>NW_028242042.1:0-475401 GCF_964263255.1 Lissotriton vulgaris | reverse complement strand
GGCTGATTTTCGACGAAAGAGATAACACCCCCCCATTACGTCATGCTTCAGAAATGTGGGAAAATGGTCCGTTTTCATATGTTTTATTTTTGAACGTCAGTTCACATTTGTAGGTGGATCATCAGTGTTAGAGCTAAAATTAGCATGTTTAAAGTGATTTTCATAACTTCCAGGGGCCCAAAACACAAGATTTATGGAATGGTTAAAAGTGCATGAAAATGGCCAATTTACTCACTCTGAGTTCTCAAAAAGGGTTTCTTCACCCCGGGAAGTTAATTAAATACCATATGGAGGCATTTATGTTAGAGCAAAAACGGCTGATTTTCGACAAAAGAGATAACACCCCCCATTACGTCATGCTTCAAAAATGTGAAAATGGTCCGTTTTCAAATGTTTTATTTTTGAACGTCATTTCACATTTGTAGGTGGATCATCAGTGTTAGAGCTAAAATTAGCATGTTTAAAGTGATTTTCATGCTTCCAGGGGCCCAAAACACAAGATTTATTGAATGGTTAAAAGTGCATGAAAATGGCCAATTTACTCACTCTGAGTTCTCAAAAAGGGTTTCTTCACCCCGGGAAGGTAATTAAATACCATTTGGAGGCATTTAATGTTCGAGCAAAAACGGCTGATTTTTCGACAAAAGAGATAACACCCCCCCATTACGTCATCCTTCAGAAATGTGGAAAATGGTCCGTATTCAAAGTTTTATTTTGAACGTCAGTTCACATTTGTAGGTGGATCATCAGTGTTAGAGCTAAAATTAGCATGTTTAAAGTGATTTTCATGCTTCCAGGGGCTCGGGAAGTGAAATAAATACCATTTGGAGGCATTTAATGTTCGAGCAAAATGGCTGATTTTCGACAAAAGAGATAACACCCCCCCATTACGTCATGCTTCAGAAATGTGGAAAATGGTCCAGTTTTCAAATGTTTTATTTTTGAACGTCAGTTCACATTTGTAGGTGGATCATCAGTGTTAGAGCTAAAATTAGCATGTTTAAAGTGATTTTCATGCTTCCAGGGGCTCGGGAAGTTATGAAATACCATTTGGAGGCATTTAATGTTCGAGCAAAACGGCTGTTTTTCGACAAAAGAGATAACACCCCCCCATTACGTCATGCTTCAGAAATGTGGAAAATGGTCCGTTTCAATGTTTTATTTTTGAACGTCAGTTCACATTTGTAGGTGGATCATCAGTGTTAGAGCTAAATTAGCATGTTTAAAGTGATTTTCATGCTTCCAGGGGCTCGGGGAAGTGAAATAAATACCATTTGGAGGCATTTAATGTTCGAGCAAAAAACGGCTGATTTTCGACAAAAGAGATAACACCCCCCCATTACGTCATGCTTCAGAAGTGTGGAAAATGGTCCGTTTTCAAAGTTTTAATTTTGAACGTCAGTTCACATTTGTAGAGTGGATCATCAGTGTTGAAGCTAAAATTAGCATGTTTAAAGTGATTTCATGCTTCCAGGGGCCCAAAACACAAGATTTATGGAATGGTTAAAAGTGCATGAAAATGGCCAATTTACTCACTCTGAGTTCTCAAAAGGGTTCTTCACCCCGGGAAGTTAGTTAAATACCATTTGGAGGCATTTAATGTTCGAGCAAAAACGGCTGATTTTCGACAAAAGAGATACCCCCATTACGTCATGCTTCAGAAATGTGGAAAATGGTCCATTTTCAAATGTTTTATTTTTGAACGTCAGTTCACATTTGTAGGTGGATCTTCAGTGTTA
The DNA here is from genome assembly GCF_964263255.1 of Lissotriton vulgaris. NCBI lineage: Eukaryota > Metazoa > Chordata > Amphibia > Caudata > Salamandridae > Lissotriton > Lissotriton vulgaris. The sequence continues at coordinate 473,662 of NW_028242042.1, read as the reverse complement.
GAGCAAAATTAGCATGTTTAAAGTGATTTTCATGCTTCCAGGGGCTCGGGAAGGTAATTAAATACATTTGGAGGCATTTAATGTTCGAGCAAAAACGGCTGATTTTCGACAAAAGAGATAACACCCCCCCATTACGTCATGCTTCAGAAATGTGGAAAATGGTCCGTTTTCAAATGTTTTATTTTTGAAACGTCAGTTCACATTTGTAGGTGGATCATCAGTGTTAGAGCTAAAAATTAGCATGTTTAAAGTGATGTTCATGCTTCCAGGGGCTCGGGAAGTGAAATAAATACCATTTGGAGGCATTTAATGTTCGAGCAAAAAAGGCTGATTTTCCACAAAAGAGATACCACCCCCCAATTACGTCATGCTTCAGAAATGTGGAAAATGGTCCGTTTTCAAATGTTTTATTTTTGAACGTCAGTTCACATTTGTAGGTGGATCATCAGTGTTAGAGCTAAAAATTAGCATGTTTAAAGTGATTTTCCATGCTTCCAGGGGCTCTGGGAAGTGAAATAAAATACCATTTGGAGGCATTTAATGTTCGAGCAAAAAACGGCTGATTTTCCACAAGAGAGATAACACCCCCATTACATCATGCTTCAGAAATGTGGAAAATGGTCCGTTTTCAAATTGTTTTATTTTTGAACTCAGTTCCACATTTGTAGGTGGATCATCAGTGTTAGAGCTAAAATTAGCATGTTTAAAGTGATTTTCATGCTTCCAGGGGCTCGGGAAGTGAAATAAATACCATTTGGAGGCAATTTAATGTTCGAGCAAAAACGGCTGATTTTCGTCAAAAGAGATAACACCCCCCCATTACGTCATGCTTCAGAAATGTTGGAAAATGGTCCGTTTTCAAATGTTTTATTTTTGAACGTCAGTTCACATTTGTAGGTGGATCATCAGTGTTAGAGCTAAAATTAGCATGTTTAAAGTGATTTTCATGCTTCCAGGGGGCTAGGGAAGTTAATTAAATACCATTTGGAGGCATTTAATGTTCGAGCAAAAACGTCTGATTTTCGACAAAAGAGATAACACCCCCCCATTACGTCATGCTTCAGAAATGTGGAAAATGGTCCGTTTTCAAATGTTTTATTTTTTGAACGTCAGTTCACATTTGTAGGTGATCATCAGTGTTAGAGCTAAAATTAGCATGTTTAAAGTGATTTCATGCTTCCAGGGGCCCAAAACACAAGATTTATGGATGGTTAAAGTGCATGAAAATGGCCAATTTACTCACTCTGAGTTCTCAAAAAGGGTTTCTTCACCCCGGGAAGTTAATTAAATACCATTTGGAGGCATTTAATGTTTGAGCAAAAACGGCTTGATTTTCGACAAAAGAGATAACACCCCCCCATTACGTCATGCTTCAGAAATGTGGAAAATGGTCCGTTTTAAATGTTGTTATTTTGAACGTCAGTTCACATTTGTAGGTTGATCATCAGTGTTTAGAGCTAAAATTAGCATGTTTAAAGTGATTTTCATGCTTCCAGGGGCCCAAAACACAAGATTTATGGAATGGTTAAAAGTGCATGAAAATGGCCAATTTACTCACTCTGAGTTCTCAAAAAGGGTTTCTTCACCCCGGGAAGTTAATTAAATACCATTTTGGAGGCATTTAATGTTTGAGCAAAAACGGCTGATTTTCGACAAAAGAGATAACACCCCCCCATTACGTCATGCTTCAGAAATGTGGAAAATGGTCCGTTTTAAATGTTTTATTTTTGAACGTCAGTTCACATTTGTAGGTGGATCATCAGTGTTTAGAGCTAAAATTAGCATGTTTAAAGTGATTTTCATGCTTCCAGGGGCTCGGGAAGTTAATTAAATACATTTGGATGGCAGTTAATGTTCGAGCAAAAACGCTGATTTTCGACAAAAGAGATAACACCCCCCCATTACGTCATGCTTCAGAAATGTGGAAAATGGTCCGTTTTCAAATGTTTTATTTTGAACGTCAGTTCACATTTGTAGGTGGATCATCAGTGTTAAAGCTAAAATTAGCATGTTTAAAGTGATTTTCATGCTTCCAGGGGCTCGGGAAGTGAAATAAATACCATTTGGAGGCATTTATTGTTCGAGCAAAAATGGCTGATTTTCGACAAAAGAGATAACACCCCCCCATTACGTCATGCTTCAAAAATGTGGAAAATGGTCCGTTTTCAAATGTTTCATTTTTGAACGTCAGTTCACATTTGTAGGTGGATCATCAGTGTTAGAGCTAAAATTAGCATGTTTAAAGTGATTTTCATGCTTCCAGGGGCCCAAAACACAAGATTTATGGAATGGTCAAAAGTGCATGAAAATGGCCAATTTACTCACTCTGAGTTCTCAAAAAGGGTTTCTTCACCCCGGGAAAGTTAATTAAATACCATTTGGAGGCATTTAATGTTCGAGCAAAAACGGCTGATTTTCGACAAAAGAGATAACACCCCCCCATTACGTCATGCTTCAGAAATGTGGAAAATGGTCCGTTTTCAAATGTTTTATTTTTGAACGTCAGTTCACATTTGTAGGTGGATCATCCAGTGTTAGAGCTAAAATTAGCATGTTTAAAGTGATTTTCATGCTTCCAGGGGCCCAAAACACAAGATTTATGGAATGGTTAAAAGTGCATGAAAATGGCCAATTTACTCACTCTGAGTTCTCAAAAAGGGTTTCTTCACCCCGGGAAGTTAATTAAATACCATTTGGAGGCATTTAATGTTCGAGCAAAAACGGCTGATTTTCGACAAAAGAGATAACACCCCCCATTACGTCATGCTTCAGAAATGTGGAATATGGTCCGTTTTCAAATGTTTTATTTTTGAACGTCAGTTCACATTTGTAGGTGGATCATCAGTGTTAGAGCTAAAATTAGCATGTTTAAAGTGGTTTTCATGCTTCCAGGGGCTCGGGGAAGTTAATTAAACACCATTTTGGAGGCATTTAATGTTCGAGCAAAAACGGCTGATTTTCGACAAAAGAGATAACACCCCCCCATTACGTCATGCTTCAGAAATGTGGAAAATGGTCCGTTTTCAAATGTTTTTATTTTGAACGTCAGTTCACATTTGTAGGTGGATCATCAGTGTTAGAGCTAAAATTAGCATGTTTTAAAGTGATTTTCATGCTTCAGGGGCCCAAAACACAAGATTTATGGAATGGTTAAAAGTGCATGAAATGGCCAATTTACTCACTCTGAGTTCTCAAAAAGGGTTTCTTCACCCGGAAGTTAATTAAATACCATTTGGAGGCATTTAATGTTCGAGCAAAAACGGCTGATTTTCGACAAAAGAGATAACACCCCCCCATTACGTCATGCTTCAGAAATGTGGAAAATGGTCCGTTTTCAAATGTTTTATTTTTGAACGTCAGTTCACATTTGTAGGTGGATCATCAGTGTTAGAGCTAAAATTTAGCATGTTTAAAGTGATTTTCATGCTTCTTGGGGCCCAAAACACAAGATTTATGGAATGGTTAAAAGTGCATGAAAATGGCCAATTTACTCACTCTGAGTTCTCAAAAAGGGTTTCTTCACCCCGGGAAGTTAATTAAATACCATTTGGAGGATTTTAATGTTCGAGCAAAAACGGCTGATTTTCGACGAAAGAGCTAACACCCCCCCATTACGTCATGCTTTAGAAATGTGGAAAATGGTCCGTTTTCAAATGTTTTATTTTTGAACGTCAGTTCACATTTGTAGGTGGATCATCAGTGTTAGAGCTAAAATTAGCATGTTTAAAGTGATTTTCATGCTTCCAGGGGCTCGGGAAGTTAATTAAATACCATTTGGAGGCATTTAATGTTCGAGCAAAAACGGCTGATTTTCGACAAAAAGAGATAACACCCCCCCATTACGTCATGCTTCAGAAATGTGGAAAATGGTCCGTTTTCAAATGTTTTATTTTTGAACGTCAGTTCACATTTGTAGGTGGATCATCAGTGTTAGAGCTAAAATTAGCATGTTTAAAGTGATTTTCATGCTTCCAGGGGCCCAAAACACAAGATTTATGGAATGGTTAAAAGTGCATGAAAATGGCCAATTTACTCACTCTGAGTTCTCAAAAAGGGTTTCTTCACCCCGGGAAGTTAATTAAATACCATTTGGAGGCATTTAATGTTCGAACAAAAACGGCTGATTTTCGACAAAAGAGATAACACCCCCCCATTACGTCATGCTTCAGAAATGTGGAAAATGGTCCGTTTTAAATGTTTTATTTTTGAACGTCAGTTCACATTTGTAGGTTGATCATCAGTGTTAGAGCTAAAATTAGCATGTTTAAAGTGATTTTCATGCTTCCAGTGGCCCAAAACACAAGATTTATGGAATGGTTAAAAGTGCATGAAAATGGCCAATTTACTCACTCTGAGTTCTCAAAAAGGGTTTCTTCACCCCGGGAAGTTAATTAAATACCATTTGGAGGCATTTAATGTTCGAGCAAAAACGGCTGATTTTCGACAAAAGAGATAACACCCCCCCATTACGTCATGCTTCAGAAATGTGGAAAATGGTCCGTTTTCAAATGTTTTATTTTTGAACGTCAGTTCACATTTGTAGGTGGATCATCAGTGTTAGAGCTAAAATTAGCATGTTTAAAGTGATTTTCATGCTTCCAGGGGCTCGGGAAGTGAAATAAATACCATTTGGAGGCATTTAACGTTCGAGCAAAAACGGCTGATTTTCGACAAAAGAGATAACACCCCCCCATTACGTCATGCTTCAGAAATGTGGAAAATGGTCCGTTTTCAAATGTTTCATTTTTGAACGTCAGTTCACATTTGTAGGTGGATCATCAGTGTTAGAGCTAAAATTAGCATGTTTAAAGTGATTTTCATGCTTCCAGGGGCTCGGGAAGTTAATTAAATACCATTTGGAGGCATTTAATGTTCGAGCAAAAACGGCTGATTTTCGACAAAAGAGATAACACCCCCCCATTACGTCATGCTTCAGAAATGTGGAAAATGGTCCGTTTTCAAATGTTTTATTTTTGAACGTCAGTTCACATTTGTAGGTGGATCATCAGTGTTAGAGCTAAAATTAGCATGTTTAAAGTGATTTTCATGCTTCCAGGGGCTCGGGAAGTGAAATAAATACCATTTGGAGGCATTTAATGTTCGAGCAAAAACGGCTGATTTTCGACAAAAGAGATAACACCCCCCCATTACGTCATGCTTCAAAAATGTGGAAAATGGTCCGTTTTCAAATGTTTCATTTTTGAACGTCAGTTCACATTTGTAGGTGGATCATCAGTGTTAGAGCTAAAATTAGCATGTTTAAAGTGATTTTCATGCTTCCAGGGGCCCAAAACACAAGATTTATGGAATGGTTAAAAGTGCATGAAAATGGCCAATTTACTCACTCTGAGTTCTCAAAAAGGGTTTCTTCACCCCGGGAAGTTAATTAAATACCATTTGGAGGCATTTAATGTTCGAGCAAAAACGGCTGATTTTCGACAAAAGAGATAACACCCCCCCATTACGTCATGCTTCAGAAATGTGGAAAATGGTCCGTTTTCAAATGTTTTATTTTTGAACGTCAGTTCACATTTGTAGGTGGATCATCAGTGTTAGAGCTAAAATTAGCATGTTTAAAGTGATTTTCATGCTTCCAGGGGCCCAAAACACAAGATTTATGGAATGGTTAAAAGTGCATGAAAATGGCCAATTTACTCACTCTGAGTTCTCAAAAATGGTTTCTTCACCCCGGGAAGTTAATTAAATACCATTTGGAGGCATTTAATGTTCGAGCAAAAACGGCTGATTTTCGACAAAAGAGATAACACCCCCCATTACGTCATGCTTCAGAAATGTGGAAAATGGTCCGTTTTCAAATGTTTTATTTTTGAACGTTAGTTCACATTTGTAGGTGGATCATCAGTGTTAGAGCTAAAATTAGCATGTTTAAAGTGGTTTTCATGCTTCCAGGGGCTCGGGAAGTTAATTAAACACCATTTGGAGGCATTTAATGTTCGAGCAAAAACGGCTGATTTTCGACAAAAGAGATAACACCCCCCCATTACGTCATGCTTCAGAAATGTGGAAAATGGTCCGTTTTCAAATGTTTTATTTTTGAACGTCAGTTCACATTTGTAGGTGGATCATCAGTGTTAGAGCTAAAATTAGCATGTTTAAAGTGATTTTCATGCTTCCAGGGGCCCAAAACACAAGATTTATGGAATGGTTAAAAGTGCATGAAAATGGCCAATTTACTCACTCTGAGTTCTCAAAAAGGGTTTCTTCACCCCGGGAAGTTAATTAAATACCATTTGGAGGCATTTAATGTTCGAGCAAAAACGGCTGATTTTCGACAAAAGAGATAACACCCCCCCATTACGTCATGCTTCAGAAATGTGGAAAATGGTCCGTTTTCAAATGTTTTATTTTTGAACGTCAGTTCACATTTGTAGGTGGATCATCAGTGTTAGAGCTAAAATTAGCATGTTTAAAGTGATTTTCATGCTTCTTGGGGCCCAAAACACAAGATTTATGGAATGGTTAAAAGTGCATGAAAATGGCCAATTTACTCACTCTGAGTTCTCAAAAAGGGTTTCTTCACCCCGGGAAGTTAATTAAATACCATTTGGAGGATTTTAATGTTCGAGCAAAAACGGCTGATTTTCGACGAAAGAGCTAACACCCCCCCATTACGTCATGCTTTAGAAATGTGGAAAATGGTCCGTTTTCAAATGTTTTATTTTTGAACGTCAGTTCACATTTGTAGGTGGATCATCAGTGTTAGAGCTAAAATTAGCATGTTTAAAGTGATTTTCATGCTTCCAGGGGCTCGGGAAGTTAATTAAATACCATTTGGAGGCATTTAATGTTCGAGCAAAAACGGCTGATTTTCGACAAAAGAGATAACACCCCCCCATTACGTCATGCTTCAGAAATGTGGAAAATGGTCCGTTTTCAAATGTTTTATTTTTGAACGTCAGTTCACATTTGTAGGTGGATCATCAGTGTTAGAGCTAAAATTAGCATGTTTAAAGTGATTTTCATGCTTCCAGGTGCCCAAAACACAAGATTTATGGAATGGTTAAAAGTGCATGAAAATGGCCAATTTACTCACTCTGAGTTCTCAAAAAGGGTTTCTTCACCCCGGGAAGTTAATTAAATACCATTTGGAGGCATTTAATGTTCGAGCAAAAACGGCTGATTTTCGACAAAAGAGATAACACCCCCCCATTACGTCATGCTTCAGAAATGTGGAAAATGGTCCGTTTTCAAATGTTTTATTTTTGAACGTCAGTTCACATTTGTAGGTGGATCATCAGTGTTAGAGCTAAAATTAGCATGTTTAAAGTGGTTTTCATGCTTCCAGGGGCTCGGGAAGTTAATTAAACACCATTTGGAGGCATTTAATGTTCGAGCAAAAACGGCTGATTTTCGACAAAAGAGATAACACCCCCCCATTACGTCATGCTTCAGAAATGTGGAAAATGGTCCGTTTTCAAATGTTTTATTTTTGAACGTCAGTTCACATTTGTAGGTGGATCATCAGTGTTAGAGCTAAAATTAGCATGTTTAAAGTGATTTTCATGCTTCCAGGGGCCCAAAACACAAGATTTATGGAATGGTTAAAAGTGCATGAAAATGGCCAATTTACTCACTCTGAGTTCTCAAAAAGGGTTTCTTCACCCCGGGAAGTTAATTAAATACCATTTGGAGGCATTTAATGTTCGAGCAAAAACGGCTGATTTTCGACAAAAGAGGTAACACCCCCCCATTACGTCATGCTTCAGAAATGTGGAAAATGGTCCGTTTTCAAATGTTTTATTTTTGAACGTCAGTTCACATTTGTAGGTGGATCATCAGTGTTAGAGCTAAAATTAGCATGTTTAAAGTGATTTTCATGCTTCTTGGGGCCCAAAACACAAGATTTATGGAATGGTTAAAAGTGCATGAAAATGGCCAATTTACTCACTCTGAGTTCTCAAAAAGGGTTTCTTCACCCCGGGAAGTTAATTAAATACCATTTGGAGGATTTTAATGTTCGAGCAAAAACGGCTGATTTTCGACGAAAGAGCTAACACCCCCCCATTACGTCATGCTTTAGAAATGTGGAAAATGGTCCGTTTTCAAATGTTTTATTTTTGAACGTCAGTTCACATTTGTAGGTGGATCATCAGTGTTAGAGCTAAAATTAGCATGTTTAAAGTGATTTTCATGCTTCCAGGGGCTCGGGAAGTTAATTAAATACCATTTGGAGGCATTTAATGTTCGAGCAAAAACGGCTGATTTTCGACAAAAGAGATAACACCCCCCCATTACGTCATGCTTCAGAAATGTGGAAAATGGTCCGTTTTCAAATGTTTTATTTTTGAACGTCAGTTCACATTTGTAGGTGGATCATCAGTGTTAGAGCTAAAATTAGCATGTTTAAAGTGATTTTCATGCTTCCAGGGGCTCGGGAAGTGAAATAAATACCATTTGGAGGCATTTAATGTTCGAGCAAAAACGGCTGATTTTCGACAAAAGAGATAACACCCCCCCATTACGTCATGCTTCAGAAATGTGGAAAATGGTCCGTTTTCAAATGTTTTATTTTTGAACGTCAGTTCACATTTGTAGGTGGATCATCAGTGTTAGAGCTAAAATTAGCATGTTTAAAGTGATTTTCATGCTTCCAGGGGCCCAAAACACAAGATTTATGGAATGGTTAAAAGTGCATGAAAATGGCCAATTTACTCACTCTGAGTTCTCAAAAAGGGTTTCTTCACCCCGGGAAGTTAATTAAATACCATTTGGAGGCATTTAATGTTAGAGCAAAAACGGCTGATTTTCGACAAAAGAGATAACACCCCCCCATTACGTCATGCTTCAGAAATGTGGAAAATGGTCCGTTTTCAAATGTTTTATTTTTGAACGTCAGTTCACATTTGTAGGTGGATCATCAGTGTTAGAGCTAAAATTAGCATGTTTAAAGTGATTTTCATACTTCCAGGGGCCCAAAACACAAGATTTATGGAATGGTTAAAAGTGCATGAAAATGGCCAATTTACTCACTCTGAGTTCTCAAAAAGGGTTTCTTCACCCCGGAAAGTTAATTAAATACCATTTGGAGGCATTTAATGTTAGAGCAAAAACGGCTGATTTTCGACAAAAGAGATAACACCCCCCCATTACGTCATGCTTCAAAAATGTGGAAAATGGTCCGTTTTCAAATGTTTTATTTTTGAACGTCAGTTCACATTTGTAGGTGGATCATCAGTGTTAGAGCTAAAATTAGCATGTTTAAAGTGATTTTCATGCTTCCAGGGGCCCAAAACACAAGATTTATTGAATGGTTAAAAGTGCATGAAAATGGCCAATTTACTCACTCTGAGTTCTCAAAAAGGGTTTCTTCACCCCGGGAAGGTAATTAAATACCATTTGGAGGCATTTAATGTTCGAGCAAAAACGGCTGATTTTCGACAAAAGAGATAACACCCCCCCATTACGTCATGCTTCAGAAATGTGGAAAATGGTCCGTTTTCAAATGTTTTATTTTTGAACGTCAGTTCACATTTGTAGGTGGATCATCAGTGTTAGAGCTAAAATTAGCATGTTTAAAGTGATTTTCATGCTTCCAGGGGCCCAAAACACAAGATTTATGGAATGGTTAAAAGTGCATGAAAATGGCCAATTTACTCACTCTGAGTTCTCAAAAAGGGTTTCTTCACCCCGGGAAGTTAATTAAATACCATTTGGAGGCATTTAATGTTCGAGCAAAAACGGCTGATTTTCGACAAAAGAGATAACACCCCCCCATTACGTCATGCTTCAGAAATGTGGAAAATGGTCCGTTTTCAAATGTTTTATTTTTGAACGTCAGTTCACATTTGTAGGTGGATCATCAGTGTTAGAGCTAAAATTAGCATGTTTAAAGTGATTTTCATGCTTCCAGGGGCTCGGGAAGTGAAATAAATACCATTTGGAGGCATTTAATGTTCGAGCAAAAATGGCTGATTTTCGACAAAAGAGATAACACCCCCCCATTACGTCATGCTTCAGAAATGTGGAAAATGGTCAGTTTTCAAATGTTTTATTTTTGAACGTCAGTTCACATTTGTAGGTGGATCATCAGTGTTAGAGCTAAAATTAGCATGTTTAAAGTGATTTTCATGCTTCCAGGGGCTCGGGAAGTTAATTAAATACCATTTGGAGGCATTTAATGTTCGAGCAAAAACGGCTGTTTTTCGACAAAAGAGATAACACCCCCCCATTACGTCATGCTTCAGAAATGTGGAAAATGGTCCGTTTTCAAATGTTTTATTTTTGAACGTCAGTTCACATTTGTAGGTGGATCATCAGTGTTAGAGCTAAAATTAGCATGTTTAAAGTGATTTTCATGCTTCCAGGGGCTCGGGAAGTGAAATAAATACCATTTGGAGGCATTTAATGTTCGAGCAAAAACGGCTGATTTTCGACAAAAGAGATAACACCCCCCCATTACGTCATGCTTCAGAAGTGTGGAAAATGGTCCGTTTTCAAATGTTTTATTTTTGAACGTCAGTTCACATTTGTAGGTGGATCATCAGTGTTGAAGCTAAAATTAGCATGTTTAAAGTGATTTTCATGCTTCCAGGGGCCCAAAACACAAGATTTATGGAATGGTTAAAAGTGCATGAAAATGGCCAATTTACTCACTCTGAGTTCTCAAAAAGGGTTTCTTCACCCCGGGAAGTTAGTTAAATACCATTTGGAGGCATTTAATGTTCGAGCAAAAACGGCTGATTTTCGACAAAAGAGATAACACCCCCCCATTACGTCATGCTTCAGAAATGTGGAAAATGGTCCATTTTCAAATGTTTTATTTTTGAACGTCAGTTCACATTTGTAGGTGGATCATCAGTGTTAGAGCTAAAATTAGCATGTTTAAAGTGATTTTCATGCTTCCAGGGGCTCGGGAAGGTAATTAAATACCATTTGGAGGCATTTAATGTTCGAGCAAAAACGGCTGATTTTCGACAAAAGAGATAACACCCCCCCATTACGTCATGCTTCAGAAATGTGGAAAATGGTCCGTTTTCAAATGTTTTATTTTTGAACGTCAGTTCACATTTGTAGGTGGATCATCAGTGTTAGAGCTAAAATTAGCATGTTTAAAGTGATTTTCATGCTTCCAGGGGCTCGGGAAGTGAAATAAATACCATTTGGAGGCATTTAATGTTCGAGCAAAAAAGGCTGATTTTCCACAAAAGAGATAACACCCCCCAATTACGTCATGCTTCAGAAATGTGGAAAATGGTCCGTTTTCAAATGTTTTATTTTTGAACGTCAGTTCACATTTGTAGGTGGATCATCAGTGTTAGAGCTAAAATTAGCATGTTTAAAGTGATTTTCATGCTTCCAGGGGCTCGGGAAGTGAAATAAATACCATTTGGAGGCATTTAATGTTCGAGCAAAAACGGCTGATTTTCCACAAGAGAGATAACACCCCCCCATTACATCATGCTTCAGAAATGTGGAAAATGGTCCGTTTTCAAATGTTTTATTTTTGAACGTCAGTTCACATTTGTAGGTGGATCATCAGTGTTAGAGCTAAAATTAGCATGTTTAAAGTGATTTTCATGCTTCCAGGGGCTCGGGAAGTGAAATAAATACCATTTGGAGGCATTTAATGTTCGAGCAAAAACGGCTGATTTTCGTCAAAAGAGATAACACCCCCCCATTACGTCATGCTTCAGAAATGTGGAAAATGGTCCGTTTTCAAATGTTTTATTTTTGAACGTCAGTTCACATTTGTAGGTGGATCATCAGTGTTAGAGCTAAAATTAGCATGTTTAAAGTGATTTTCATGCTTCCAGGGGCTCGGGAAGTTAATTAAATACCATTTGGAGGCATTTAATGTTCGAGCAAAAACGGCTGATTTTCGACAAAAGAGATAACACCCCCCCATTACGTCATGCTTCAGAAATGTGGAAAATGGTCCGTTTTCAAATGTTTTATTTTTGAACGTCAGTTCACATTTGTAGGTGGATCATCAGTGTTAGAGCTAAAATTAGCATGTTTAAAGTGATTTTCATGCTTCCAGGGGCCCAAAACACAAGATTTATGGAATGGTTAAAAGTGCATGAAAATGGCCAATTTACTCACTCTGAGTTCTCAAAAAGGGTTTCTTCACCCCGGGAAGTTAATTAAATACCATTTGGAGGCATTTAATGTTTGAGCAAAAACGGCTGATTTTCGACAAAAGAGATAACACCCCCCCATTACGTCATGCTTCAGAAATGTGGAAAATGGTCCGTTTTAAATGTTTTATTTTTGAACGTCAGTTCACATTTGTAGGTTGATCATCAGTGTTAGAGCTAAAATTAGCATGTTTAAAGTGATTTTCATGCTTCCAGGGGCCCAAAAGACAAGATTTATGGAATGGTTAAAAGTGCATGAAAATGGCCAATTTACTCACTCTGAGTTCTCAAAAAGGGTTTCTTCACCCCGGGAAGTTAATTAAATACCATTTGGAGGCATTTAATGTTTGAGCAAAAACGGCTGATTTTCGACAAAAGAGATAACACCCCCCCATTACGTCATGCTTCAGAAATGTGGAAAATGGTCCGTTTTAAATGTTTTATTTTTGAACGTCAGTTCACATTTGTAGGTGGATCATCAGTGTTAGAGCTAAAATTAGCATGTTTAAAGTGATTTTCATGCTTCCAGGGGCTCGGGAAGTTAATTAAATACCATTTGGAGGCATTTAATGTTCGAGCAAAAACGGCTGATTTTCGACAAAAGAGATAACACCCCCCCATTACGTCATGCTTCAGAAATGTGGAAAATGGTCCGTTTTCAAATGTTTTATTTTTGAACGTCAGTTCACATTTGTAGGTGGATCATCAGTGTTAGAGCTAAAATTAGCATGTTTAAAGTGATTTTCATGCTTCCAGGGGCTCGGGAAGTGAAATAAATACCATTTGGAGGCATTTAATGTTCGAGCAAAAACGGCTGATTTTCGACAAAAGAGATAACACCCCCCCATTACGTCATGCTTCAAAAATGTGGAAAATGGTCCGTTTTCAAATGTTTCATTTTTGAACGTCAGTTCACATTTGTAGGTGGATCATCAGTGTTAGAGCTAAAATTAGCATGTTTAAAGTGATTTTCATGCTTCCAGGGGCCCAAAACACAAGATTTATGGAATGGTTAAAAGTGCATGAAAATGGCCAATTTACTCACTCTGAGTTCTCAAAAAGGGTTTCTTCACCCCGGGAAGTTAATTAAATACCATTTGGAGGCATTTAATGTTCGAGCAAAAACGGCTGATTTTCGACAAAAGAGATAACACCCCCCCATTACGTCATGCTTCAGAAATGTGGAAAATGGTCCGTTTTCAAATGTTTTATTTTTGAACGTCAGTTCACATTTGTAGGTGGATCATCAGTGTTAGAGCTAAAATTAGCATGTTTAAAGTGATTTTCATGCTTCCAGGGGCCCAAAACACAAGATTTATGGAATGGTTAAAAGTGCATGAAAATGGCCAATTTACTCACTCTGAGTTCTCAAAAAGGGTTTCTTCACCCCGGGAAGTTAATTAAATACCATTTGGAGGCATTTAATGTTCGAGCAAAAACGGCTGATTTTCGACAAAAGAGATAACACCCCCCATTACGTCATGCTTCAGAAATGTGGAAAATGGTCCGTTTTCAAATGTTTTATTTTTGAACGTCAGTTCACATTTGTAGGTGGATCATCAGTGTTAGAGCTAAAATTAGCATGTTTAAAGTGGTTTTCATGCTTCCAGGGGCTCAGGAAGTTAATTAAACACCATTTGGAGGCATTTAATGTTCGAGCAAAAACGGCTGATTTTCGACAAAAGAGATAACACCCCCCCATTACGTCATGCTTCAGAAATGTGGAAAATGGTCCGTTTTCAAATGTTTTATTTTTGAACGTCAGTTCACATTTGTAGGTGGATCATCAGTGTTAGAGCTAAAATTAGCATGTTTAAAGTGATTTTCATGCTTCCAGGGGCCCAAAACACAAGATTTATGGAATGGTTAAAAGTGCATGAAAATGGCCAATTTACTCACTCTGAGTTCTCAAAAAGGGTTTCTTCACCCCGGGAAGTTAATTAAATACCATTTGGAGGCATTTAATGTTCGAGCAAAAACGGCTGATTTTCGACAAAAGAGATAACACCCCCCCATTACGTCATGCTTCAGAAATGTGGAAAATGGTCCGTTTTCAAATGTTTTATTTTTGAACGTCAGTTCACATTTGTAGGTGGATCATCAGTGTTAGAGCTAAAATTAGCATGTTTAAAGTGATTTTCATGCTTCTTGGGGCCCAAAACACAAGATTTATGGAATGGTTAAAAGTGCATGAAAATGGCCAATTTACTCACTCTGAGTTCTCAAAAAGGGTTTCTTCACCCCGGGAAGTTAATTAAATACCATTTGGAGGATTTTAATGTTCGAGCAAAAACGGCTGATTTTCGACGAAAGAGCTAACACCCCCCCATTACGTCATGCTTTAGAAATGTGGAAAATGGTCCGTTTTCAAATGTTTTATTTTTGAACGTCAGTTCACATTTGTAGGTGGATCATCAGTGTTAGAGCTAAAATTAGCATGTTTAAAGTGATTTTCATGCTTCCAGGGGCTCGGGAAGTGAAATAAATACCATTTGGAGGCATTTAATGTTCGAGCAAAAACGGCTGATTTTCGACAAAAGAGATAACACCCCCCCATTACGTCATGCTTCAAAAATGTGGAAAATGGTCCGTTTTCAAATGTTTCATTTTTGAACGTCAGTTCACATTTGTAGGTGGATCATCAGTGTTAGAGCTAAAATTAGCATGTTTAAAGTGATTTTCATGCTTCCAGGGGCCCAAAACACAAGATTTATGGAATGGTTAAAAGTGCATGAAAATGGCCAATTTACTCACTCTGAGTTCTCAAAAAGGGTTTCTTCACCCCGGGAAGTTAATTAAATACCATTTGGAGGCATTTAATGTTCGAGCAAAAACGGCTGATTTTCGACAAAAGAGATAACACCCCCCCATTACGTCATGCTTCAGAAATGTGGAAAATGGTCCGTTTTCAAATGTTTTATTTTTGAACGTCAGTTCACATTTGTAGGTGGATCATCAGTGTTAGAGCTAAAATTAGCATGTTTAAAGTGATTTTCATGCTTCCAGGGGCCCAAAACACAAGATTTATGGAATGGTTAAAAGTGCATGAAAATGGCCAATTTACTCACTCTGAGTTCTCAAAAAGGGTTTCTTCACCCCGGGAAGTTAATTAAATACCATTTGGAGGCATTTAATGTTCGAGCAAAAACGGCTGATTTTCGACAAAAGAGATAACACCCCCCATTACGTCATGCTTCAGAAATGTGGAAAATGGTCCGTTTTCAAATGTTTTATTTTTGAACGTCAGTTCACATTTGTAGGTGGATCATCAGTGTTAGAGCTAAAATTAGCATGTTTAAAGTGGTTTTCATGCTTCCAGGGGCTCGGGAAGTTAATTAAACACCATTTGGAGGCATTTAATGTTCGAGCAAAAACGGCTGATTTTCGACAAAAGAGATAACACCCCCCCCATTACGTCATGCTTCAGAAATGTGGAAAATGGTCCGTTTTCAAATGTTTTATTTTTGAACGTCAGTTCACATTTGTAGGTGGATCATCAGTGTTAGAGCTAAAATTAGCATGTTTAAAGTGATTTTCATGCTTCCAGGGGCCCAAAACACAAGATTTATGGAATGGTTAAAAGTGCATGAAAATGGCCAATTTACTCACTCTGAGTTCTCAAAAAGGGTTTCTTCACCCCGGGAAGTTAATTAAATACCATTTGGAGGCATTTAATGTTCGAGCAAAAACGGCTGATTTTCGACAAAAGAGATAACACCCCCCCATTACGTCATGCTTCAGAAATGTGGAAAATGGTCCGTTTTCAAATGTTTTATTTTTGAACGTCAGTTCACATTTGTAGGTGGATCATCAGTGTTAGAGCTAAAATTAGCATGTTTAAAGTGATTTTCATGCTTCTTGGGGTCCAAAACACAAGATTTATGGAATGGTTAAAAGTGCATGAAAATGGCCAATTTACTCACTCTGAGTTCTCAAAAAGGGTTTCTTCACCCCGGGAAGTTAATTAAATACCATTTGGAGGATTTTAATGTTCGAGCAAAAACGGCTGATTTTCGACGAAAGAGCTAACACCCCCCCATTACGTCATGCTTTAGAAATGTGGAAAATGGTCCGTTTTCAAATGTTTTATTTTTGAACGTCAGTTCACATTTGTAGGTGGATCATCAGTGTTAGAGCTAAAATTAGCATGTTTAAAGTGATTTTCATGCTTCCAGGGGCTCGGGAAGTTAATTAAATACCATTTGGAGGCATTTAATGTTCGAGCAAAAACGGCTGATTTTCGACAAAAGAGATAACACCCCCCCATTACGTCATGCTTCAGAAATGTGGAAAATGGTCCGTTTTCAAATGTTTTATTTTTGAACGTCAGTTCACATTTGTAGGTGGATCATCAGTGTTAGAGCTAAAATTAGCATGTTTAAAGTGATTTTCATGCTTCCAGGGGCCCAAAACACAAGATTTATGGAATGGTTAAAAGTGCATGAAAATGGCCAATTTACTCACTCTGAGTTCTCAAAAAGGGTTTCTTCACCCCGGGAAGTTAATTAAATACCATTTGGAGGCATTTAATGTTCGAGCAAAAACGGCTGATTTTCGACAAAAGAGATAACACCCCCCCATTACGTCATGCTTCAGAAATGTGGAAAATGGTCCGTTTTAAATGTTTTATTTTTGAACGTCAGTTCACATTTGTAGGTTGATCATCAGTGTTAGAGCTAAAATTAGCATGTTTAAAGTGATTTTCATGCTTCCAGGGGCCCAAAACACAAGATTTATGGAATGGTTAAAAGTGCATGAAAATGGCCAATTTACTCACTCTGAGTTCTCAAAAAGGGTTTCTTCACCCCGGGAAGTTAATTAAATACCATTTGGAGGCATTTAATGTTCGAGCAAAAACGGCTGATTTTCGACAAAAGAGATAACACCCCCCCATTACGTCATGCTTCAGAAATGTGGAAAATGGTCCGTTTTCAAATGTTTTATTTTTGAACGTCAGTTCACATTTGTAGGTGGATCATCAGTGTTAGAGCTAAAATTAGCATGTTTAAAGTGATTTTCATGCTTCCAGGGGCTCGGGAAGTGAAATAAATACCATTTGGAGGCATTTAATGTTCGAGCAAAAACGGCAGATTTTCGACAAAAGAGATAACACCCCCCCATTACGTCATGCTTCAGAAATGTGGAAAATGGTCCGTTTTCAAATGTTTCATTTTTGAACGTCAGTTCACATTTGTAGGTGGATCATCAGTGTTAGAGCTAAAATTAGCATGTTTAAAGTGATTTTCATGCTTCCAGGGGCTCGGGAAGTTAATTAAATACCATTTGGAGGCATTTAATGTTCGAGCAAAAACGGCTGATTTTCGACAAAAGAGATAACACCCCCCCATTACGTCATGCTTCAGAAATGTGGAAAATGGTCCGTTTTCAAATGTTTTATTTTTGAACGTCAGTTCACATTTGTAGGTGGATCATCAGTGTTAGAGCTAAAATTAGCATGTTTAAAGTGATTTTCATGCTTCCAGGGGCTCGGGAAGTGAAATAAATACCATTTGGAGGCATTTAATGTTCGAGCAAAAACGGCTGATTTTCGACAAAAGAGATAACACCCCCCCATTACGTCATGCTTCAAAAATGTGGAAAATGGTCCGTTTTCAAATGTTTCATTTTTGAACGTCAGTTCACATTTGTAGGTGGATCATCAGTGTTAGAGCTAAAATTAGCATGTTTAAAGTGATTTTCATGCTTCCAGGGGCCCAAAACACAAGATTTATGGAATGGTTAAAAGTGCATGAAAATGGCCAATTTACTCACTCTGAGTTCTCAAAAAGGGTTTCTTCACCCCGGGAAGTTAATTAAATACCATTTGGAGGATTTTAATGTTCGAGCAAAAACGGCTGATTTTCGACGAAAGAGCTAACACCCCCCCATTACGTCATGCTTTAGAAATGTGGAAAATGGTCCGTTTTCAAATGTTTTATTTTTGAACGTCAGTTCACATTTGTAGGTGGATCATCAGTGTTAGAGCTAAAATTAGCATGTTTAAAGTGATTTTCATGCTTCCAGGGGCTCGGGAAGTTAATTAAATACCATTTGGAGGCATTTAATGTTCGAGCAAAAACGGCTGATTTTCGACAAAAGAGATAACACCCCCCCATTACGTCATGCTTCAGAAATGTGGAAAATGGTCCGTTTTCAAATGTTTTATTTTTGAACGTCAGTTCACATTTGTAGGTGGATCATCAGTGTTAGAGCTAAAATTAGCATGTTTAAAGTGATTTTCATGCTTCCAGGGGCCCAAAACACAAGATTTATGGAATGGTTAAAAGTGCATGAAAATGGCCAATTTACTCACTCTGAGTTCTCAAAAAGGGTTTCTTCACCCCGGGAAGTTAATTAAATACCATTTGGAGGCATTTAATGTTCGAGCAAAAACGGCTGATTTTCGACAAAAGAGATAACACCCCCCCATTACGTCATGCTTCAGAAATGTGGAAAATGGTCCGTTTTAAATGTTTTATTTTTGAACGTCAGTTCACATTTGTAGGTTGATCATCAGTGTTAGAGCTAAAATTAGCATGTTTAAAGTGATTTTCATGCTTCCAGGGGCCCAAAACACAAGATTTATGGAATGGTTAAAAGTGCATGAAAATGGCCAATTTACTCACTCTGAGTTCTCAAAAAGGGTTTCTTCACCCCGGGAAGTTAATTAAATACCATTTGGAGGCATTTAATGTTCGAGCAAAAACGGCTGATTTTCGACAAAAGAGATAACACCCCCCCATTACGTCATGCTTCAGAAATGTGGAAAATGGTCCGTTTTCAAATGTTTTATTTTTGAACGTCAGTTCACATTTGTAGGTGGATCATCAGTGTTAGAGCTAAAATTAGCATGTTTAAAGTGATTTTCATGCTTCCAGGGGCTCGGGAAGTGAAATAAATACCATTTGGAGGCATTTAATGTTCGAGCAAAAACGGCTGATTTTCGACAAAAGAGATAACACCCCCCCATTACGTCATGCTTCAGAAATGTGGAAAATGGTCCGTTTTCAAATGTTTCATTTTTGAACGTCAGTTCACATTTGTAGGTGGATCATCAGTGTTAGAGCTAAAATTAGCATGTTTAAAGTGATTTTCATGCTTCCAGGGGCTCGGGAAGTTAATTAAATACCATTTGGAGGCATTTAATGTTCGAGCAAAAACGGCTGATTTTCGACAAAAGAGATAACACCCCCCCATTACGTCATGCTTCAGAAATGTGGAAAATGGTCCGTTTTCAAATGTTTTATTTTTGAACGTCAGTTCACATTTGTAGGTGGATCATCAGTGTTAGAGCTAAAATTAGCATGTTTAAAGTGATTTTCATGCTTCCAGGGGCTCGGGAAGTGAAATAAATACCATTTGGAGGCATTTAATGTTCGAGCAAAAACGGCTGATTTTCGACAAAAGAGATAACACCCCCCCATTACGTCATGCTTCAAAAATGTGGAAAATGGTCCGTTTTCAAATGTTTCATTTTTGAACGTCAGTTCACATTTGTAGGTGGATCATCAGTGTTAGAGCTAAAATTAGCATGTTTAAAGTGATTTTCATGCTTCCAGGGGCCCAAAACACAAGATTTATGGAATGGTTAAAAGTGCATGAAAATGGCCAATTTACTCACTCTGAGTTCTCAAAAAGGGTTTCTTCACCCCGGGAAGTTAATTAAATACCATTTGGAGGCATTTAATGTTCGAGCAAAAACGGCTGATTTTCGACAAAAGAGATAACACCCCCCCATTACGTCATGCTTCAGAAATGTGGAAAATGGTCCGTTTTCAAATGTTTTATTTTTGAACGTCAGTTCACATTTGTAGGTGGATCATCAGTGTTAGAGCTAAAATTAGCATGTTTAAAGTGATTTTCATGCTTCCAGGGGCCCAAAACACAAGATTTATGGAATGGTTAAAAGTGCATGAAAATGGCCAATTTACTCACTCTGAGTTCTCAAAAAGGGTTTCTTCACCCCGGGAAGTTAATTAAATACCATTTGGAGGCATTTAATGTTCGAGCAAAAACGGCTGATTTTCGACAAAAGAGATAACACCCCCCCATTACGTCATGCTTCAGAAATGTGGAAAATGGTCCGTTTTCAAATGTTTTATTTTTGAACGTCAGTTCACATTTGTAGGTGGATCATCAGTGTTAGAGCTAAAATTAGCATGTTTAAAGTGGTTTTCATGCTTCCAGGGGCTCGGGAAGTTAATTAAACACCATTTGGAGGCATTTAATGTTCGAGCAAAAACGGCTGATTTTCGACAAAAGAGATAACACCCCCCCATTACGTCATGCTTCAGAAATGTGGAAAATGGTCCGTTTTCAAATGTTTTATTTTTGAACGTCAGTTCACATTTGTAGGTGGATCATCAGTGTTAGAGCTAAAATTAGCATGTTTAAAGTGATTTTCATGCTTCCAGGGGCCCAAAACACAAGATTTATGGAATGGTTAAAAGTGCATGAAAATGGCCAATTTACTCACTCTGAGTTCTCAAAAAGGGTTTCTTCACCCCGGGAAGTTAATTAAATACCATTTGGAGGCATTTAATGTTCGAGCAAAAACGGCTGATTTTCGACAAAAGAGATAACACCCCCCCATTACGTCATGCTTCAGAAATGTGGAAAATGGTCCGTTTTCAAATGTTTTATTTTTGAACGTCAGTTCACATTTGTAGGTGGATCATCAGTGTTAGAGCTAAAATTAGCATGTTTAAAGTGATTTTCATGCTTCCAGGGGCTCGGGAAGTTAATTAAATACCATTTGGAGGCATTTAATGTTCGAGCAAAAACGGCTGATTTTCGACAAAAGAGATAACACCCCCCCATTACGTCATGCTTCAGAAATGTGGAAAATGGTCCGTTTTCAAATGTTTTATTTTTGAACGTCAGTTCACATTTGTAGGTGGATCATCAGTGTTAGAGCTAAAATTAGCATGTTTAAAGTGATTTTCATGCTTCCAGGGGCCCAAAACACAAGATTTATGGAATGGTTAAAAGTGCATGAAAATGGCCAATTTACTCACTCTGAGTTCTCAAAAAGGGTTTCTTCACCCCGGGAAGTTAATTAAATACCATTTGGAGGCATTTAATGTTCGAGCAAAAACGGCTGATTTTCGACAAAAGAGATAACACCCCCCCATTACGTCATGCTTCAGAAATGTGGAAAATGGTCCGTTTTCAAATGTTTTATTTTTGAACGTCAGTTCACATTTGTAGGTGGATCATCAGTGTTAGAGCTAAAATTAGCATGTTTAAAGTGGTTTTCATGCTTCCAGGGGCTCGGGAAGTTAATTAAACACCATTTGGAGGCATTTAATGTTCGAGCAAAAACGGCTGATTTTCGACAAAAGAGATAACACCCCCCCATTACGTCATGCTTCAGAAATGTGGAAAATGGTCCGTTTTCAAATGTTTTATTTTTGAACGTCAGTTCACATTTGTAGGTGGATCATCAGTGTTAGAGCTAAAATTAGCATGTTTAAAGTGATTTTCATGCTTCCAGGGGCCCAAAACACAAGATTTATGGAATGGTTAAAAGTGCATGAAAATGGCCAATTTACTCACTCTGAGTTCTCAAAAAGGGTTTCTTCACCCCGGGAAGTTAATTAAATACCATTTGGAGGCATTTAATGTTCGAGCAAAAACGGCTGATTTTCGACAAAAGAGGTAACACCCCCCCCATTACGTCATGCTTCAGAAATGTGGAAAATGGTCCGTTTTCAAATGTTTTATTTTTGAACGTCAGTTCACATTTGTAGGTGGATCATCAGTGTTAGAGCTAAAATTAGCATGTTTAAAGTGATTTTCATGCTTCTTGGGGCCCAAAACACAAGATTTATGGAATGGTTAAAAGTGCATGAAAATGGCCAATTTACTCACTCTGAGTTCTCAAAAAGGGTTTCTTCACCCCGGGAAGTTAATTAAATACCATTTGGAGGATTTTAATGTTCGAGCAAAAACGGCTGATTTTCGACGAAAGAGCTAACACCCCCCCATTACGTCATGCTTTAGAAATGTGGAAAAAGGTCCGTTTTCAAATGTTTTATTTTTGAACGTCAGTTCACATTTGTAGGTGGATCATCAGTGTTAGAGCTAAAATTAGCATGTTTAAAGTGATTTTCATGCTTCCAGGGGCTCGGGAAGTTAATTAAATACCATTTGGAGGCATTTAATGTTCGAGCAAAAACGGCTGATTTTCGACAAAAGAGATAACACCCCCCCATTACGTCATGCTTCAGAAATGTGGAAAATGGTCCGTTTTCAAATGTTTTATTTTTGAACGTCAGTTCACATTTGTAGGTGGATCATCAGTGTTAGAGCTAAAATTAGCATGTTTAAAGTGATTTTCATGCTTCCAGGGGCTCGGGAAGTGAAATAAATACCATTTGGAGGCATTTAATGTTCGAGCAAAAACGGCTGATTTTCGACAAAAGAGATAACACCCCCCCATTACGTCATGCTTCAGAAATGTGGAAAATGGTCCGTTTTCAAATGTTTTATTTTTGAACGTCAGTTCACATTTGTAGGTGGATCATCAGTGTTAGAGCTAAAATTAGCATGTTTAAAGTGATTTTCATGCTTCCAGGGGCCCAAAACACAAGATTTATGGAATGGTTAAAAGTGCATGAAAATGGCCAATTTACTCACTCTGAGTTCTCAAAAAGGGTTTCTTCACCCCGGGAAGTTAATTAAATACCATTTGGAGGCATTTAATGTTAGAGCAAAAACGGCTGATTTTCGACAAAAGAGATAACACCCCCCCATTACGTCATGCTTCAGAAATGTGGAAAATGATCCGTTTTCAAATGTTTTATTTTTGAACGTCAGTTCACATTTGTAGGTGGATCATCAGTGTTAGAGCTAAAATTAGCATGTTTAAAGTGATTTTCATGCTTCCAGGGGCCCAAAACACAAGATTTATGGAATGGTTAAAAGTGCATGAAAATGGCCAATTTACTCACTCTGAGTTCTCAAAAAGGGTTTCTTCACCCCGGGAAGTTAATTAAATACCATTTGGAGGCATTTAATGTTCGAGCAAAAACGGCTGATTTTCGACAAAAGAGATAACACCCCCCCATTACGTCATGCTTCAGAAATGTGGAAAATGGTCCGTTTTCAAATGTTTTATTTTTGAACGTCAGTTCACATTTGTAGGTGGATCATCAGTGTTAGAGCTAAAATTAGCATGTTTAAAGTGATTTTCATACTTCCAGGGGCCCAAAACACAAGATTTATGGAATGGTTAAAAGTGCATGAAAATGGCCAATTTACTCACTCTGAGTTCTCAAAAAGGGTTTCTTCACCCCGGGAAGTTAATTAAATACCATTTGGAGGCATTTAATGTTAGAGCAAAAACGGCTGATTTTCGACAAAAGAGATAACACCCCCCCATTACGTCATGCTTCAAAAATGTGGAAAATGGTCCGTTTTCAAATGTTTTATTTTTGAACGTCAGTTCACATTTGTAGGTGGATCATCAGTGTTAGAGCTAAAATTAGCATGTTTAAAGTGATTTTCATGCTTCCAGGGGCCCAAAACACAAGATTTATTGAATGGTTAAAAGTGCATGAAAATGGCCAATTTACTCACTCTGAGTTCTCAAAAAGGGTTTCTTCACCCCGGGAAGTTAATTAAATACCATTTGGAGGCATTTAATGTTCGAGCAAAAACGGCTGATTTTCGACAAAAGAGATAACACCCCCCCATTACGTCATGCTTCAGAAATGTGGAAAATGGTCCGTTTTCAAATGTTTTATTTTTGAACGTCAGTTCACATTTGTAGGTGGATCATCAGTGTTAGAGCTAAAATTAGCATGTTTAAAGTGATTTTCATGCTTCCAGGGGCCCAAAACACAAGATTTATGGAATGGTTAAAAGTGCATGAAAATGGCCAATTTACTCACTCTGAGTTCTCAAAAAGGGTTTCTTCACCCCGGGAAGTTAATTAAATACCATTTGGAGGCATTTAATGTTCGAGCAAAAACGGCTGATTTTCGACAAAAGAGATAACACCCCCCCATTACGTCATGCTTCAGAAATGTGGAAAATGGTCCGTTTTCAAATGTTTTATTTTTGAACGTCAGTTCACATTTGTAGGTGGATCATCAGTGTTAGAGCTAAAATTAGCATGTTTAAAGTGATTTTCATGCTTCCAGGGGCTCGGGAAGTGAAATAAATACCATTTGGAGGCATTTAATGTTCGAGCAAAAACGGCTGATTTTCGACAAAAGAGATAACACCCCCCCATTACGTCATGCTTCAGAAATGTGGAAAATGGTCCGTTTTCAAATGTTTTATTTTTGAACGTCAGTTCACATTTGTAGGTGGATCATCAGTGTTGAAGCTAAAATTAGCATGTTTAAAGTGATTTTCATGCTTCCAGGGGCCCAAAACACAAGATTTATGGAATGGTTAAAAGTGCATGAAAATGGCCAATTTACTCACTCTGAGTTCTCAAAAAGGGTTTCTTCACCCCGGGAAGTTAGTTAAATACCATTTGGAGGCATTTAATGTTCGAGCAAAAACGGCTGATTTTCGACAAAAGAGATAACACCCCCCCATTACGTCATGCTTCAAAAATGTGGAAAATGGTCCGTTTTCAAATGTTTTATTTTTGAACGTCAGTTCACATTTGTAGGTGGATCATCAGTGTTAGAGCTAAAATTAGCATGTTTAAAGTGATTTTCATGCTTCCAGGGGCTCGGGAAGTTAATTAAATACCATTTGGAGGCATTTAATGTTCGAGCAAAAACGGCTGATTTTCGACAAAAGAGATAACACCCCCCCATTACGTCATGCTTCAGAAATGTGGAAAATGGTCCGTTTTCAAATGTTTTATTTTTGAACGTCAGTTCACCTTTGTAGGTGGATCATCAGTGTTAGAGCTAAAATTAGCATGTTTAAAGTGATTTTCATGCTTCCAGGGGCCCAAAACACAAGATTTATGGAATGGTTAAAAGTGCATGAAAATGGCCAATTTACTCACTCTGAGTTCTCAAAAAGGGTTTCTTCACCCCGGGAAGTTAATTAAATACCATTTGGAGGCATTTAATGTTCGAGCAAAAACGGCTGATTTTCGACAAAAGAGATAACACCCCCCCATTACGTCATGCTTCAGAAATGTGGAAAATGGTCCGTTTTCAAATGTTTTATTTTTGAACGTCAGTTCACATTTGTAGGTGGATCATCAGTGTTAGAGCTAAAATTAGCATGTTTAAAGTGATTTTCATGCTTCCAGGGGCCCAAAACACAAGATTTATGGAATGGTTAAAAGTGCATGAAAATGGCCAATTTACTCACTCTGAGTTCTCAAAAAGGGTTTCTTCACCCCGGGAAGTTAATTAAATACCATTTGGAGGCATTTAATGTTAGAGCAAAAACGGCTGATTTTCGACAAAAGAGATAACACCCCCCCATTACGTCATGCTTCAAAAATGTGGAAAATGGTCCGTTTTCAAATGTTTTATTTTTGAACGTCAGTTCACATTTGTAGGTGGATCATCAGTGTTAGAGCTAAAATTAGCATGTTTAAAGTGATTTTCATGCTTCCAGGGGCCCAAAACACAAGATTTATTGAATGGTTAAAAGTGCATGAAAATGGCCAATTTACTCACTCTGAGTTCTCAAAAAGGGTTTCTTCACCCCGGGAAGTTAATTAAATACCATTTGGAGGCATTTAATGTTCGAGCAAAAACGGCTGATTTTCGACAAAAGAGATAACACCCCCCCATTACGTCATGCTTCAGAAATGTGGAAAATGGTCCGTTTTCAAATGTTTTATTTTTGAACGTCAGTTCACATTTGTAGGTGGATCATCAGTGTTAGAGCTAAAATTAGCATGTTTAAAGTGATTTTCATGCTTCCAGGGGCCCAAAACACAAGATTTATGGAATGGTTAAAAGTGCATGAAAATGGCCAATTTACTCACTCTGAGTTCTCAAAAAGGGTTTCTTCACCCCGGGAAGTTAATTAAATACCATTTGGAGGCATTTAATGTTCGAGCAAAAACGGCTGATTTTCGACAAAAGAGATAACACCCCCCCATTACGTCATGCTTCAGAAATGTGGAAAATGGTCCGTTTTCAAATGTTTTATTTTTGAACGTCAGTTCACATTTGTAGGTGGATCATCAGTGTTAGAGCTAAAATTAGCATGTTTAAAGTGATTTTCATGCTTCCAGGGGCTCGGGAAGTGAAATAAATACCATTTGGAGGCATTTAATGTTCGAGCAAAAATGGCTGATTTTCGACAAAAGAGATAACACCCCCCCATTACGTCATGCTTCAGAAATGTGGAAAATGGTCCGTTTTCAAATGTTTTATTTTTGAACGTCAGTTCACATTTGTAGGTGGATCATCAGTGTTAGAGCTAAAATTAGCATGTTTAAAGTGATTTTCATGCTTCCAGGGGCTCGGGAAGTTAATTAAATACCATTTGGAGGCATTTAATGTTCGAGCAAAAACGGCTGTTTTTCGACAAAAGAGATAACACCCCCCCATTACGTCATGCTTCAGAAATGTGGAAAATGGTCCGTTTTCAAATGTTTTATTTTTGAACGTCAGTTCACATTTGTAGGTGGATCATCAGTGTTAGAGCTAAAATTAGCATGTTTAAAGTGATTTTCATGCTTCCAGGGGCTCGGGAAGTGAAATAAATACCATTTGGAGGCATTTAATGTTCGAGCAAAAACGGCTGATTTTCGACAAAAGAGATAACACCCCCCCATTACGTCATGCTTCAGAAATGTGGAAAATGGTCCGTTTTCAAATGTTTTATTTTTGAACGTCAGTTCACATTTGTAGGTGGATCATCAGTGTTGAAGCTAAAATTAGCATGTTTAAAGTGATTTTCATGCTTCCAGGGGCCCAAAACACAAGATTTATGGAATGGTTAAAAGTGCATGAAAATGGCCAATTTACTCACTCTGAGTTCTCAAAAAGGGTTTCTTCACCCCGGGAAGTTAGTTAAATACCATTTGGAGGCATTTAATGTTCGAGCAAAAACGGCTGATTTTCGACAAAAGAGATAACACCCCCCCATTACGTCATGCTTCAAAAATGTGGAAAATGGTCCGTTTTCAAATGTTTTATTTTTGAACGTCAGTTCACATTTGTAGGTGGATCATCAGTGTTAGAGCTAAAATTAGCATGTTTAAAGTGATTTTCATGCTTCCAGGGGCTCGGGAAGTTAATTAAATACCATTTGGAGGCATTTAATGTTCGAGCAAAAACGGCTGATTTTCGACAAAAGAGATAACACCCCCCCATTACGTCATGCTTCAGAAATGTGGAAAATGGTCCGTTTTCAAATGTTTTATTTTTGAACGTCAGTTCACCTTTGTAGGTGGATCATCAGTGTTAGAGCTAAAATTAGCATGTTTAAAGTGATTTTCATGCTTCCAGGGGCCCAAAACACAAGATTTATGGAATGGTTAAAAGTGCATGAAAATGGCCAATTTACTCACTCTGAGTTCTCAAAAAGGGTTTCTTCACCCCGGGAAGTTAATTAAATACCATTTGGAGGCATTTAATGTTCGAGCAAAAACGGCTGATTTTCGACAAAAGAGATAACACCCCCCCATTACGTCATGCTTCAGAAATGTGGAAAATGGTCCGTTTTCAAATGTTTTATTTTTGAACGTCAGTTCACATTTGTAGGTGGATCATCAGTGTTAGAGCTAAAATTAGCATGTTTAAAGTGATTTTCATGCTTCCAGGGGCCCAAAACACAAGATTTATGGAATGGTTAAAAGTGCATGAAAATGGCCAATTTACTCACTCTGAGTTCTCAAAAAGGGTTTCTTCACCCCGGGAAGTTAATTAAATACCATTTGGAGGCATTTAATGTTAGAGCAAAAACGGCTGATTTTCGACAAAAGAGATAACACCCCCCCATTACGTCATGCTTCAAAAATGTGGAAAATGGTCCGTTTTCAAATGTTTTATTTTTGAACGTCAGTTCACATTTGTAGGTGGATCATCAGTGTTAGAGCTAAAATTAGCATGTTTAAAGTGATTTTCATGCTTCCAGGGGCCCAAAACACAAGATTTATTGAATGGTTAAAAGTGCATGAAAATGGCCAATTTACTCACTCTGAGTTCTCAAAAAGGGTTTCTTCACCCCGGGAAGTTAATTAAATACCATTTGGAGGCATTTAATGTTCGAGCAAAAACGGCTGATTTTCGACAAAAGAGATAACACCCCCCCATTACGTCATGCTTCAGAAATGTGGAAAATGGTCCGTTTTCAAATGTTTTATTTTTGAACGTCAGTTCACATTTGTAGGTGGATCATCAGTGTTAGAGCTAAAATTAGCATGTTTAAAGTGATTTTCATGCTTCCAGGGGCCCAAAACACAAGATTTATGGAATGGTTAAAAGTGCATGAAAATGGCCAATTTACTCACTCTGAGTTCTCAAAAAGGGTTTCTTCACCCCGGGAAGTTAATTAAATACCATTTGGAGGCATTTAATGTTCGAGCAAAAACGGCTGATTTTCGACAAAAGAGATAACACCCCCCCATTACGTCATGCTTCAGAAATGTGGAAAATGGTCCGTTTTCAAATGTTTTATTTTTGAACGTCAGTTCACATTTGTAGGTGGATCATCAGTGTTAGAGCTAAAATTAGCATGTTTAAAGTGATTTTCATGCTTCCAGGGGCTCGGGAAGTGAAATAAATACCATTTGGAGGCATTTAATGTTCGAGCAAAAATGGCTGATTTTCGACAAAAGAGATAACACCCCCCCATTACGTCATGCTTCAGAAATGTGGAAAATGGTCCGTTTTCAAATGTTTTATTTTTGAACGTCAGTTCACATTTGTAGGTGGATCATCAGTGTTAGAGCTAAAATTAGCATGTTTAAAGTGATTTTCATGCTTCCAGGGGCTCGGGAAGTTAATTAAATACCATTTGGAGGCATTTAATGTTCGAGCAAAAACGGCTGTTTTTCGACAAAAGAGATAACACCCCCCCATTACGTCATGCTTCAGAAATGTGGAAAATGGTCCGTTTTCAAATGTTTTATTTTTGAACGTCAGTTCACATTTGTAGGTGGATCATCAGTGTTAGAGCTAAAATTAGCATGTTTAAAGTGATTTTCATGCTTCCAGGGGCTCGGGAAGTGAAATAAATACCATTTGGAGGCATTTAATGTTCGAGCAAAAACGGCTGATTTTCGACAAAAGAGATAACACCCCCCCATTACGTCATGCTTCAGAAATGTGGAAAATGGTCCGTTTTCAAATGTTTTATTTTTGAACGTCAGTTCACATTTGTAGGTGGATCATCAGTGTTGAAGCTAAAATTAGCATGTTTAAAGTGATTTTCATGCTTCCAGGGGCCCAAAACACAAGATTTATGGAATGGTTAAAAGTGCATGAAAATGGCCAATTTACTCACTCTGAGTTCTCAAAAAGGGTTTCTTCACCCCGGGAAGTTAGTTAAATACCATTTGGAGGCATTTAATGTTCGAGCAAAAACGGCTGATTTTCGACAAAAGAGATAACACCCCCCCATTACGTCATGCTTCAGAAATGTGGAAAATGGTCCGTTTTCAAATGTTTTATTTTTGAACGTCAGTTCACATTTGTAGGTGGATCATCAGTGTTAGAGCTAAAATTAGCATGTTTAAAGTGATTTTCATGCTTCCAGGGGCTCGGGAAGTTAATTAAATACCATTTGGAGGCATTTAATGTTCGAGCAAAAACGGCTGATTTTCGACAAAAGAGATAACACCCCCCCATTACGTCATGCTTCAGAAATGTGGAAAATGGTCCGTTTTCAAATGTTTTATTTTTGAACGTCAGTTCACATTTGTAGGTGGATCATCAGTGTTAGAGCTAAAATTAGCATGTTTAAAGTGATTTTCATGCTTCCAGGGGCCCAAAACACAAGATTTATGGAATGGTTAAAAGTGCATGAAAATGGCCAATTTACTCACTCTGAGTTCTCAAAAAGGGTTTCTTCACCCCGGGAAGTTAATTAAATACCATTTGGAGGCATTTAATGTTCGAGCAAAAACGGCTGATTTTCGACAAAAGAGATAACACCCCCCCATTACGTCATGCTTCAGAAATGTGGAAAATGGTCCGTTTTCAAATGTTTTATTTTTGAACGTCAGTTCACATTTGTAGGTGGATCATCAGTGTTAGAGCTAAAATTAGCATGTTTAAAGTGATTTTCATGCTTCCAGGGGCTCGGGAAGTTAATTAAATACCATTTGGAGGCATTTAATGTTCGATCAAAAACGGCTGATTTTTGACAAAAGAGATAACACCCCCCCCATTACGTCATGCTTCAGAAATGTGGAAAATGGTCCGTTTTCAAATGTTTTATTTTTGAACGTCAGTTCACATTTGTAGGTGGATCATCAGTGTTAGAGCTAAAATTAGCATGTTTAAAGTGATTTTCATGCTTCCAGAGGCTCGGGAAGTTAATTAAATACCATTTGGAGGCATTTAATGTTCGAGCAAAAACGGCTGATTTTCGACAAAAGAAATAACACCCCCCCATCACGTCATGCTTCAGAAATGTGGAAAATGGTCCGTTTTCAAATGTTTTATTTTTGAACGTCAGTTCACATTTGTAGGTGGATCATCAGTGTTAGAGCTAAAATTAGCATGTTTAAAGTGATTTTCATGCTTCCAGGGGCCCAAAACACAAGATTTATGGAATGGTTAAAAGTGCATGAAAATGGCCAATTTACTCACTCTGAGTTCTCAAAAAGGGTTTCTTCACCCCGGGAAGTTAATTAAATACCATTTGGAGGCATTTAATGTTCGAGCAAAAACGGCTGATTTTCGACAAAAGAGATAACACCCCACCATTACGTCATGCTTCAGAAATGTGGAAAATGGTCCGTTTTCAAATGTTTTATTTTTGAACGTCAGTTCACATTTGTAGGTGGATCATCAGTGTTAGAGCTAAAATTAGCATGTTTAAAGTGATTTTCATGCTTCCAGGGGCTCGGGAAGTTAATTAAATACCATTTGGAGGCATTTAATGTTCGAGCAAAAACGGCTGATTTTCGACAAAAGAGATAACACCCCCCCATTACGTCATGCTTCAGAAATGTGGAAAATGGTCCGTTTTCAAATGTTTTATTTTTGAACGTCAGTTCACATTTGTAGGTGGATCATCAGTGTTAGAGCTAAAATTAGCATGTTTAAAGTGATTTTCATGCTTCCAGGGGCTCGGGAAGTGAAATAAATACCTTTTGGAGGCATTTAATGTTCGAGCAAAAACGGCTGATTTTCGACAAAAGAGATAACACCCCCCCATTACGTCATGCTTCAGAAATGTGGAAAATGGTCCGTTTTCAAATGTTTTATTTTTGAACGCCAGTTCACATTTGTAGGTGGATCATCAGTGTTAGAGCTAAAATTAGCATGTTTAAAGTGATTTTCATGCTTCCAGGGGCTCGGGAAGTTAATTAAATACCATTTGGAGGCATTTAATGTTAGAGCAAAAACGGCTGATTTTCGACAAAAGAGATAACACCCCCCCATTACGTCATGCTTCAGAAATGTGGAAAATGGTCCGTTTTCAAATGTTTTATTTTTGAACGTCAGTTCACATTTGTAGGTGGATCATCAGTGTTAGAGCTCAAATTAGCATGTTTAAAGTGATTTTCATGCTTCCAGGGGCCCAAAACACAAGATTTATGGAATGGTTAAAAGTGCATGAAAATGGCCAATTTACTCACTCTGAGTTCTCAAAAAGGGTTTCTTCACCCCGGGAAGTTAATTAAATACCATTTGGAGGCATTTAATGTTCGAGCAAAAACGGCTGATTTTCGACAAAAGAGATAACACCCCCCCATTACGTCATGCTTCAGAAATGTGGAAAATGGTTCGTTTTCAAATGTTTTATTTTTGAACGCCAGTTCACATTTGTAGGTGGATCATCAGTGTTAGAGCTAAAATTAGCATGTTTAAAGTGATTTTCATGCTTCCAGGGGCTCGGGAAGTTAATTAAATACCATTTGGAGGCATTTAATGTTAGAGCAAAAACGGCTGATTTTCGACAAAAGAGATAACACCCCCCCATTACGTCATGCTTCAGAAATGTGGAAAATGGTCCGTTTTCAAATGTTTTATTTTTGAACGTCAGTTCACATTTGTAGGTGGATCATCAGTGTTAGAGCTAAAATTAGCATGTTTAAAGTGATTTTCATGTTTCCAGGGGCCCAAAACACAAGATTTATGGAATGGTTAAAAGTGCATGAAAATGGCCAATTTACTCACTCTGAGTTCTCAAAAAGGGTTTCTTCACCCCGGGAAGTTATTTAAATACCATTTGGAGGCATTTAATGTTCGAGCAAAAACGGCTGATTTTCGACAAAAGAGATAACACCCCCCCATTACGTCATGCTTCAGAAATGTGGAAAATGGTCCGTTTTCAAATGTTTTATTTTTGAACGTCAGTTCACATTTGTAGGTGGATCATCAGTGTTAGAGCTAAAATTAGCATGTTTAAAGTGATTTTCATGCTTCCAGGGGCCCAAAACACAAGATTTATGGAATGGTTAAAAGTGCATGAAAATGGCCAATTTACTCACTCTGAGTTCTCAAAAAGGGTTTCTTCACCCCGGGAAGTTAATTAAATACCATTTGGAGGCATTTAATGTTAGAGCAAAAACGGATGATTTTCGACAAAAGAGATAACACCCCCCCCATTACGTCATGCTTCAGAAATGTGGAAAATGGTCCGTTTTCAAATGTTTTATTTTTGAACGTCAGTTCACATTTGTAGGTGGATCATCAGTGTTAGAGCTAAAATTAGCATGTTTAAAGTGATTTTCATGCTTCCAGGGGCTCGGGAAGTTAATTAAATACCATTTGGAGGCATTTAATGTTCGAGCAAAAACGGCTGATTTTCGACAAAAGAGATAACACCCCCCCATTACGTCATGCTTCAGAAATGTGGAAAATGGTCCGTTTTCAAATGTTTTATTTTTGAACGTCAGTTCACATTTGTAGGTGGATCATCAGTGTTAGAGCTAAACTTAGCATGTTTAAAGTGATTTTCATGCTTCCAGGGGCTCGGGAAGTGAAATAAATACCATTTGGAGGCATTTAATGTTCGAGCAAAAACGGCTGATTTTCGACAAAAGAGATAACACCCCCCCATTACGTCATGCTTCAGAAATGTGGAAAATGGTCCGTTTTCAAATGTTTTATTTTTGAACGTCAGTTCACCTTTGTAGGTGGATCATCAGTGTTAGAGCTAAAATTAGCATGTTTAAAGTGATTTTCATGCTTCCAGGGGCCCAAAACACAAGATTTATGGAATGGTTAAAAGTGCATGAAAATGGCCAATTTACTCACTCTGAGTTCTCAAAAAGGGTTTCTTCACCCCGGGAAGTTAATTAAATACCATTTGGAGGCATTTAATGTTCGAGCAAAAACGGCTGATTTTCGACAAAAGAGATAACACCCCCCCATTACGTCATGCTTCAGAAATGTGGAAAATGGTCCGTTTTCAAATGTTTTATTTTTGAACGTCAGTTCACATTTGTAGGTGGATCATCAGTGTTAGAGCTAAAATTAGCATGTTTAAAGTGATTTTCATGCTTCCAGGGGCCCAAAACACAAGATTTATGGAATGGTTAAAAGTGCATGAAAATGGCCAATTTACTCACTCTGAGTTCTCAAAAAGGGTTTCTTCACCCCGGGAAGTTAATTAAATACCATTTGGAGGCATTTAATGTTAGAGCAAAAACGGCTGATTTTCGACAAAAGAGATAACACCCCCCCATTACGTCATGCTTCAAAAATGTGGAAAATGGTCCGTTTTCAAATGTTTTATTTTTGAACGTCAGTTCACATTTGTAGGTGGATCATCAGTGTTAGAGCTAAAATTAGCATGTTTAAAGTGATTTTCATGCTTCCAGGGGCCCAAAACACAAGATTTATTGAATGGTTAAAAGTGCATGAAAATGGCCAATTTACTCACTCTGAGTTCTCAAAAAGGGTTTCTTCACCCCGGGAAGTTAATTAAATACCATTTGGAGGCATTTAATGTTCGAGCAAAAACGGCTGATTTTCGACAAAAGAGATAACACCCCCCCATTACGTCATGCTTCAGAAATGTGGAAAATGGTCCGTTTTCAAATGTTTTATTTTTGAACGTCAGTTCACATTTGTAGGTGGATCATCAGTGTTAGAGCTAAAATTAGCATGTTTAAAGTGATTTTCATGCTTCCAGGGGCCCAAAACACAAGATTTATGGAATGGTTAAAAGTGCATGAAAATGGCCAATTTACTCACTCTGAGTTCTCAAAAAGGGTTTCTTCACCCCGGGAAGTTAATTAAATACCATTTGGAGGCATTTAATGTTCGAGCAAAAACGGCTGATTTTCGACAAAAGAGATAACACCCCCCCATTACGTCATGCTTCAGAAATGTGGAAAATGGTCCGTTTTCAAATGTTTTATTTTTGAACGTCAGTTCACATTTGTAGGTGGATCATCAGTGTTAGAGCTAAAATTAGCATGTTTAAAGTGATTTTCATGCTTCCAGGGGCTCGGGAAGTGAAATAAATACCATTTGGAGGCATTTAATGTTCGAGCAAAAATGGCTGATTTTCGACAAAAGAGATAACACCCCCCCATTACGTCATGCTTCAGAAATGTGGAAAATGGTCCGTTTTCAAATGTTTTATTTTTGAACGTCAGTTCACATTTGTAGGTGGATCATCAG
The DNA here is from genome assembly GCF_964263255.1 of Lissotriton vulgaris. Classification (NCBI taxonomy): domain Eukaryota; kingdom Metazoa; phylum Chordata; class Amphibia; order Caudata; family Salamandridae; genus Lissotriton; species Lissotriton vulgaris. Next base: position 438,867 of record NW_028242042.1, on the reverse strand, counting down.
TGTTAGAGCTAAAATTAGCATGTTTAAAGTGATTTTCATGCTTCCAGGGGCTCGGGAAGTTAATTAAATACCATTTGGAGGCATTTAATGTTCGAGCAAAAACGGCTGTTTTTCGACAAAAGAGATAACACCCCCCCATTACGTCATGCTTCAGAAATGTGGAAAATGGTCCGTTTTCAAATGTTTTATTTTTGAACGTCAGTTCACATTTGTAGGTGGATCATCAGTGTTAGAGCTAAAATTAGCATGTTTAAAGTGATTTTCATGCTTCCAGGGGCTCGGGAAGTGAAATAAATACCATTTGGAGGCATTTAATGTTCGAGCAAAAACGGCTGATTTTCGACAAAAGAGATAACACCCCCCCATTACGTCATGCTTCAGAAATGTGGAAAATGGTCCGTTTTCAAATGTTTTATTTTTGAACGTCAGTTCACATTTGTAGGTGGATCATCAGTGTTGAAGCTAAAATTAGCATGTTTAAAGTGATTTTCATGCTTCCAGGGGCCCAAAACACAAGATTTATGGAATGGTTAAAAGTGCATGAAAATGGCCAATTTACTCACTCTGAGTTCTCAAAAAGGGTTTCTTCACCCCGGGAAGTTAGTTAAATACCATTTGGAGGCATTTAATGTTCGAGCAAAAACGGCTGATTTTCGACAAAAGAGATAACACCCCCCCATTACGTCATGCTTCAGAAATGTGGAAAATGGTCCGTTTTCAAATGTTTTATTTTTGAACGTCAGTTCACATTTGTAGGTGGATCATCAGTGTTAGAGCTAAAATTAGCATGTTTAAAGTGATTTTCATGCTTCCAGGGGCTCGGGAAGTTAATTAAATACCATTTGGAGGCATTTAATGTTCGAGCAAAAACGGCTGATTTTCGACAAAAGAGATAACACCCCCCCATTACGTCATGCTTCAGAAATGTGGAAAATGGTCCGTTTTCAAATGTTTTATTTTTGAACGTCAGTTCACATTTGTAGGTGGATCATCAGTGTTAGAGCTAAAATTAGCATGTTTAAAGTGATTTTCATGCTTCCAGGGGCCCAAAACACAAGATTTATGGAATGGTTAAAAGTGCATGAAAATGGCCAATTTACTCACTCTGAGTTCTCAAAAAGGGTTTCTTCACCCCGGGAAGTTAATTAAATACCATTTGGAGGCATTTAATGTTCGAGCAAAAACGGCTGATTTTCGACAAAAGAGATAACACCCCCCCATTACGTCATGCTTCAGAAATGTGGAAAATGGTCCGTTTTCAAATGTTTTATTTTTGAACGTCAGTTCACATTTGTAGGTGGATCATCAGTGTTAGAGCTAAAATTAGCATGTTTAAAGTGATTTTCATGCTTCCAGGGGCTCGGGAAGTTAATTAAATACCATTTGGAGGCATTTAATGTTCGATCAAAAACGGCTGATTTTTGACAAAAGAGATAACACCCCCCCCATTACGTCATGCTTCAGAAATGTGGAAAATGGTCCGTTTTCAAATGTTTTATTTTTGAACGTCAGTTCACATTTGTAGGTGGATCATCAGTGTTAGAGCTAAAATTAGCATGTTTAAAGTGATTTTCATGCTTCCAGAGGCTCGGGAAGTTAATTAAATACCATTTGGAGGCATTTAATGTTCGAGCAAAAACGGCTGATTTTCGACAAAAGAAATAACACCCCCCCATCACGTCATGCTTCAGAAATGTGGAAAATGGTCCGTTTTCAAATGTTTTATTTTTGAACGTCAGTTCACATTTGTAGGTGGATCATCAGTGTTAGAGCTAAAATTAGCATGTTTAAAGTGATTTTCATGCTTCCAGGGGCCCAAAACACAAGATTTATGGAATGGTTAAAAGTGCATGAAAATGGCCAATTTACTCACTCTGAGTTCTCAAAAAGGGTTTCTTCACCCCGGGAAGTTAATTAAATACCATTTGGAGGCATTTAATGTTCGAGCAAAAACGGCTGATTTTCGACAAAAGAGATAACACCCCACCATTACGTCATGCTTCAGAAATGTGGAAAATGGTCCGTTTTCAAATGTTTTATTTTTGAACGTCAGTTCACATTTGTAGGTGGATCATCAGTGTTAGAGCTAAAATTAGCATGTTTAAAGTGATTTTCATGCTTCCAGGGGCTCGGGAAGTTAATTAAATACCATTTGGAGGCATTTAATGTTCGAGCAAAAACGGCTGATTTTCGACAAAAGAGATAACACCCCCCCATTACGTCATGCTTCAGAAATGTGGAAAATGGTCCGTTTTCAAATGTTTTATTTTTGAACGTCAGTTCACATTTGTAGGTGGATCATCAGTGTTAGAGCTAAAATTAGCATGTTTAAAGTGATTTTCATGCTTCCAGGGGCTCGGGAAGTGAAATAAATACCTTTTGGAGGCATTTAATGTTCGAGCAAAAACGGCTGATTTTCGACAAAAGAGATAACACCCCCCCATTACGTCATGCTTCAGAAATGTGGAAAATGGTCCGTTTTCAAATGTTTTATTTTTGAACGCCAGTTCACATTTGTAGGTGGATCATCAGTGTTAGAGCTAAAATTAGCATGTTTAAAGTGATTTTCATGCTTCCAGGGGCTCGGGAAGTTAATTAAATACCATTTGGAGGCATTTAATGTTAGAGCAAAAACGGCTGATTTTCGACAAAAGAGATAACACCCCCCCATTACGTCATGCTTCAGAAATGTGGAAAATGGTCCGTTTTCAAATGTTTTATTTTTGAACGTCAGTTCACATTTGTAGGTGGATCATCAGTGTTAGAGCTAAAATTAGCATGTTTAAAGTGATTTTCATGCTTCCAGGGGCCCAAAACACAAGATTTATGGAATGGTTAAAAGTGCATGAAAATGGCCAATTTACTCACTCTGAGTTCTCAAAAAGGGTTTCTTCACCCCGGGAAGTTAATTAAATACCATTTGGAGGCATTTAATGTTCGAGCAAAAACGGCTGATTTTCGACAAAAGAGATAACACCCCCCCATTACGTCATGCTTCAGAAATGTGGAAAATGGTCCGTTTTCAAATGTTTTATTTTTGAACGCCAGTTCACATTTGTAGGTGGATCATCAGTGTTAGAGCTAAAATTAGCATGTTTAAAGTGATTTTCATGCTTCCAGGGGCTCGGGAAGTTAATTAAATACCATTTGGAGGCATTTAATGTTAGAGCAAAAACGGCTGATTTTCGACAAAAGAGATAACACCCCCCCATTACGTCATGCTTCAGAAATGTGGAAAATGGTCCGTTTTCAAATGTTTTATTTTTGAACGTCAGTTCACATTTGTAGGTGGATCATCAGTGTTAGAGCTAAAATTAGCATGTTTAAAGTGATTTTCATGCTTCCAGGGGCCCAAAACACAAGATTTATGGAATGGTTAAAAGTGCATGAAAATGGCCAATTTACTCACTCTGAGTTCTCAAAAAGGGTTTCTTCACCCCGGGAAGTTATTTAAATACCATTTGGAGGCATTTAATGTTCGAGCAAAAACGGCTGATTTTCGACAAAAGAGATAACACCCCCCCATTACGTCATGCTTCAGAAATGTGGAAAATGGTCCGTTTTCAAATGTTTTATTTTTGAACGTCAGTTCACATTTGTAGGTGGATCATCAGTGTTAGAGCTAAAATTAGCATGTTTAAAGTGATTTTCATGCTTCCAGGGGCCCAAAACACAAGATTTATGGAATGGTTAAAAGTGCATGAAAATGGCCAATTTACTCACTCTGAGTTCTCAAAAAGGGTTTCTTCACCCCGGGAAGTTAATTAAATACCATTTGGAGGCATTTAATGTTAGAGCAAAAACGGATGATTTTCGACAAAAGAGATAACACCCCCCCCATTACGTCATGCTTCAGAAATGTGGAAAATGGTCCGTTTTCAAATGTTTTATTTTTGAACGTCAGTTCACATTTGTAGGTGGATCATCAGTGTTAGAGCTAAAATTAGCATGTTTAAAGTGATTTTCATGCTTCCAGGGGCTCGGGAAGTTAATTAAATACCATTTGGAGGCATTTAATGTTCGAGCAAAAACGGCTGATTTTCGACAAAAGAGATAACACCCCCCCATTACGTCATGCTTCAGAAATGTGGAAAATGGTCCGTTTTCAAATGTTTTATTTTTGAACGTCAGTTCACATTTGTAGGTGGATCATCAGTGTTAGAGCTAAACTTAGCATGTTTAAAGTGATTTTCATGCTTCCAGGGGCTCGGGAAGTGAAATAAATACCATTTGGAGGCATTTAATGTTCGAGCAAAAACGGCTGATTTTCGACAAAAGAGATAACACCCCCCCATTACGTCATGCTTCAGAAATGTGGAAAATGGTCCGTTTTCAAATGTTTCATTTTTGAACGTCAGTTCACATTTGTAGGTGGATCATCAGTGTTAGAGCTAAAATTAGCATGTTTAAAGTGATTTTCATGCTTCCAGGGGCCCAAAACACAAGATTTATGGAATGGTTAAAAGTGCATGAAAATGGCCAATTTACTCACTCTGAGTTCTCAAAAAGGGTTTCTTCACCCCGGGAAGTTAATTAAATACCATTTGGAGGCATTTAATGTTCGAGCAAAAACGGCTGATTTTCGACAAAAGAGATAACACCCCCCCATTACGTCATGCTTCAGAAATGTGGAAAATGGTCCGTTTTCAAATGTTTTATTTTTGAACGTCAGTTCACATTTGTAGGTGGATCATCAGTGTTAGAGCTAAAATTAGCATGTTTAAAGTGATTTTCATGATTCCAGGGGCTCGGGAAGTTAATTAAATACCATTTGGAGGCATTTAATGTTCGAGCAAAAACGGCTGATTTTCGACAAAAGAGATAACACCCCCTCATTACGTCATGCTTCAGAAATGTGGAAAATGGTCCGTTTTCAAATGTTTTATTTTTGAACGTCAGTTCACATTTGTAGGTGGATCATCAGTGTTAGAGCTAAAATTAGCATGTTTAAAGTGATTTTCATGCTTCCAGGGGCTCGGGAAGTGAAATAAATACCATTTGGAGGCATTTAATGTTCGAGCAAAAACGGCTGATTTTCGACAAAAGAGATAACACCCCCCCATTACGTCATGCTTCAGAAATGTGGAAAATGGTCCGTTTTCAAATGTTTTATTTTTGAACGTCAGTTCACATTTGTAGGTGGATCATCAGTGTTGAAGCTAAAATTAGCATGTTTAAAGTGATTTTCATGCTTCCAGGGGCCCAAAACACAAGATTTATGGAATGGTTAAAAGTGCATGAAAATGGCCAATTTACTCACTCTGAGTTCTCAAAAAGGGTTTCTTCACCCCGGGAAGTTAGTTAAATACCATTTGGAGGCATTTAATGTTCGAGCAAAAATGGCTGATTTTCGACAAAAGAGATAACACCCCCCCATTACGTCATGCTTCAAAAATGTGGAAAATGGTCCGTTTTCAAATGTTTTATTTTTGAACGTCAGTTCACATTTGTAGGTGGATCATCAGTGTTAGAGCTAAAATTAGCATGTTTAAAGTGATTTTCATGCTTCCAGGGGCCCAAAACACAAGATTTATGGAATGGTTAAAAGTGCATGAAAATGGCCAATTTACTCACTCTGAGTTCTCAAAAAGGGTTTCTTCACCCCGGGAAGTTATTTAAATACCATTTGGAGGCATTTAATGTTCGAGCAAAAACGGCTGATTTTCGACAAAAGAGATAACACCCCCCCATTACGTCATGCTTCAGAAATGTGGAAAATGGTCCGTTTTCAAATGTTTTATTTTTGAACGTCAGTTCACATTTGTAGGTGGATCATCAGTGTTAGAGCTAAAATTAGCATGTTTAAAGTGATTTTCATGCTTCCAGGGGCCCAAAACACAAGATTTATGGAATGGTTAAAAGTGCATGAAAATGGCCAATTTACTCACTCTGAGTTCTCAAAAAGGGTTTCTTCACCCCGGGAAGTTAATTAAATACCATTTGGAGGCATTTAATGTTAGAGCAAAAACGGATGATTTTCGACAAAAGAGATAACACCCCCCCCATTACGTCATGCTTCAGAAATGTGGAAAATGGTCCGTTTTCAAATGTTTTATTTTTGAACGTCAGTTCACATTTGTAGGTGGATCATCAGTGTTAGAGCTAAAATTAGCATGTTTAAAGTGATTTTCATGCTTCCAGGGGCTCGGGAAGTTAATTAAATACCATTTGGAGGCATTTAATGTTCGAGCAAAAACGGCTGATTTTCGACAAAAGAGATAACACCCCCCCATTACGTCATGCTTCAGAAATGTGGAAAATGGTCCGTTTTCAAATGTTTTATTTTTGAACGTCAGTTCACATTTGTAGGTGGATCATCAGTGTTAGAGCTAAACTTAGCATGTTTAAAGTGATTTTCATGCTTCCAGGGGCTCGGGAAGTGAAATAAATACCATTTGGAGGCATTTAATGTTCGAGCAAAAACGGCTGATTTTCGACAAAAGAGATAACACCCCCCCATTACGTCATGCTTCAGAAATGTGGAAAATGGTCCGTTTTCAAATGTTTCATTTTTGAACGTCAGTTCACATTTGTAGGTGGATCATCAGTGTTAGAGCTAAAATTAGCATGTTTAAAGTGATTTTCATGCTTCCAGGGGCCCAAAACACAAGATTTATGGAATGGTTAAAAGTGCATGAAAATGGCCAATTTACTCACTCTGAGTTCTCAAAAAGGGTTTCTTCACCCCGGGAAGTTAATTAAATACCATTTGGAGGCATTTAATGTTCGAGCAAAAACGGCTGATTTTCGACAAAAGAGATAACACCCCCCCATTACGTCATGCTTCAGAAATGTGGAAAATGGTCCGTTTTCAAATGTTTTATTTTTGAACGTCAGTTCACATTTGTAGGTGGATCATCAGTGTTAGAGCTAAAATTAGCATGTTTAAAGTGATTTTCATGATTCCAGGGGCTCGGGAAGTTAATTAAATACCATTTGGAGGCATTTAATGTTCGAGCAAAAACGGCTGATTTTCGACAAAAGAGATAACACCCCCCCATTACGTCATGCTTCAGAAATGTGGAAAATGGTCCGTTTTCAAATGTTTTATTTTTGAACGTCAGTTCACATTTGTAGGTGGATCATCAGTGTTAGAGCTAAAATTAGCATGTTTAAAGTGATTTTCATGCTTCCAGGGGCTCGGGAAGTGAAATAAATACCATTTGGAGGCATTTAATGTTCGAGCAAAAACGGCTGATTTTCGACAAAAGAGATAACACCCCCCCATTACGTCATGCTTCAGAAATGTGGAAAATGGTCCGTTTTCAAATGTTTTATTTTTGAACGTCAGTTCACATTTGTAGGTGGATCATCAGTGTTGAAGCTAAAATTAGCATGTTTAAAGTGATTTTCATGCTTCCAGGGGCCCAAAACACAAGATTTATGGAATGGTTAAAAGTGCATGAAAATGGCCAATTTACTCACTCTGAGTTCTCAAAAAGGGTTTCTTCACCCCGGGAAGTTAGTTAAATACCATTTGGAGGCATTTAATGTTCGAGCAAAAATGGCTGATTTTCGACAAAAGAGATAACACCCCCCCATTACGTCATGCTTCAAAAATGTGGAAAATGGTCCGTTTTCAAATGTTTTATTTTTGAACGTCAGTTCACATTTGTAGGTGGATCATCAGTGTTAGAGCTAAAATTAGCATGTTTAAAGTGATTTTCATGCTTCCAGGGGCTCGGGAAGTTAATTAAATACCATTTGGAGGCATTTAATGTTCAAGCAAAAACGGCTGATTTTCGACAAAAGAGATAACACCCCCCCATTACGTCATGCTTCAGAAATGTGGAAAATGGTCCGTTTTCAAATGTTTTATTTTTGAACGTCAGTTCACCTTTGTAGGTGGATCATCAGTGTTAGAGCTAAAATTAGCATGTTTAAAGTGATTTTCATGCTTCCAGGGGCCCAAAACACAAGATTTATGGAATGGTTAAAAGTGCATGAAAATGGCCAATTTACTCACTCTGAGTTCTCAAAAAGGGTTTCTTCACCCCGGGAAGTTAATTAAATACCATTTGGAGGCATTTAATGTTCGAGCAAAAACGGCTGATTTTCGACAAAAGAGATAACACCCCCCATTACGTCATGCTTCAGAAATGTGGAAAATGGTCCGTTTTCAAATGTTTTATTTTTGAACGTCAGTTCACATTTGTAGGTGGATCATCAGTGTTAGAGCTAAAATTAGCATGTTTAAAGTGATTTTCATGCTTCCAGGGGCCCAAAACACAAGATTTATGGAATGGTTAAAAGTGCATGAAAATGGCCAATTTACTCACTCTGAGTTCTCAAAAAGGGTTTCTTCACCCCGGGAAGTTAATTAAATACCATTTGGAGGCATTTAATGTTAGAGCAAAAACGGCTGATTTTCGACAAAAGAGATAACACCCCCCCATTACGTCATGCTTCAAAAATGTGGAAAATGGTCCGTTTTCAAATGTTTTATTTTTGAACGTCAGTTCACATTTGTAGGTGGATCATCAGTGTTAGAGCTAAAATTAGCATGTTTAAAGTGATTTTCATGCTTCCAGGGGCCCAAAACACAAGATTTATTGAATGGTTAAAAGTGCATGAAAATGGCCAATTTACTCACTCTGAGTTCTCAAAAAGGGTTTCTTCACCCCGGGAAGTTAATTAAATACCATTTGGAGGCATTTAATGTTCGAGCAAAAACGGCTGATTTTCGACAAAAGAGATAACACCCCCCCATTACGTCATGCTTCAGAAATGTGGAAAATGGTCCGTTTTCAAATGTTTTATTTTTGAACGTCAGTTCACATTTGTAGGTGGATCATCAGTGTTAGAGCTAAAATTAGCATGTTTAAAGTGATTTTCATGCTTCCAGGGGCCCAAAACACAAGATTTATGGAATGGTTAAAAGTGCATGAAAATGGCCAATTTACTCACTCTGAGTTCTCAAAAAGGGTTTCTTCACCCCGGGAAGTTAATTAAATACCATTTGGAGGCATTTAATGTTCGAGCAAAAACGGCTGATTTTCGACAAAAGAGATAACACCCCCCCATTACGTCATGCTTCAGAAATGTGGAAAATGGTCCGTTTTCAAATGTTTTATTTTTGAACGTCAGTTCACATTTGTAGGTGGATCATCAGTGTTAGAGCTAAAATTAGCATGTTTAAAGTGATTTTCATGCTTCCAGGGGCTCGGGAAGTGAAATAAATACCATTTGGAGGCATTTAATGTTCGAGCAAAAATGGCTGATTTTCGACAAAAGAGATAACACCCCCCCATTACGTCATGCTTCAGAAATGTGGAAAATGGTCCGTTTTCAAATGTTTTATTTTTGAACGTCAGTTCACATTTGTAGGTGGATCATCAGTGTTAGAGCTAAAATTAGCATGTTTAAAGTGATTTTCATGCTTCCAGGGGCTCGGGAAGTTAATTAAATACCATTTGGAGGCATTTAATGTTCGAGCAAAAACGGCTGTTTTTCGACAAAAGAGATAACACCCCCCCATTACGTCATGCTTCAGAAATGTGGAAAATGGTCCGTTTTCAAATGTTTTATTTTTGAACGTCAGTTCACATTTGTAGGTGGATCATCAGTGTTAGAGCTAAAATTAGCATGTTTAAAGTGATTTTCATGCTTCCAGGGGCTCGGGAAGTGAAATAAATACCATTTGGAGGCATTTAATGTTCGAGCAAAAACGGCTGATTTTCGACAAAAGAGATAACACCCCCCCATTACGTCATGCTTCAGAAATGTGGAAAATGGTCCGTTTTCAAATGTTTTATTTTTGAACGTCAGTTCACATTTGTAGGTGGATCATCAGTGTTGAAGCTAAAATTAGCATGTTTAAAGTGATTTTCATGCTTCCAGGGGCCCAAAACACAAGATTTATGGAATGGTTAAAAGTGCATGAAAATGGCCAATTTACTCACTCTGAGTTCTCAAAAAGGGTTTCTTCACCCCGGGAAGTTAGTTAAATACCATTTGGAGGCATTTAATGTTCGAGCAAAAACGGCTGATTTTCGACAAAAGAGATAACACCCCCCCATTACGTCATGCTTCAAAAATGTGGAAAATGGTCCGTTTTCAAATGTTTTATTTTTGAACGTCAGTTCACATTTGTAGGTGGATCATCAGTGTTAGAGCTAAAATTAGCATGTTTAAAGTGATTTTCATGCTTCCAGGGGCTCGGGAAGTTAATTAAATACCATTTGGAGGCATTTAATGTTCGAGCAAAAACGGCTGATTTTCGACAAAAGAGATAACACCCCCCCATTACGTCATGCTTCAGAAATGTGGAAAATGGTCCGTTTTCAAATGTTTTATTTTTGAACGTCAGTTCACCTTTGTAGGTGGATCATCAGTGTTAGAGCTAAAATTAGCATGTTTAAAGTGATTTTCATGCTTCCAGGGGCCCAAAACACAAGATTTATGGAATGGTTAAAAGTGCATGAAAATGGCCAATTTACTCACTCTGAGTTCTCAAAAAGGGTTTCTTCACCCCGGGAAGTTAATTAAATACCATTTGGAGGCATTTAATGTTCGAGCAAAAACGGCTGATTTTCGACAAAAGAGATAACACCCCCCCATTACGTCATGCTTCAGAAATGTGGAAAATGGTCCGTTTTCAAATGTTTTATTTTTGAACGTCAGTTCACATTTGTAGGTGGATCATCAGTGTTAGAGCTAAAATTAGCATGTTTAAAGTGATTTTCATGCTTCCAGGGGCCCAAAACACAAGATTTATGGAATGGTTAAAAGTGCATGAAAATGGCCAATTTACTCACTCTGAGTTCTCAAAAAGGGTTTCTTCACCCCGGGAAGTTAATTAAATACCATTTGGAGGCATTTAATGTTAGAGCAAAAACGGCTGATTTTCGACAAAAGAGATAACACCCCCCCATTACGTCATGCTTCAAAAATGTGGAAAATGGTCCGTTTTCAAATGTTTTATTTTTGAACGTCAGTTCACATTTGTAGGTGGATCATCAGTGTTAGAGCTAAAATTAGCATGTTTAAAGTGATTTTCATGCTTCCAGGGGCCCAAAACACAAGATTTATTGAATGGTTAAAAGTGCATGAAAATGGCCAATTTACTCACTCTGAGTTCTCAAAAAGGGTTTCTTCACCCCGGGAAGTTAATTAAATACCATTTGGAGGCATTTAATGTTCGAGCAAAAACGGCTGATTTTCGACAAAAGAGATAACACCCCCCATTACGTCATGCTTCAGAAATGTGGAAAATGGACCGTTTTCAAATGTTTTATTTTTGAACGTCAGTTCACATTTGTAGGTGGATCATCAGTGTTAGAGCTAAAATTAGCATGTTTAAAGTGATTTTCATGCTTCCAGGGGCCCAAAACACAAGATTTATGGAATGGTTAAAAGTGCATGAAAATGGCCAATTTACTCACTCTGAGTTCTCAAAAAGGGTTTCTTCACCCCGGGAAGTTAATTAAATACCATTTGGAGGCATTTAATGTTCGAGCAAAAACGGCTGATTTTCGACAAAAGAGATAACACCCCCCCATTACGTCATGCTTCAGAAATGTGGAAAATGGTCCGTTTTCAAATGTTTTATTTTTGAACGTCAGTTCACATTTGTAGGTGGATCATCAGTGTTAGAGCTAAAATTAGCATGTTTAAAGTGATTTTCATGCTTCCAGGGGCTCGGGAAGTGAAATAAATACCATTTGGAGGCATTTAATGTTCGAGCAAAAATGGCTGATTTTCGACAAAAGAGATAACACCCCCCCATTACGTCATGCTTCAGAAATGTGGAAAATGGTCCGTTTTCAAATGTTTTATTTTTGAACGTCAGTTCACATTTGTAGGTGGATCATCAGTGTTAGAGCTAAAATTAGCATGTTTAAAGTGATTTTCATGGCTTCCAGGGGCTCGGGAAGTTAATTAAATACCATTTGGAGGCATTTAATGTTCGAGCAAAAACGGCTGTTTTTCGACAAAAGAGATAACACCCCCCCATTACGTCATGCTTCAGAAATGTGGAAAATGGTCCGTTTTCAAATGTTTTATTTTTGAACGTCAGTTCACATTTGTAGGTGGATCATCAGTGTTAGAGCTAAAATTAGCATGTTTAAAGTGATTTTCATGCTTCCAGGGGCTCGGGAAGTGAAATAAATACCATTTGGAGGCATTTAATGTTCGAGCAAAAACGGCTGATTTTCGACAAAAGAGATAACACCCCCCCATTACGTCATGCTTCAGAAATGTGGAAAATGGTCCGTTTTCAAATGTTTTATTTTTGAACGTCAGTTCACATTTGTAGGTGGATCATCAGTGTTGAAGCTAAAATTAGCATGTTTAAAGTGATTTTCATGCTTCCAGGGGCCCAAAACACAAGATTTATGGAATGGTTAAAAGTGCATGAAAATGGCCAATTTACTCACTCTGAGTTCTCAAAAAGGGTTTCTTCACCCCGGGAAGTTAGTTAAATACCATTTGGAGGCATTTAATGTTCGAGCAAAAACGGCTGATTTTCGACAAAAGAGATAACACCCCCCCATTACGTCATGCTTCAGAAATGTGGAAAATGGTCCGTTTTCAAATGTTTTATTTTTGAACGTCAGTTCACATTTGTAGGTGGATCATCAGTGTTAGAGCTAAAATTAGCATGTTTAAAGTGATTTTCATGCTTCCAGGGGCTCGGGAAGTTAATTAAATACCATTTGGAGGCATTTAATGTTCGAGCAAAAACGGCTGATTTTCGACAAAAGAGATAACACCCCCCCATTACGTCATGCTTCAGAAATGTGGAAAATGGTCCGTTTTCAAATGTTTTATTTTTGAACGTCAGTTCACATTTGTAGGTGGATCATCAGTGTTAGAGCTAAAATTAGCATGTTTAAAGTGATTTTCATGCTTCCAGGGGCCCAAAACACAAGATTTATGGAATGGTTAAAAGTGCATGAAAATGGCCAATTTACTCACTCTGAGTTCTCAAAAAGGGTTTCTTCACCCCGGGAAGTTAATTAAATACCATTTGGAGGCATTTAATGTTCGAGCAAAAACGGCTGATTTTCGACAAAAGAGATAACACCCCCCCATTACGTCATGCTTCAGAAATGTGGAAAATGGTCCGTTTTCAAATGTTTTATTTTTGAACGTCAGTTCACATTTGTAGGTGGATCATCAGTGTTAGAGCTAAAATTAGCATGTTTAAAGTGATTTTCATGCTTCCAGGGGCTCGGGAAGTTAATTAAATACCATTTGGAGGCATTTAATGTTCGATCAAAAACGGCTGATTTTTGACAAAAGAGATAACACCCCCCCCATTACGTCATGCTTCAGAAATGTGGAAAATGGTCCGTTTTCAAATGTTTTATTTTTGAACGTCAGTTCACATTTGTAGGTGGATCATCAGTGTTAGAGCTAAAATTAGCATGTTTAAAGTGATTTTCATGCTTCCAGAGGCTCGGGAAGTTAATTAAATACCATTTGGAGGCATTTAATGTTCGAGCAAAAACGGCTGATTTTCGACAAAAGAAATAACACCCCCCCATCACGTCATGCTTCAGAAATGTGGAAAATGGTCCGTTTTCAAATGTTTTATTTTTGAACGTCAGTTCACATTTGTAGGTGGATCATCAGTGTTAGAGCTAAAATTAGCATGTTTAAAGTGATTTTCATGCTTCCAGGGGCCCAAAACACAAGATTTATGGAATGGTTAAAAGTGCATGAAAATGGCCAATTTACTCACTCTGAGTTCTCAAAAAGGGTTTCTTCACCCCGGGAAGTTAATTAAATACCATTTGGAGGCATTTAATGTTCGAGCAAAAACGGCTGATTTTCGACAAAAGAGATAACACCCCACCATTACGTCATGCTTCAGAAATGTGGAAAATGGTCCGTTTTCAAATGTTTTATTTTTGAACGTCAGTTCACATTTGTAGGTGGATCATCAGTGTTAGAGCTAAAATTAGCATGTTTAAAGTGATTTTCATGCTTCCAGGGGCTCGGGAAGTTAATTAAATACCATTTGGAGGCATTTAATGTTCGAGCAAAAACGGCTGATTTTCGACAAAAGAGATAACACCCCCCCATTACGTCATGCTTCAGAAATGTGGAAAATGGTCCGTTTTCAAATGTTTTATTTTTGAACGTCAGTTCACATTTGTAGGTGGATCATCAGTGTTAGAGCTAAAATTAGCATGTTTAAAGTGATTTTCATGCTTCCAGGGGCTCGGGAAGTGAAATAAATACCTTTTGGAGGCATTTAATGTTCGAGCAAAAACGGCTGATTTTCGACAAAAGAGATAACACCCCCCCATTACGTCATGCTTCAGAAATGTGGAAAATGGTCCGTTTTCAAATGTTTTATTTTTGAACGCCAGTTCACATTTGTAGGTGGATCATCAGTGTTAGAGCTAAAATTAGCATGTTTAAAGTGATTTTCATGCTTCCAGGGGCTCGGGAAGTTAATTAAATACCATTTGGAGGCATTTAATGTTAGAGCAAAAACGGCTGATTTTCGACAAAAGAGATAACACCCCCCCATTACGTCATGCTTCAGAAATGTGGAAAATGGTCCGTTTTCAAATGTTTTATTTTTGAACGTCAGTTCACATTTGTAGGTGGATCATCAGTGTTAGAGCTCAAATTAGCATGTTTAAAGTGATTTTCATGCTTCCAGGGGCCCAAAACACAAGATTTATGGAATGGTTAAAAGTGCATGAAAATGGCCAATTTACTCACTCTGAGTTCTCAAAAAGGGTTTCTTCACCCCGGGAAGTTAATTAAATACCATTTGGAGGCATTTAATGTTCGAGCAAAAACGGCTGATTTTCGACAAAAGAGATAACACCCCCCCATTACGTCATGCTTCAGAAATGTGGAAAATGGTCCGTTTTCAAATGTTTTATTTTTGAACGCCAGTTCACATTTGTAGGTGGATCATCAGTGTTAGAGCTAAAATTAGCATGTTTAAAGTGATTTTCATGCTTCCAGGGGCTCGGGAAGTTAATTAAATACCATTTGGAGGCATTTAATGTTAGAGCAAAAACGGCTGATTTTCGACAAAAGAGATAACACCCCCCCATTACGTCATGCTTCAGAAATGTGGAAAATGGTCCGTTTTCAAATGTTTTATTTTTGAACGTCAGTTCACATTTGTAGGTGGATCATCAGTGTTAGAGCTAAAATTAGCATGTTTAAAGTGATTTTCATGCTTCCAGGGGCCCAAAACACAAGATTTATGGAAT
Organism: Lissotriton vulgaris; assembly: GCF_964263255.1. Lineage (NCBI taxonomy): Eukaryota > Metazoa > Chordata > Amphibia > Caudata > Salamandridae > Lissotriton > Lissotriton vulgaris. The sequence goes on along the minus strand of NW_028242042.1, from coordinate 423,676 downwards.
GGTTAAAAGTGCATGAAAATGGCCAATTTACTCACTCTGAGTTCTCAAAAAGGGTTTCTTCACCCCGGGAAGTTATTTAAATACCATTTGGAGGCATTTAATGTTCGAGCAAAAACGGCTGATTTTCGACAAAAGAGATAACACCCCCCCATTACGTCATGCTTCAGAAATGTGGAAAATGGTCCGTTTTCAAATGTTTTATTTTTGAACGTCAGTTCACATTTGTAGGTGGATCATCAGTGTTAGAGCTAAAATTAGCATGTTTAAAGTGATTTTCATGCTTCCAGGGGCCCAAAACACAAGATTTATGGAATGGTTAAAAGTGCATGAAAATGGCCAATTTACTCACTCTGAGTTCTCAAAAAGGGTTTCTTCACCCCGGGAAGTTAATTAAATACCATTTGGAGGCATTTAATGTTAGAGCAAAAACGGATGATTTTCGACAAAAGAGATAACACCCCCCCCATTACGTCATGCTTCAGAAATGTGGAAAATGGTCCGTTTTCAAATGTTTTATTTTTGAACGTCAGTTCACATTTGTAGGTGGATCATCAGTGTTAGAGCTAAAATTAGCATGTTTAAAGTGATTTTCATGCTTCCAGGGGCTCGGGAAGTTAATTAAATACCATTTGGAGGCATTTAATGTTCGAGCAAAAACGGCTGATTTTCGACAAAAGAGATAACACCCCCCCATTACGTCATGCTTCAGAAATGTGGAAAATGGTCTGTTTTCAAATGTTTTATTTTTGAACGTCAGTTCACATTTGTAGGTGGATCATCAGTGTTAGAGCTAAACTTAGCATGTTTAAAGTGATTTTCATGCTTCCAGGGGCTCGGGAAGTGAAATAAATACCATTTGGAGGCATTTAATGTTCGAGCAAAAACGGCTGATTTTCGACAAAAGAGATAACACCCCCCCATTACGTCATGCTTCAGAAATGTGGAAAATGGTCCGTTTTCAAATGTTTCATTTTTGAACGTCAGTTCACATTTGTAGGTGGATCATCAGTGTTAGAGCTAAAATTAGCATGTTTAAAGTGATTTTCATGCTTCCAGGGGCCCAAAACACAAGATTTATGGAATGGTTAAAAGTGCATGAAAATGGCCAATTTACTCACTCTGAGTTCTCAAAAAGGGTTTCTTCACCCCGGGAAGTTAATTAAATACCATTTGGAGGCATTTAATGTTCGAGCAAAAACGGCTGATTTTCGACAAAAGAGATAACACCCCCCCATTACGTCATGCTTCAGAAATGTGGAAAATGGTCCGTTTTCAAATGTTTTATTTTTGAACGTCAGTTCACATTTGTAGGTGGATCATCAGTGTTAGAGCTAAAATTAGCATGTTTAAAGTGATTTTCATGATTCCAGGGGCTCGGGAAGTTAATTAAATACCATTTGGAGGCATTTAATGTTCGAGCAAAAACGGCTGATTTTCGACAAAAGAGATAACACCCCCCCATTACGTCATGCTTCAGAAATGTGGAAAATGGTCCGTTTTCAAATGTTTTATTTTTGAACGTCAGTTCACATTTGTAGGTGGATCATCAGTGTTAGAGCTAAAATTAGCATGTTTAAAGTGATTTTCATGCTTCCAGGGGCTCGGGAAGTTAATTAAATACCATTTGGAGGCATTTAATGTTCGAGCAAAAACGGCTGATTTTCGACAAAAGAGATAACACCCCCCCATTACCTCATGCTTCAGAAATGTGGAAAATGGTCCGTTTTCAAATGTTTTATTTTTGAACGTCAGTTCACATTTGTAGGTGGATCATCAGTGTTAGAGCTAAAATTAGCATGTTTAAAGTGATTTTCATGCTTCCAGGGGCTCGGGAAGTTAATTAAATACCATTTGGAGGCATTTAATGTTCGAGCAAAAACGGCTGATTTTCGACAAAAGAGATAACACCCCCCCATTACGTCATGCTTCAGAAATGTGGAAAATGGTCCATTTTCAAATGTTTTATTTTTGAACGTCAGTTCACATTTGTAGGTGGATCATCAGTGTTAGAGCTAAAATTAGCATGTTTAAAGTGATTTTCATGATTCCAGGGGCTCGGGAAGTTAATTAAATACCATTTGGAGGCATTTAATGTTCGAGCAAAAACGGCTGATTTTCGAAAAAAGAGATAACACCCCCCCATTACGTCATGCTTCAGAAATGTGGAAAATGGTCCGTTTTCAAATGTTTTATTTTTGAACGTCAGTTCACATTTGTAGGTGGATCATCAGTGTTAGAGCTAAAATTAGCATGTTTAAAGTGATTTTCATGCTTCCAGGGGCTCGGGGAGTTAATTAAATACCATTTGGAGGCATTTAATGTTCGAGCAAAAACGGCTGATTTTCGACAAAAGAGATAACACCCCCCCATTACGTCATGCTTCAGAAATGTGGAAAATGGTCCGTTTTCAAATGTTTTATTTTTGAACGTCAGTTCACATTTGTAGGTGGATCATCAGTGTTAGAGCTAAAATTAGCATGTTTAAAGTGATTTTCATGCTTCCAGGGGCTCGGGAAGTTAATTAAATACCATTTGGAGGCATTTAATGTTCGAGCAAAAACGGCTGATTTTCGACAAAAGAGATAACACCCCCCCATTACGTCATGCTTCAGAAATGTGGAAAATGGTCCGTTTTCAAATGTTTTATTTTTGAACGTCAGTTCACATTTGTAGGTGGATCATCAGTGTTAGAGCTAAAATTAGCATGTTTAAAGTGATTTTCATGCTTCCAGGGGCCCAAAACACAAGATTTATGGAATGGTTAAAAGTGCATGAAAATGGCCAATTTACTCACTCTGAGTTCTCAAAAAGGGTTTCTTCACCCCGGGAAGTTAATTAAATACCATTTGGAGGCATTTAATGTTCGAGCAAAAACGGCTGATTTTCGACAAAAGAGATAACACCCCCCCATTACGTCATGCTTCAGAAATGTGGAAAATGGTCCGTTTTCAAATGTTTTATTTTTGAACGTCAGTTCACATTTGTAGGTGGATCATCAGTGTTAGAGCTAAAATTAGCATGTTTAAAGTGATTTTCATGCTTCCAGGGGCTCGGGAAGTTAATTAAATACCATTTGGAGGCATTTAATGTTCGATCAAAAACGGCTGATTTTCGACAAAAGAGATAACACCCCCCCCATTACGTCATGCTTCAGAAATGTGGAAAATGGTCCGTTTTCAAATGTTTTATTTTTGAACGTCAGTTCACATTTGTAGGTGGATCATCAGTGTTAGAGCTAAAATTAGCATGTTTAAAGTGATTTTCATGCTTCCAGGGGCTCGGGAAGTTAATTAAATACCATTTGGAGGCATTTAATGTTCGAGCAAAAACGGCTGATTTTCGACAAAAGAAATAACACCCCCCCATCACGTCATGCTTCAGAAATGTGGAAAATGGTCCGTTTTCAAATGTTTTATTTTTGAACGTCAGTTCACATTTGTAGGTGGATCATCAGTGTTAGAGCTAAAATTAGCATGTTTAAAGTGATTTTCATGCTTCCAGGGGCCCAAAACACAAGATTTATGGAATGGTTAAAAGTGCATGAAAATGGCCAATTTACTCACTCTGAGTTCTCAAAAAGGGTTTCTTCACCCCGGGAAGTTAATTAAATACCATTTGGAGGCATTTAATGTTAGAGCAAAAACGGATGATTTTCGACAAAAGAGATAACACCCCCCCCATTACGTCATGCTTCAGAAATGTGGAAAATGGTCCGTTTTCAAATGTTTTATTTTTGAACGTCAGTTCACATTTGTAGGTGGATCATCAGTGTTAGAGCTAAAATTAGCATGTTTAAAGTGATTTTCATGCTTCCAGGGGCTCGGGAAGTTAATTAAATACCATTTGGAGGCATTTAATGTTCGAGCAAAAACGGCTGATTTTCGACAAAAGAGATAACACCCCCCCATTACGTCATGCTTCAGAAATGTGGAAAATGGTCCGTTTTCAAATGTTTTATTTTTGAACGTCAGTTCACATTTGTAGGTGGATCATCAGTGTTAGAGCTAAAATTAGCATGTTTAAAGTGATTTTCATGCTTCCAGGGGCTCGGGAAGTGAAATAAATACCATTTGGAGGCATTTAATGTTCGAGCAAAAACGGCTGATTTTCGACAAAAGAGATGACACCCCCCCATTACGTCATGCTTCAGAAATGTGGAAAATGGTCCGTTTTCAAATGTTTCATTTTTGAACGTCAGTTCACATTTGTAGGTGGATCATCAGTGTTAGAGCTAAAATTAGCATGTTTAAAGTGATTTTCATGCTTCCAGGGGCCCAAAACACAAGATTTATGGAATGGTTAAAAGTGCATGAAAATGGCCAATTTACTCACTCTGAGTTCTCAAAAAGGGTTTCTTCACCCCGGGAAGTTAATTAAATACCATTTGGAGGCATTTAATGTTCGAGCAAAAACGGCTGATTTTCGACAAAAGAGATAACACCCCCCCATTACGTCATGCTTCAGAAATGTGGAAAATGGTCCGTTTTCAAATGTTTTATTTTTGAACGTCAGTTCACATTTGTAGGTGGATCATCAGTGTTAGAGCTAAAATTAGCATGTTTAAAGTGATTTTCATGATTCCAGGGGCTCGGGAAGTTAATTAAATACCATTTGGAGGCATTTAATGTTCGAGCAAAAACGGCTGATTTTCGACAAAAGAGATAACACCCCCCCATTACGTCATGCTTCAGAAATGTGGAAAATGGTCCGTTTTCAAATGTTTTATTTTTGAACGTCAGTTCACATTTGTAGGTGGATCATCAGTGTTAGAGCTAAAATTAGCATGTTTAAAGTGATTTTCATGCTTCCAGGGGCTCGGGAAGTTAATTAAATACCATTTGGAGGCATTTAATGTTCGAGCAAAAACGGCTGATTTTCGACAAAAGAGATAACACCCCCCCATTACCTCATGCTTCAGAAATGTGGAAAATGGTCCGTTTTCAAATGTTTTATTTTTGAACGTCAGTTCACATTTGTAGGTGGATCATCAGTGTTAGAGCTAAAATTAGCATGTTTAAAGTGATTTTCATGCTTCCAGGGGCTCGGGAAGTTAATTAAATACCATTTGGAGGCATTTAATGTTCGAGCAAAAACGGCTGATTTTCGACAAAAGAGATAACACCCCCCCATTACGTCATGCTTCAGAAATGTGGAAAATGGTCCATTTTCAAATGTTTTATTTTTGAACGTCAGTTCACATTTGTAGGTGGATCATCAGTGTTAGAGCTAAAATTAGCATGTTTAAAGTGATTTTCATGATTCCAGGGGCTCGGGAAGTTAATTAAATACCATTTGGAGGCATTTAATGTTCGAGCAAAAACGGCTGATTTTCGAAAAAAGAGATAACACCCCCCCATTACGTCATGCTTCAGAAATGTGGAAAATGGTCCGTTTTCAAATGTTTTATTTTTGAACGTCAGTTCACATTTGTAGGTGGATCATCAGTGTTAGAGCTAAAATTAGCATGTTTAAAGTGATTTTCATGCTTCCAGGGGCTCGGGGAGTTAATTAAATACCATTTGGAGGCATTTAATGTTCGAGCAAAAACGGCTGATTTTCGACAAAAGAGATAACACCCCCCCATTACGTCATGCTTCAGAAATGTGGAAAATGGTCCGTTTTCAAATGTTTTATTTTTGAACGTCAGTTCACATTTGTAGGTGGATCATCAGTGTTAGAGCTAAAATTAGCATGTTTAAAGTGATTTTCATGCTTCCAGGGGCTCGGGGAGTTAATTAAATACCATTTGGAGGCATTTAATGTTCGAGCAAAAACGGCTGATTTTCGACAAAAGAGATAACACCCCCCCCATTACGTCATGCTTCAGAAATGTGGAAAATGGTCCGTTTTCAAATGTTTTATTTTTGAACGTCAGTTCACATTTGTAGGTGGATCATCAGTGTTAGAGCTAAAATTAGCATGTTTAAAGTGATTTTCATGCTTCCAGGGGCTCGGGAAGTGAAATAAATACCATTTGGAGGCATTTAATGTTCGAGCAAAAACGGCTGATTTTCGACAAAAGAGATAACACCCCCCCATTACGTCATGCTTCAGAAGTGTGGAAAATGGTCCGTTTTCAAATGTTTTATTTTTGAACGTCAGTTCACATTTGTAGGTGGATCATCAGTGTTGAAGCTAAAATTAGCATGTTTAAAGTGATTTTCATGCTTCCAGGGGCCCAAAACACAAGATTTATGGAATGGTTAAAAGTGCATGAAAATGGCCAATTTACTCACTCTGAGTTCTCAAAAAGGGTTTCTTCACCCCGGGAAGTTAGTTAAATACCATTTGGAGGCATTTAATGTTCGAGCAAAAACGGCTGATTTTCGACAAAAGAGATAACACCCCCCCATTACGTCATGCTTCAGAAATGTGGAAAATGGTCCGTTTTCAAATGTTTTATTTTTGAACGTCAGTTCACATTTGTAGGTGGATCATCAGTGTTAGAGCTAAAATTAGCATGTTTAAAGTGATTTTCATGCTTCCAGGGGCTCGGGAAGTTAATTAAATACCATTTGGAGGCATTTAATGTTCGAGCAAAAACGGCTGATTTTCGACAAAAGAGATAACACCCCCCCATTACGTCATGCTTCAGAAATGTGGAAAATGGTCCGTTTTCAAATGTTTTATTTTTGAACGTCAGTTCACATTTGTAGGTGGATCATCAGTGTTAGAGCTAAAATTAGCATGTTTAAAGTGATTTTCATGCTTCCAGGGGCCCAAAACACAAGATTTATGGAATGGTTAAAAGTGCATGAAAATGGCCAATTTACTCACTCTGAGTTCTCAAAAAGGGTTTCTTCACCCCGGGAAGTTAATTAAATACCATTTGGAGGCATTTAATGTTCGAGCAAAAACGGCTGATTTTCGACAAAAGAGATAACACCCCCCCATTACGTCATGCTTCAGAAATGTGGAAAATGGTCCGTTTTCAAATGTTTTATTTTTGAACGTCAGTTCACATTTGTAGGTGGATCATCAGTGTTAGAGCTAAAATTAGCATGTTTAAAGTGATTTTCATGCTTCCAGGGGCTCGGGAAGTTAATTAAATACCATTTGGAGGCATTTAATGTTCGATCAAAAACGGCTGATTTTCGACAAAAGAGATAACACCCCCCCATTACGTCATGCTTCAGAAATGTGGAAAATGGTCCGTTTTCAAATGTTTTATTTTTGAACGTCAGTTCACATTTGTAGGTGGATCATCAGTGTTAGAGCTAAAATTAGCATGTTTAAAGTGATTTTCATGCTTCCAGGGGCTCGGGAAGTTAATTAAATACCATTTGGAGGCATTTAATGTTCGAGCAAAAACGGCTGATTTTCGACAAAAGAAATAACACCCCCCCATCACGTCATGCTTCAGAAATGTGGAAAATGGTCCGTTTTCAAATGTTTTATTTTTGAACGTCAGTTCACATTTGTAGGTGGATCATCAGTGTTAGAGCTAAAATTAGCATGTTTAAAGTGATTTTCATGCTTCCAGGGGCCCAAAACACAAGATTTATGGAATGGTTAAAAGTGCATGAAAATGGCCAATTTACTCACTCTGAGTTCTCAAAAAGGGTTTCTTCACCCCGGGAAGTTAATTAAATACCATTTGGAGGCATTTAATGTTCGAGCAAAAACGGCTGATTTTCGACAAAAGAGATAACACCCCACCATTACGTCATGCTTCAGAAATGTGGAAAATGGTCCGTTTTCAAATGTTTTATTTTTGAACGTCAGTTCACATTTGTAGGTGGATCATCAGTGTTAGAGCTAAAATTAGCATGTTTAAAGTGATTTTCATGCTTCCAGGGGCTCGGGAAGTTAATTAAATACCATTTGGAGGCATTTAATGTTCGAGCAAAAACGGCTGATTTTCGACAAAAGAGATAACACCCCCCCATTACGTCATGCTTCAGAAATGTGGAAAATGGTCCGTTTTCAAATGTTTTATTTTTGAACGCCAGTTCACATTTGTAGGTGGATCATCAGTGTTAGAGCTAAAATTAGCATGTTTAAAGTGATTTTCATGCTTCCAGGGGCTCGGGAAGTTAATTAAATACCATTTGGAGGCATTTAATGTTAGAGCAAAAACGGCTGATTTTCGACAAAAGAGATAACACCCCCCCATTACGTCATGCTTCAGAAATGTGGAAAATGGTCCGTTTTCAAATGTTTTATTTTTGAACGTCAGTTCACATTTGTAGGGGGATCATCAGTGTTAGAGCTAAAATTAGCATGTTTAAAGTGATTTTCATGCTTCCAGGGGCCCAAAACACAAGATTTATGGAATGGTTAAAAGTGCATGAAAATGGCCAATTTACTCACTCTGAGTTCTCAAAAAGGGTTTCTTCACCCCGGGAAGTTAATTAAATACCATTTGGAGGCATTTAATGTTCGAGCAAAAACGGCTGATTTTCGACAAAAGAGATAACACCCCCCCATTACGTCATGCTTCAGAAATGTGGAAAATGGTCCGTTTTCAAATGTTTTTTTTTTGAACGCCAGTTCACATTTGTAGGTGGATCATCAGTGTTAGAGCTAAAATTAGCATGTTTAAAGTGATTTTCATGCTTCCAGGGGCTCGGGAAGTTAATTAAATACCATTTGGAGGCATTTAATGTTCGAGCAAAAACGGCTGATTTTCGACAAAAGAGATAACACCCCCCCATTACGTCATGCTTCAGAAATGTGGAAAATGGTCCGTTTTCAAATGTTTTATTTTTGAACGTCAGTTCACATTTGTAGGTGGATCATCAGTGTTAGAGCTAAAATTAGCATGTTTAAAGTGATTTTCATGCTTCCAGGGGCTCGGGAAGTGAAATAAATACCTTTTGGAGGCATTTAATGTTCGAGCAAAAACGGCTGATTTTCGACAAAAGAGATAACACCCCCCCATTACGTCATGCTTCAGAAATGTGGAAAATGGTCCGTTTTCAAATGTTTTATTTTTGAACGCCAGTTCACATTTGTAGGTGGATCATCAGTGTTAGAGCTAAAATTAGCATGTTTAAAGTGATTTTCATGCTTCCAGGGGCTCGGGAAGTTAATTAAATACCATTTGGAGGCATTTAATGTTAGAGCAAAAACGGCTGATTTTCGACAAAAGAGATAACACCCCCCCATTACGTCATGCTTCAGAAATGTGGAAAATGGTCCGTTTTCAAATGTTTTATTTTTGAACGTCAGTTCACATTTGTAGGGGGATCATCAGTGTTAGAGCTAAAATTAGCATGTTTAAAGTGATTTTCATGCTTCCAGGGGCCCAAAACACAAGATTTATGGAATGGTTAAAAGTGCATGAAAATGGCCAATTTACTCACTCTGAGTTCTCAAAAAGGGTTTCTTCACCCCGGGAAGTTAATTAAATACCATTTGGAGGCATTTAATGTTCGAGCAAAAACGGCTGATTTTCGACAAAAGAGATAACACCCCCCCATTACGTCATGCTTCAGAAATGTGGAAAATGGTCCGTTTTCAAATGTTTTTTTTTTGAACGCCAGTTCACATTTGTAGGTGGATCATCAGTGTTAGAGCTAAAATTAGCATGTTTAAAGTGATTTTCATGCTTCCAGGGGCTTGGGAAGTTAATTAAATACCATTTGGAGGCATTTAATGTTAGAGCAAAAACGGCTGATTTTCGACAAAAGAGATAACACCCCCCCATTACGTCATGCTTCAGAAATGTGGAAAATGGTCCGTTTTCAAATGTTTTATTTTTGAACGTCAGTTCACATTTGTAGGTGGATCATCAGTGTTAGAGCTAAAATTAGCATGTTTAAAGTGATTTTCATGCTTCCAGGGGCCCAAAACACAAGATTTATGGAATGGTTAAAAGTGCATGAAAATGGCCAATTTACTCACTCTGAGTTCTCAAAAAGGGTTTCTTCACCCCGGGAAGTTATTTAAATACCATTTGGAGGCATTTAATGTTCGAGCAAAAACGGCTGATTTTCGACAAAAGAGATAACACCCCCCATTACGTCATGCTTCAGAAATGTGGAAAATGGTCCGTTTTCAAATGTTTTATTTTTGAACGTCAGTTCACATTTGTAGGTGGATCATCAGTGTTAGAGCTAAAATTAGCATGTTTAAAGTGATTTTCATGCTTCCAGGGGCCCAAAACACAAGATTTATGGAATGGTTAAAAGTGCATGAAAATGGCCAATTTACTCACTCTGAGTTCTCAAAAAGGGTTTCTTCACCCCGGGAAGTTAATTAAATACCATTTGGAGGCATTTAATGTTAGAGCAAAAACGGCTGATTTTCGACAAAAGAGATAACACCCCCCCCCATTACGTCATGCTTCAGAAATGTGGAAAATGGTCCGTTTTCAAATGTTTATTTTTGAACGTCAGTTCACATTTGTAGGTGGATCATCAGTGTTAGAGCTAAAATTAGCATGTTTAAAGTGATTTTCATGCTTCCAGGGGCTCGGGAAGTTAATTAAATACCATTTGGAGGCATTTAATGTTCGAGCAAAAACGGCTGATTTTCGACAAAAGAGATAACACCCCCCCATTACGTCATGCTTCAGAAATGTGGAAAATGGTCCGTTTTCAAATGTTTTATTTTTGAACGTCAGTTCACATTTGTAGGTGGATCATCAGTGTTAGAGCTAAAATTAGCATGTTTAAAGTGATTTTCATGCTTCCAGGGGCTCGGGAAGTTAATTAAATACCATTTGGAGGCATTTAATGTTCGAGCAAAAACGGCTGATTTTCGACAAAAGAGATAACACCCCCCCATTACGTCATGCTTCAGAAATGTGGAAAATGGTCCGTTTTCAAATGTTTTATTTTTGAACGTCAGTTCACATTTGTAGGTGGATCATCAGTGTTAGAGCTAAAATTAGCATGTTTAAAGTGATTTTCATGCTTCCAGGGGCCCAAAACACAAGATTTATGGAATGGTTAAAAGTGCATGAAAATGGCCAATTTACTCACTCTGAGTTCTCAAAAAGGGTTTCTTCACCCCGGGAAGTTAATTAAATACCATTTGGAGGCATTTAATGTTCGAGCAAAAACGGCTGATTTTCGACAAAAGAGATAACACCCCCCCATTACGTCATGCTTCAGAAATGTGGAAAATGGTCCGTTTTCAAATGTTTTATTTTTGAACGTCAGTTCACATTTGTAGGTGGATCATCAGTGTTAGAGCTAAAATTAGCATGTTTAAAGTGATTTTCATGCTTCCAGGGGCTCGGGAAGTTAATTAAATACCATTTGGAGGCATTTAATGTTCGATCAAAAACGGCTGATTTTCGACAAAAGAGATAACACCCCCCCATTACGTCATGCTTCAGAAATGTGGAAAATGGTCCGTTTTCAAATGTTTTATTTTTGAACGTCAGTTCACATTTGTAGGTGGATCATCAGTGTTAGAGCTAAAATTAGCATGTTTAAAGTGATTTTCATGCTTCCAGGGGCTCGGGAAGTTAATTAAATACCATTTGGAGGCATTTAATGTTCGAGCAAAAACGGCTGATTTTCGACAAAAGAAATAACACCCCCCCATCACGTCATGCTTCAGAAATGTGGAAAATGGTCCGTTTTCAAATGTTTTATTTTTGAACGTCAGTTCACATTTGTAGGTGGATCATCAGTGTTAGAGCTAAAATTAGCATGTTTAAAGTGATTTTCATGCTTCCAGGGGCCCAAAACACAAGATTTATGGAATGGTTAAAAGTGCATGAAAATGGCCAATTTACTCACTCTGAGTTCTCAAAAAGGGTTTCTTCACCCCGGGAAGTTAATTAAATACCATTTGGAGGCATTTAATGTTCGAGCAAAAACGGCTGATTTTCGACAAAAGAGATAACACCCCACCATTACGTCATGCTTCAGAAATGTGGAAAATGGTCCGTTTTCAAATGTTTTATTTTTGAACGTCAGTTCACATTTGTAGGTGGATCATCAGTGTTAGAGCTAAAATTAGCATGTTTAAAGTGATTTTCATGCTTCCAGGGGCTCGGGAAGTTAATTAAATACCATTTGGAGGCATTTAATGTTCGAGCAAAAACGGCTGATTTTCGACAAAAGAGATAACACCCCCCCATTACGTCATGCTTCAGAAATGTGGAAAATGGTCCGTTTTCAAATGTTTTATTTTTGAACGTCAGTTCACATTTGTAGGTGGATCATCAGTGTTAGAGCTAAAATTAGCATGTTTAAAGTGATTTTCATGCTTCCAGGGGCTCGGGAAGTGAAATAAATACCTTTTGGAGGCATTTAATGTTCGAGCAAAAACGGCTGATTTTCGACAAAAGAGATAACACCCCCCCATTACGTCATGCTTCAGAAATGTGGAAAATGGTCCGTTTTCAAATGTTTTATTTTTGAACGCCAGTTCACATTTGTAGGTGGATCATCAGTGTTAGAGCTAAAATTTGCATGTTTAAAGTGATTTTCATGCTTCCAGGGGCTCGGGAAGTTAATTAAATACCATTTGGAGGCATTTAATGTTAGAGCAAAAACGGCTGATTTTCGACAAAAGAGATAACCCCCCCCCATTACGTCATGCTTCAGAAATGTGGAAAATGGTCCGTTTTCAAATGTTTTATTTTTGAACGTCAGTTCACATTTGTAGGTGGATCATCAGTGTTAGAGCTAAAATTAGCATGTTTAAAGTGATTTTCATGCTTCCAGGGGCTCGGGAAGTGAAATAAATACCATTTGGAGGCATTTAATGTTCGAGCAAAAACGGCTGATTTTCGACAAAAGAGATAACACCCCCCCATTACGTCATGCTTCAGAAATGTGGAAAATGGTCCGTTTTCAAATGTTTCATTTTTGAACGTCAGTTCACATTTGTAGGTGGATCATCAGTGTTAGAGCTAAAATTAGCATGTTTAAAGTGATTTTCATGCTTCCAGGGGCCCAAAACACAAGATTTATGGAATGGTTAAAAGTGCATGAAAATGGCCAATTTACTCACTCTGAGTTCTCAAAAAGGGTTTCTTCACCCCGGGAAGTTAATTAAATACCATTTGGAGGCATTTAATGTTCGAGCAAAAACGGCTGATTTTCGACAAAAGAGATAACACCCCCCCATTACGTCATGCTTCAGAAATGTGGAAAATGGTCCGTTTTCAAATGTTTTATTTTTGAACGTCAGTTCACATTTGTAGGTGGATCATCAGTGTTAGAGCTAAAATTAGCATGTTTAAAGTGATTTTCATGATTCCAGGGGCTCGGGAAGTTAATTAAATACCATTTGGAGGCATTTAATGTTCGAGCAAAAACGGCTGATTTTCGACAAAAGAGATAACACCCCCCCATTACGTCATGCTTCAGAAATGTGGAAAATGGTCCGTTTTCAAATGTTTTATTTTTGAACGTCAGTTCACATTTGTAGGTGGATCATCAGTGTTAGAGCTAAAATTAGCATGTTTAAAGTGATTTTCATGCTTCCAGGGGCTCGGGAAGTTAATTAAATACCATTTGGAGGCATTTAATGTTCGAGCAAAAACGGCTGATTTTCGACAAAAGAGATAACACCCCCCCATTACCTCATGCTTCAGAAATGTGGAAAATGGTCCGTTTTCAAATGTTTTATTTTTGAACGTCAGTTCACATTTGTAGGTGGATCATCAGTGTTAGAGCTAAAATTAGCATGTTTAAAGTGATTTTCATGCTTCCAGGGGCTCGGGAAGTTAATTAAATACCATTTGGAGGCATTTAATGTTCGAGCAAAAACGGCTGATTTTCGACAAAAGAGATAACACCCCCCCATTACGTCATGCTTCAGAAATGTGGAAAATGGTCCATTTTCAAATGTTTTATTTTTGAACGTCAGTTCACATTTGTAGGTGGATCATCAGTGTTAGAGCTAAAATTAGCATGTTTAAAGTGATTTTCATGATTCCAGGGGCTCGGGAAGTTAATTAAATACCATTTGGAGGCATTTAATGTTCGAGCAAAAACGGCTGATTTTCGACAAAAGAGATAACACCCCCCCATTACGTCATGCTTCAGAAATGTGGAAAATGGTCCGTTTTCAAATGTTTTATTTTTGAACGTCAGTTCACATTTGTAGGTGGATCATCAGTGTTAGAGCTAAAATTAGCATGTTTAAAGTGATTTTCATGCTTCCAGGGGCTCGGGAAGTTAATTAAATACCATTTGGAGGCATTTAATGTTCGAGCAAAAACGGCTGATTTTCGACAAAAGAGATAACACCCCCCCATTACCTCATGCTTCAGAAATGTGGAAAATGGTCCGTTTTCAAATGTTTTATTTTTGAACGTCAGTTCACATTTGTAGGTGGATCATCAGTGTTAGAGCTAAAATTAGCATGTTTAAAGTGATTTTCATGCTTCCAGGGGCTCGGGAAGTTAATTAAATACCATTTGGAGGCATTTAATGTTCGAGCAAAAACGGCTGATTTTCGACAAAAGAGATAACACCCCCCCATTACGTCATGCTTCAGAAATGTGGAAAATGGTCCATTTTCAAATGTTTTATTTTTGAACGTCAGTTCACATTTGTAGGTGGATCATCAGTGTTAGAGCTAAAATTAGCATGTTTAAAGTGATTTTCATGATTCCAGGGGCTCGGGAAGTTAATTAAATACCATTTGGAGGCATTTAATGTTCGAGCAAAAACGGCTGATTTTCGAAAAAAGAGATAACACCCCCCCATTACGTCATGCTTCAGAAATGTGGAAAATGGTCCGTTTTCAAATGTTTTATTTTTGAACGTCAGTTCACATTTGTAGGTGGATCATCAGTGTTAGAGCTAAAATTAGCATGTTTAAAGTGATTTTCATGCTTCCAGGGGCTCGGGAAGTTAATTAAATACCATTTGGAGGCATTTAATGTTCGAGCAAAAACGGCTGATTTTCGACAAAAGAGATAACACCCCCCCATTACGTCATGCTTCAGAAATGTGGAAAATGGTCCGTTTTCAAATGTTTTATTTTTGAACGTCAGTTCACATTTGTAGGTGGATTATCAGTGTTAGAGCTAAAATTAGCATGTTTAAAGTGATTTTCATGCTTCCAGGGGCTCGGGAAGTGAAATAAATACCATTTGGAGGCATTTAATGTTCGAGCAAAAACGGCTGATTTTCGACAAAAGAGATAACACCCCCCCATTACGTCATGCTTCAGAAATGTGGAAAATGGTCCGTTTTCAAATGTTTTATTTTTGAACGTCAGTTCACATTTGTAGGTGGATCATCAGTGTTAGAGCTAAAATTAGCATGTTTAAAGTGATTTTCATGCTTCCAGGGGCCCAAAACACAAGATTTATGGAATGGTAAAAAGTGCATGAAAATGGCCAATTTACTCACTCTGAGTTCTCAAAAAGGGTTTCTTCACCCCGGGAAGTTAATTAAATACCATTTGGAGGCATTTAATGTTCGAGCAAAAACGGCTGATTTTCGACAAAAGAGATAACACCCCCCCATTACGTCATGCTTCAGAAATGTGGAAAATGGTCCGTTTTCAAATGTTTTATTTTTGAACGTCAGTTCACATTTGTAGGTGGATCATCAGTGTTAGAGCTAAAATTAGCATGTTTAAAGTGATTTTCATGCTTCCAGGGGCCCAAAACACAAGATTTATGGAATGGTTAAAAGTGCATGAAAATGGCCAATTTACTCACTCTGAGTTCTCAAAAAGGGTTTCTTCACCCCGGGAAGTTAATTAAATACCATTTGGAGGCATTTAATGTTCGAGCAAAAACGGCTGATTTTCGACAAAAGAGATAACACCCCCCCATTACGTCATGCTTCAGAAATGTGGAAAATGGTCCGTTTTCAAATGTTTTATTTTTGAACGTCAGTTCACATTTGTAGGTGGATCATCAGTGTTAGAGCTAAAATTAGCATGTTTAAAGTGATTTTCATGCTTCCAGGGGCCCAAAACACAAGATTTATGGAATGGTTAAAAGTGCATGAAAATGGCCAATTTACTCACTCTGAGTTCTCAAAAAGGGTTTCTTCACCCCGGGAAGTTAATTAAATACCATTTGGAGGCATTTAATGTTCGAGCAAAAACGGCTGATTTTCGACAAAAGAGATAACACCCCCCCATTACGTCATGCTTCAGAAATGTGGAAAATGGTCCGTTTTCAAATGTTTTATTTTTGAACGTCAGTTCACATTTGTAGGTGGATCATCAGTGTTAGAGCTAAAATTAGCATGTTTAAAGTGATTTTCATGCTTCCAGGGGCTCAAGAAGTTAATTAAATACCATTTGGAGGCATTTAATGTTCGAGCAAAAACGGCTGATTTTCGACAAAAGAGATAACACCCCCCCATTACGTCATGCTTCAGAAATGTGGAAAATGGTCCGTTTTCAAATGTTTTATTTTTGAACGTCAGTTCACATTTGTAGGTGGATCATCAGTGTTAGAGCTAAAATTAGCATGTTTAAAGTGATTTTCATGCTTCCAGGGGCTCGGGAAGTGAAATAAATACCATTTGGAGGCATTTAATGTTCGAGCAAAAACGGCTGATTTTCGACAAAAGAGATAACACCCCCCCATTACGTCATGCTTCAGAAATGTGGAAAATGGTCCGTTTTCAAATGTTTTATTTTTGAACGTCAGTTCACATTTGTAGGTGGATCATCAGTGTTAGAGCTAAAATTAGCATGTTTAAAGTGATTTTCATGCTTCCAGGGGCCCAAAACACAAGATTTATGGAATGGTTAAAAGTGCATGAAAATGGCCAATTTACTCACTCTGAGTTCTCAAAAAGGGTTTCTTCACCCCGGGAAGTTAATTAAATACCATTTGGAGGCATTTAATGTTCGAGCAAAAACGGCTGATTTTCGACAAAAGAGATAACACCCCCCCATTACGTCATGCTTCAGAAATGTGGAAAATGGTCCGTTTTCAAATGTTTTATTTTTGAACGTCAGTTCACATTTGTAGGTGGATCATCAGTGTTAGAGCTAAAATTAGCATGTTTAAAGTGATTTTCATGCTTCCAGGGGCTCGGGAAGTTAATTAAATACCATTTGGAGGCATTTAATGTTCGAGCAAAAACGGCTGATTTTCGACAAAAGAGATAACACCCCCCCATTACGTCATGCTTCAGAAATGTGGAAAATGGTCCGTTTTCAAATGTTTTATTTTTGAACGTCAGTTCACATTTGTAGGTGGATCATCAGTGTTAGAGCTAAAATTAGCATGTTTAAAGTGATTTTCATGCTTCCAGGGGCTCGGGAAGTGAAATAAATACCATTTGGAGGCATTTAATGTTCGAGCAAAAACGGCTGATTTTCGACAAAAGAGATAACACCCCCCCCATTACGTCATGCTTCAGAAATGTGGAAAATTGTCCGTTTTCAAATGTATTATTTTTGAACGTCAGTTCACATTTGTAGGTGGATCATCAGTGTTAGAGCTAAAATTAGCATGTTTAAAGTGATTTTCATGCTTCCAGGGGCCCAAAACACAAGATTTATGGAATGGTTAAAAGTGCATGAAAATGGCCAATTTACTCACTCTGAGTTCTCAAAAAGGGTTTCTTCACCCCGGGAAGTTAATTAAATACCATTTGGAGGCATTTAATGTTCGAGCAAAAACGGCTGATTTTCGACAAAAGAGATAACACCCCCCCATTACGTCATGCTTCAGAAATGTGGAAAATGATCCGTTTTCAAATGTTTTATTTTTGAACGTCAGTTCACATTTGTAGGTGGATCATCAGTGTTAGAGCTAAAATTAGCATGTTTAAAGTGATTTTCATGCTTCCAGGGGCTCGGGAAGTTAATTAAATACCATTTGGAGGCATTTAATGTTCGAGCAAAAACGGCTGATTTTCGACAAAAGAGATAACACCCCCCCATTACGTCATGCTTCAGAAATGTGGAAAATGGTCCGTTTTCAAATATTTTATTTTTGAACGTCAGTTCACATTTGTAGGTGGATCATCAGTGTTAGAGCTAAAATTAGCATGTTTAAAGTGATTTTCATGCTTCCAGGGGCTCGGGAAGTTAATTAAATACCATTTGGAGGCATTTAATGTTCGAACAAAAACGGCTGATTTTCGACAAAAGAGATAACACCCCCCCATTACGTCATGCTTCAGAAATGTGGAAAATGGTCCGTTTTCAAATGTTTTATTTTTGAACGTCAGTTCACATTTGTAGGTGGATCATCAGTGTTAGAGCTAAAATTAGCATGTTTAAAGTGATTTTCATGCTTCCAGGGGCCCAAAACACAAGATTTATGGAATGGTTAAAAGTGCATGAAAATGGCCAATTTACTCACTCTGAGTTCTCAAAAAGGGTTTCTTCACCCCGGGAAGTTAATTGAATACCATTTGGAGGCATTTAATGTTCGAGCAAAAACGGCTGATTTTCGACAAAAGAGATAACACCCCCCCATTACGTCATGCTTCAGAAATGTGGAAAATGGTCCGTTTTCAAATGTTTTATTTTTGAACGTCAGTTCACATTTGTAGGTGGATCATCAGTGTTAGAGCTAAAATTA
Organism: Lissotriton vulgaris; assembly: GCF_964263255.1. Classification (NCBI taxonomy): domain Eukaryota; kingdom Metazoa; phylum Chordata; class Amphibia; order Caudata; family Salamandridae; genus Lissotriton; species Lissotriton vulgaris. Next base: position 405,243 of record NW_028242042.1, on the reverse strand, counting down.
GCATGTTTAAAGTGATTTTCATGCTTCCAGGGGCTCGGGAAGTTAATTAAATACCATTTGGAGGCATTTAATGTTCGAGCAAAAATGGCTGATTTTCGACAAAAGAGATAACACCCCCCCATTACGTCATGCTTCAGAAATGTGGAAAATGGTCCGTTTTCAAATGTTTTATTTTTGAACGTCAGTTCACATTTGTAGGTGGATCATCAGTGTTAGAGCTAAAATTAGCATGTTTAAAGTGATTTTCATGCTTCCAGGGGCCCAAAACACAAGATTTATGGAATGGTTAAAAGTGCATGAAAATGGTCAATTTACTCACTCTGAGTTCTCAAAAAGGGTTTCTTCACCCCGGGAAGTTAATTAAATACCATTTGGAGGCATTTAATGTTCGAGCAAAAACGGCTGATTTTCGACAAAAGAGATAACACCCCCCCATTACGTCATGCTTCAGAAATGTGGAAAATTGTCCGTTTTCAAATGTATTATTTTTGAACGTCAGTTCACATTTGTAGGTGGATCATCAGTGTTAGAGATAAAATTAGCATGTTTAAAGTGATTTTCATGCTTCCAGGGGCCCAAAACACAAGATTTATGGAATGGTTAAAAGTGCATGAAAATGGCCAATTTACTCACTCTGAGTTCTCAAAAAGGGTTTCTTCACCCCGGGAAGTTAATTAAATACCATTTGGAGGCATTTAATGTTCGAGCAAAAACGGCTGATTTTCGACAAAAGAGATAACACCCCCCCATTACGTCATGCTTCAGAAATGTGGAAAATGGTCCGTTTTCAAATGTTTTATTTTTGAAGGTCAGTTCACATTTGTAGGTGGACCATCAGTGTTAGAGCTAAAATTAGCATGTTTAAAGTGATTTTCATGCTTCCAGGGGCTCGGGAAGTTAATTAAATACCATTTGGAGGCATTTAATGTTCGAGCAAAAACGGCTGATTTTCGACAAAAGAGATAACACCCCCCCATTACGTCATGCTTCAGAAATGTGGAAAATGGTCCGTTTTCAAATGTTTTATTTTTGAACGTCAGTTCACATTTGTAGGTGGATCATCAGTGTTAGAGCTAAAATTAGCATGTTTAAAGTGATTTTCATGCTTCCAGGGGCTCGGGAAGTGAAATAAATACCATTTGGAGGCATTTAATGTTCGAGCAAAAACGGCTGATTTTCGACAAAAGAGATAACACCCCCCCATTACGTCATGCTTCAGAAATGTGGAAAATGGTCCGTTTTCAAATGTTTTATTTTTGAACGTCAGTTCACATTTGTAGGTGGATCATCAGTGTTAGTGCTAAAATTAGCATGTTTAAAGTGATTTTCATGCTTCCAGGGGCCCAAAACACAAGATTTATGGAATGGTTAAAAGTGCATGAAAATGGCCAATTTACTCACTCTGAGTTCTCAAAAAGGGTTTCTTCACCCCGGGAAGTTAATTAAATACCATTTGGAGGCATTTAATGTTCGAGCAAAAACGGCTGATTTTCGACAAAAGAGATAACACCCCCCCATTACGTCATGCTTCAGAAATGTGGAAAATGGTCCGTTTTCAAATGTTTTATTTTTGAACGTCAGTTCACATTTGTAGGTGGATCATCAGTGTTAGAGCTAAAATTAGCATGTTTAAAGTGATTTTCATGCTTCCAGGGACCCAAAACACAAGATTTATGGAATGGTTAAAAGTGCATGAAAATGGCCAATTTACTCACTCTGAGTTCTCAAAAAGGGTTTCTTCACCCCGGGAAGTTAATTAAATACCATTTGGAGGCATTTAATGTTAGAGCAAAAACGGCTGATTTTCGACAAAAGAGATAACACCCCCCCATTACGTCATGCTTCAGAAATGTGGAAAATGGTCCGTTTTCAAATGTTTTATTTTTGAACGTCAGATCACATTTGTAGGTGGATCATCAGTGTTAAAGCTAAAATTAGCATGTTTAAAGTGATTTTCATGCTTCCAGGGGCCCAAAACACAAGATTTATGGAATGGTTAAAAGTGCATGAAAATGGCCAATTTACTCACTCTGAGTTCTCAAAAAGGGTTTCTTCACCCCAGGAAGTTAATTAAATACCATTTGGAGGCATTTAATGTTCGAGCAAAAACGGCTGATTTTCCACAAAAGAGATAACACCCCCCCATTACGTCATGCTTCAGAAATGTGGAAAATGGTCCGTTTTCAAATGTTTTATTTTTGAACGTCAGTTCACATTTGTAGGTGGATCATCAGTGTTGGAGCTAAAATTAGCATGTTTAAAGTGATTTTCATGCTTCCAGGGGCTCGGGAAGTTAATTAAATACCATTTGGAGGCATTTAATGTTCGAGCAAAAACGGCTGATTTTCCACAAAAGAGATAACACCCCCCCATAGCGTCATGCTTCAGAAATGTGGAAAATGGTCCGTTTTCAAATGTTTTATTTTTGAACGTCAGTTCACATTTGTAGGTGGATCATCAGTGTTAGAGCTAAAATTAGCATGTCTAAAGTGATTTTCATGCTTCCAGGGGCTCGGGAAGTTCATTAAATACCATTTGGAGGCATTTAATGTTCGAGCAAAAACGGCTGATTTTCGACAAAAGAGATAACACCCCCCCATTACGTCATGCTTCAGAAATGTGGAAAATGGTCCGTTTTCAAATGTTTTATTTTTGAACGTCAGTTCACATTTGTAGGTGGATCATCAGTGTTAGAGCTAAAATTAGCATGTTTAAAGTGATTTTCATGCTTCCAGGGGCCCAAAACACAAGATTTATGGAATGGTTAAAAGTGCATGAAAATGGCCAATTTACTCACTCTGAGTTCTCAAAAAGGGTTTCTTCACCCCAGGAAGTTAATTAAATACCATTTGGAGGCATTTAATGTTCGAGCAAAAACGGCTGATTTTCGACAAAAGAGATAACACCCCCCCATTACGTCATGCTTCAGAAATGTGGAAAATGGTCCGTTTTCAAATTTTTTATTTTTGAACGTCAGTTCACATTTGTAGGTGGATCATCAGTGTTAGAGCTAAAATTAGCATGTTTAAAGTGATTTTCATGCTTCCAGGGGCTCGGGAAGTTAATTAAATACCATTTGGAGGCATTTAATGTTCAAACAAAAACGGCTGATTTTCGACAAAAGAGATAACACCCCCCCCATTACGTCATGCTTCAGAAATGTGGAAAATGGTCCGTTTTCAAATGTTTTATTTTTGAACGTCAGTTCACATTTGTAGGTGGATCATCAGTGTTAGGGCTAAAATTAGCATGTTTAAAGGGATTTTCATGCTTCCAGGGGCTTGGGAAGTGAAATAAATACCATTTGGAGGCATTTAATGTTCGAGCAAAAACGGCTGATTTTCGACAAAAGAGATAACACCCCCCCCATTACGTCATGCTTCAGAAATGTGGAAAATGGTCCGTTTTCAAATGTTTTATTTTTGAACGTCAGTTCACATTTGTAGGTGGATCATCAGTGTTAGAGCTAAAATTAGCATGTTTAAAGTGATTTTCATGCTTCCAGGGGCCCAAAACACAAGATTTATGGAATGGTTAAAAGTGCATGAAAATGGCCAATTTACTCACTCTGAGTTCTCAAAAAGGGTTTCTTCACCCCGGGAAGTTAATTAAATACCATTTGGAGGCATTTAATGTTCGAGCAAAAACGGCTGATTTTCGACAAAAGGGATAACACCCCCTCATTACGTCATGCTTCAGAAATGTGGAAAATGGTCCGTTTTCAAATGTTTTATTTTTGAACGTCAGTTCACATTTGTAGGTGGATCATCAGTGTTAGAGCTAAAATTAGCATGTTTAAAGTGATTTTCATGCTTCCAGGGGCCCAAAACACAAGATTTATGGAATGGTTAAAAGTGCATGAAAATGGCCAATTTACTCACTCTGAGTTCTCAAAAAGGGTTTCTTCACCCCGGGAAGTTAATTAAATACCATTTGGAGGCATTTAATGTTCGAGCAAAAACGGCTGATTTTCGACAAAAGAGATAACACCCCCCCATTACGTCATGCTTCAGAAATGTGGAAAATGGTCCGTTTTCAAATGTTTTATTTTTGAACGTCAGTTCACATTTGTAGGTGGATCATCAGTGTTAGAGCTAAAATTAGCATGTTTAAAGTGATTTTCATGCTTCCAGGGGCCCAAAACACAAGATTTATGGAATGGTTAAAAGTGCATGAAAATGGCCAATTTACTCACTCTGAGTTCTCAAAAAGGGTTTCTTCACCCCGGGAAGTTAATTAAATACCATTTGGAGGCATTTAATGTTCGAGCAAAAACGGCTGATTTTCGACAAAAGAGATAACACCCCCCCATTACGTCATGCTTCAGAAATGTGGAAAATGGTCTGTTTTCAAATGTTTTATTTTTGAACGTCAGTTCACATTTGTAGGTGGATCATCAGTGTTAGAGCTAAAATTAGCATGTTTAAAGTGATTTTCATGCTTCCAGGGGCTCGGGAAGTTAATTAAATACCATTTGGAGGCATTTAATGTTCGAGCAAAAACGGCTGATTTTCGACAAAAGAGATAACACCCCCCCATTACGTCATGCTTCAGAAATGTGGAAAATGGTCCGTTTTCAAATGTTTTATTTTTGAACGTCAGTTCACATTTGTAGGTGGATCATCAGTGTTAGAGCTAAAATTAGCATGTTTAAATTGATTTTCATGCTTCCAGGGGCCCAAAACACAAGATTTATGGAATGGTTAAAAGTGCATGAAAATGGCCAATTTACTCACTCTGAGTTCTCAAAAAGGGTTTCTTCACCCCGGGAAGTTAATTAAATACCATTTGGAGGCATTTAATGTTCGAGCAAAAACGGCTGATTTTCGACAAAAGAGATAACACCCCCCCATTACGTCATGCTTCAGAAATGTGGAAAATGGTCCGTTTTCAAATGTTTTATTTTTGAACGTCAGTTCACATTTGTAGGTGGATCATCAGTGTTAGAGCTAAAATTAGCATGTTTAAAGTGATTTTCATGCTTCCAGGGGCTCGGGAAGTTAATTAAATACCATTTGGAGGCATTTAATGTTCGAGCAAAAACTGCTGATTTTCGACAAAAGAGATAACACCCCCCCATTACGTCATGCTTCAGAAATGTGGAAAATGGTCCGTTTTCAAATGTTTTATTTTTGAACGTCAGTTCACATTTGTAGGTGGATCATCAGTGTTAGAGCTAAAATTAGCATGTTTAAAGTGATTTTCATGCTTCCAGGGGCCCAAAACACAAGATTTATGGAATGGTTAAAAGTGCATGAAAATGGCCAATTTACTCACTCTGAGTTCTCAAAAAGGGTTTCTTCACCCCGGGAAGTTAATTAAATACCATTTGGAGGCATTTAATGTTAGAGCAAAAACAGCTGATTTTCGACAAAAGAGATAACACCCCCCCATTACGTCATGCTTCAGAAATGTGGAAAATGGTCCGTTTTCAAATGTTTCATTTTTGAACGTCAGTTCACATTTGTAGGTGGATCATCAGTGTTAGAGCTAAAATTAGCATGTTTAAAGTGATTTTCATGCTTCCAGGGGCCCAAAACACAAGATTTATGGAATGGTTAAAAGTGCATGAAAATGGCCAATTTACTCACTCTGAGTTCTCAAAAAGGGTTTCTTCACCCCAGGAAGTTAATTAAATACCATTTGGAGGCATTTAATGTTCGAGCAAAAACGGCTGATTTTCGACAAAAGAGATAACACCCCCCATTACGTCATGCTTCAGAAATGTGGAAAATGGTCTGTTTTCAAATGTTTTATTTTTGAACGTCAGTTCACATTTGTAGGTGGATCATCAGTGTTAGAGCTAAAATTAGCATGTTTAAAGTGATTTTCATGCTTCCAGGGGCCCAAAACACAAGATTTATGGAATGGTTAAAAGTGCATGAAAATGGCCAATTTGCTCACTCTGAGTTCTCAAAAAGGGTTTCTTCACCCCGGGAAGTTAATTAAATACCATTTGGAGGCATTTAATGTTCGAGCAAAAACGGCTGATTTTCGACAAAAGAGATAACACCCCCCCATTACGTCATGCTTCAGAAATGTGGAAAATGGTCCGTTTTCAAATGTTTTATTTTTGAACGTCAGTTCACATTTGTAGGTGGATCATCAGTGTTAGAGCTAAAATTAGCATGTTTAAAGTGATTTTCATGCTTCCAGGGTCTCGGGAAGTTAATTAAATACCATTTGGAGGCATTTAATGTTCGAGCAAAAACGGCTGATTTTCGACAAAAGAGATAACACCCCCCCATTACGTCATGCTTCAGAAATGTGGAAAATGGTCCGTTTTCAAATGTTTTATTTTTGAACGTCAGTTCACATTTGTAGGTGGATCATCAGTGTTAGAGCTAAAATTAGCATGTTTAAAGTGATTTTCATGCTTCCAGGGGCCCAAAACACAAGATTTATGGAATGGTTAAAAGTGCATGAAAATGGCCAATTTACTCACTCTGAGTTCTCAAAAAGGGTTTCTTCACCCCAGGAAGTTAATTAAATACCATTTGGAGGCATTTAATGTTCGAGCAAAAACGGCTGATTTTCGACAAAAGAGATAACACCCCCCCATTACGTCATGCTTCAGAAATGTGGAAAATGGTCCGTTTTCAAATGTTTTATTTTTGAACGTCAGTTCACATTTGTAGGTGGATCATCAGTGTTAGAGCTAAAATTAGCATGTTTAAAGTGATTTTCATGCTTCCAGGGGCTCGGGAAGTTAATTAAATACCATTTGGAGGCATTTAATGTTCGAGCAAAAACGGCTGATTTTCGACAAAAGAGATAACACCCCCCCATTACGTCATGCTTCAGAAATGTGGAAAATGGTCCGTTTTCAAATGTTTTATTTTTGAACGTCAGTTCACATTTGTAGGTGGATCATCAGTGTTAGAGCTAAAATTAGCATGTTTAAAGTGATTTTCATGCTTCCAGGGGCTCGGGAAGTGAAATAAATACCATTTGGAGGCATTTAATGTTCGAGCAAAAACGGCTGATTTTCGACAAAAGAGATAACACCCCCCCATTACGTCATGCTTCAGAAATGTGGAAAATGGTCCGTTTTCAAATGTTTTATTTTTGAACGTAAGTTCACATTTGTAGGTGGATCATCAGTGTTAGAGCTAAAATTAGCATGTTTAAAGTGATTTTCATGCTTCCAGGGGCCCAAAACACAAAATTTATGGAATGGTTAAAAGTGCATGAAAATGGCCAATTTACTCACTCTGAGTTCTCAAAAAGGGTTTCTTCACCCCGGGAAGTTAATTAAATACCATTTGGAGGCATTTAATGTTAGAGCAAAAACGGCTGATTGTCGACAAAAGAGATAACACCCCCCCATTACGTCATGCTTCAGAAATGTGGAAAATGGTCCGTTTTCAAATGTTTTATTTTTGAACGTCAGTTCACATTTGTAGGTGGATCATCAGTGTTAGAGCTAAAATTAGCATGTTTAAAGTGATTTTCATGCTTCCAGGGGCCCAAAACACAAGATTTATGGAATGGTTAAAAGTGCATGAAAATGGCCAATTTACTCACTCTGAGTTCTCAAAAAGGGTTTCTTCACCCCGGGAAGTTAATTAAATACCATTTGGAGGCATTTAATGTTCAAGCAAAAACGGCTGATTTTCGACAAAAGAGATAACACCCCCCCATTACGTCATGCTTCAGAAATGTGGAAAATGGTCCGTTTTCAAATGTTTTATTTTTGAACGTCAGTTCACATTTGTAGGTGGATCATCAGTGTTACAGCTAAAATTAGCATGTTTAAAGTGATTTTCATGCTTCCAGGGGCTCGGGAAGTTAATTAAATACCATTTGGAGGCATTTAATGTTCGAGCAAAAACGGCTGATTTTCCACAAAAGAGATAACACCCCCCCATTACGTCATGCTTCAGAAATGTGGAAAATGGTCCGTTTTCAAATGTTTTATTTTTGAACGTCAGTTCACATTTGTAGGTGGATCATCAGTGTTAGAGCTAAAATTAGCATGTTTAAAGTGATTTTCATGCTTCCAGGGGCTCGGGAAGTTAATTAAATACCATTTGGAGGCATTTAATGTTTGAGCAAAAACGGCTGATTTTCGACAAAAGAGATAACACCCCCCCATTACATCATGCTTCAGAAATGTGGAAAATGGTCCGTTTTCAAATGTTTTATTTTTGAACGTCAGTTCACATTTGTAGGTGGATCATCAGTGTTAGAGCTAAAATTAGCATGTTTAAAGTGATTTTCATGCTTCCAGGGGCTCGGGAAGTGAAATAAATACCATTTGGAGGCATTTAATGTTCGAGCAAAAACGGCTGATTTTCGACAAAAGAGATAACACCCCCCATTACATCATGCTTCAGAAATGTGGAAAATGGTCCGTTTTCAAATGTTTTATTTTTGAACGTCAGTTCACATTTGTAGGTGGATCATCAGTGTTAGAGCTAAAATTAGCATGTTTAAAGTGATTTTCATGCTTCCAGGGGCCCAAAACACAAGATTTATGGAATGGTTAAAAGTGCATGAAAATGGCCAATTTACTCACTCTGAGTTCTCAAAAAGGGTTTCTTCACCCCGGGAAGTTAATTAAATACCATTTGGAGGCATTTAATGTTCGAGCAAAAACGTCTGATTTTCGACAAAAGAGATAACACCCCCCCATTACGTCATGCTTCAGAAATGTGGAAAATGGTCCGTTTTCAAATGTTTTATTTTTGAACGTCAATTCACATTTGTAGGTGGATCATCAGTGTTAGAGCTAAAATTAGCATGTTTAAAGTGATTTTCATGCTTCCAGGGGCCCAAAACACAAGATTTATGGAATGGTTAAAAGTGCATGAAAATGGCCAATTTACTCACTCTGAGTTCTCAAAAAGGGTTTCTTCACCCCGGGAAGTTAATTAAATACCATTTGGAGGCATTTAATGTTCGAGCAAAAACGGCTGATTTTCGACAAAAGAGATAACACCCCCCCATTACGTCATGCTTCAGAAATGTGGAAAATGGTCCGTTTTCAAATGTTTTATTTTTGAACGTCAGTTCACATTTGTAGGTGGATCATCAGTGTTAGAGCTAAAATTAGCATGTTTAAAGTGATTTTCATGCTTCCAGGGGCTCGGGAAGTTAATTAAATACCATTTGGAGGCATTTAATGTTCGAGCAAAAACGGCTGATTTTCGACAAAAGAGATAACACCCCCCCCATTACGTCATGCTTCTGAAATGTGGAAAATGGTCCGTTTTCAAATGTTTTATTTTTGAACGTCAGTTCACATTTGTAGGTGGATCATCAGTGTTAGAGCTAAAATTAGCATGTTTAAAGTGATTTTCATGCTTCCAGGGGCCCAAAACACAAGATTTATGGAATGGTTAAAAGTGCATGAAAATGGCCAATTTACTCACTCTGAGTTCTCAAAAAGGGTTTCTTCACCCCGGGAAGTTAATTAAATACCATTTGGAGGCATTTAATGTTCGAGCAAAAACGGCTGATTTTCGACAAAAGAGATAACACCCCCCCATTACGTCATGCTTCAGAAATGTGGAAAATGGTCAGTTTTCAAATGTTTTATTTTTGAACGTCAGTTCACATTTGTAGGTGGATCATCAGTGTTAGAGCTAAAATTAGCATGTTTAAAGTGATTTTCATGCTTCCAGGGGCCCAAAACACAAGATTTATGGAATGGTTAAAAGTGCATGAAAATGGCCAATTTACTCACTCTGAGTTCTCAAAAAGGGTTTCTTCACCCCGGGAAGTTAATTAAATACCATTTGGAGGCATTTAATGTTCGAGCAAAAACGGCTGATTTTCGACAAAAGAGATAACACCCCCCCATTACGTCATGCTTCAGAAATGTGGAAAATGGTCCGTTTTCAAATGTTTTATTTTTGAACGTCAGTTCACATTTGTAGGTGGATCATCAGTGTTAGAGCTAAAATTAGCATGTTTAAAGTGATTTTCATGCTTCCAGGGGCTCGGGAAGTTAATTAAATACCATTTGGAGGCATTTAATGTTCGAGCAAAAACGGCTGATTTTCGACAAAAGAGATAACACCCCCCCATTACGTCATGCTTCTGAAATGTGGAAAATGGTCCGTTTTCAAATGTTTTATTTTTGAACGTCAGTTCACATTTGTAGGTGGATCATCAGTGTTAGAGCTAAAATTAGCATGTTTAAAGTGATTGTCATGCTTCCAGGGGACCAAAACACAAGATTTATGGAATGGTTAAAAGTGCATGAAAATGGCCAATTTACTCACTCTGAGTTCTCAAAAAGGGTTTCTTCACCCCGGGAAGTTAATTAAATACCATTTGGAGGCATTTAATGTTCGAGCAAAAACGGCTGATTTTCGACAAAAGAGATAACACCCCCCCATTACGTCATGCTTCAGAAATGTGGAAAATGGTCAGTTTTCAAATGTTTTATTTTTGAACGTCAGTTCACATTTGTAGGTGGATCATCAGTGTTAGAGCTAAAATTAGCATGTTTAAAGTGATTTTCATGCTTCCAGGGGCCCAAAACACAAGATTTATGGAATGGTTAAAAGTGCATGAAAATGGCCAATTTACTCACTCTGAGTTCTCAAAAAGGGTTTCTTCACCCCGGGAAGTTAATTAAATACCATTTGGAGGCATTTAATGTTCAAGCAAAAACGGCTGATTTTCGACAAAAGAGATAACACCCCCCCATTACGTCATGCTTCAGAAATGTGGAAAATGGTCCGTTTTCAAATGTTTTATTTTTGAACGTCAGTTCACATTTGTAGGTGGATCATCAGTGTTACAGCTAAAATTAGCATGTTTAAAGTGATTTTCATGCTTCCAGGGGCTCGGGAAGTTAATTAAATACCATTTGGAGGCATTTAATGTTCGAGCAAAAACGGCTGATTTTCCACAAAAGAGATAACACCCCCCCATTACGTCATGCTTCAGAAATGTGGAAAATGGTCCGTTTTCAAATGTTTTATTTTTGAACGTCAGTTCACATTTGTAGGTGGATCATCAGTGTTAGAGCTAAAATTAGCATGTTTAAAGTGATTTTCATGCTTCCAGGGGCTCGGGAAGTTAATTAAATACCATTTGGAGGCATTTAATGTTTGAGCAAAAACGGCTGATTTTCGACAAAAGAGATAACACCCCCCCATTACGTCATGCTTCAGAAATGTGGAAAATGGTCCGTTTTCAAATGTTTTATTTTTGAACGTCAGTTCACATTTGTAGGTGGATCATCAGTGTTAGAGCTAAAATTAGCATGTTTAAAGTGATTTTCATGCTTCCAGGGGCTCGGGAAGTGAAATAAATACCATTTGGAGGCATTTAATGTTCGAGCAAAAACGGCTGATTTTCGACAAAAGAGATAACACCCCCCATTACGTCATGCTTCAGAAATGTGGAAAATGGTCCGTTTTCAAATGTTTTATTTTTGAACGTCAGTTCACATTTGTAGGTGGATCATCAGTGTTAGAGCTAAAATTAGCATGTTTAAAGTGATTTTCATGCTTCCAGGGGCCCAAAACACAAGATTTATGGAATGGTTAAAAGTGCATGAAAATGGCCAATTTACTCACTCTGAGTTCTCAAAAAGGGTTTCTTCACCCCGGGAAGTTAATTAAATACCATTTGGAGGCATTTAATGTTCGAGCAAAAACGTCTGATTTTCGACAAAAGAGATAACACCCCCCCATTACGTCATGCTTCAGAAATGTGGAAAATGGTCCGTTTTCAAATGTTTTATTTTTGAACGTCAATTCACATTTGTAGGTGGATCATCAGTGTTAGAGCTAAAATTAGCATGTTTAAAGTGATTTTCATGCTTCCAGGGGCCCAAAACACAAGATTTATGGAATGGTTAAAAGTGCATGAAAATGGCCAATTTACTCACTCTGAGTTCTCAAAAAGGGTTTCTTCACCCCGGGAAGTTAATTAAATACCATTTGGAGGCATTTAATGTTCGAGCAAAAACGGCTGATTTTCGACAAAAGAGATAACACCCCCCCATTACGTCATGCTTCAGAAATGTGGAAAATGGTCCGTTTTCAAATGTTTTATTTTTGAACGTCAGTTCACATTTGTAGGTGGATCATCAGTGTTAGAGCTAAAATTAGCATGTTTAAAGTGATTTTCATGCTTCCAGGGGCTCGGGAAGTTAATTAAATACCATTTGGAGGCATTTAATGTTCGAGCAAAAACGGCTGATTTTCGACAAAAGAGATAACACCCCCCCCATTACCTCATGCTTCTGAAATGTGGAAAATGGTCCGTTTTCAAATGTTTTATTTTTGAACGTCAGTTCACATTTGTAGGTGGATCATCAGTGTTAGAGCTAAAATTAGCATGTTTAAAGTGATTTTCATGCTTCCAGGGGCCCAAAACACAAGATTTATGGAATGGTTAAAAGTGCATGAAAATGGCCAATTTACTCACTCTGAGTTCTCAAAAAGGGTTTCTTCACCCCGGGAAGTTAATTAAATACCATTTGGAGGCATTTAATGTTCGAGCAAAAACGGCTGATTTTCGACAAAAGAGATAACACCCCCCCATTACGTCATGCTTCAGAAATGTGGAAAATGGTCAGTTTTCAAATGTTTTATTTTTGAACGTCAGTTCACATTTGTAGGTGGATCATCAGTGTTAGAGCTAAAATTAGCATGTTTAAAGTGATTTTCATGCTTCCAGGGGCCCAAAACACAAGATTTATGGAATGGTTAAAAGTGCATGAAAATGGCCAATTTACTCACTCTGAGTTCTCAAAAAGGGTTTCTTCACCCCGGGAAGTTAATTAAATACCATTTGGAGGCATTTAATGTTCGAGCAAAAACGGCTGATTTTCGACAAAAGAGATAACACCCCCCCATTACGTCATGCTTCAGAAATGTGGAAAATGGTCCGTTTTCAAATGTTTTATTTTTGAACGTCAGTTCACATTTGTAGGTGGATCATCAGTGTTAGAGCTAAAATTAGCATGTTTAAAGTGATTTTCATGCTTCCAGGGGCTCGGGAAGTTAATTAAATACCATTTGGAGGCATTTAATGTTCGAGCAAAAACGGCTGATTTTCGACAAAAGAGATAACACCCCCCCATTACGTCATGCTTCTGAAATGTGGAAAATGGTCCGTTTTCAAATGTTTTATTTTTGAACGTCAGTTCACATTTGTAGGTGGATCATCAGTGTTAGAGCTAAAATTAGCATGTTTAAAGTGATTGTCATGCTTCCAGGGGACCAAAACACAAGATTTATGGAATGGTTAAAAGTGCATGAAAATGGCCAATTTACTCACTCTGAGTTCTCAAAAAGGGTTTCTTCACCCCGGGAAGTTAATTAAATACCATTTGGAGGCATTTAATGTTCGAGCAAAAACGGCTGATTTTCGACAAAAGAGATAACACCCCCCCATTACGTCATGCTTCAGAAATGTGGAAAATGGTCAGTTTTCAAATGTTTTATTTTTGAACGTCAGTTCACATTTGTAGGTGGATCATCAGTGTTAGAGCTAAAATTAGCATGTTTAAAGTGATTTTCATGCTTCCAGGGGCCCAAAACACAAGATTTATGGAATGGTTAAAAGTGCATGAAAATGGCCAATTTACTCACTCTGAGTTCTCAAAAAGGGTTTCTTCACCCCGGGAAGTTAATTAAATACCATTTGGAGGCATTTAATGTTCGAGCAAAAACGGCTGATTTTCGACAAAAGAGATAACACCCCCACATTACGTCATGCTTCAGAAATGTGGAAATGGTCCGTTTTCAAATGTTTTATTTTTGAACGTCAGTTCACATTTGTAGGTGGATCATCAGTGTTAGAGCTAAAATTAGCATGTTTAAAGTGATTTTCATGCTTCCAGGGGCTCGGGAAGTTAATTAAATACCATTTGGAGGCATTTAATGTTCGAGCAAAAACGGCTGATTTTCCACAAAAGAGATAACACCCCCCCATAGCGTCATGCTTCAGAAATGTGGAAAATGGTCCGTTTTCAAATGTTTTTTTTTTGAACGTCAGTTCACATTTGTAGGTGGATCATCAGTGTTAGAGCTAAAATTAGCATGTTTAAAGTGATTTTCATGCTTCCAGGGGCTCGGGAAGTTCATTAAATACCATTTGGAGGCATTTAATGTTCGAGCAAAAACGGCTGATTTTCGACAAAAGAGATAACACCCCCCCATTACGTCATGCTTCAGAAATGTGGAAAATGGTCCGTTTTCAAATGTTTTATTTTTGAACGTCAGTTCACATTTGTAGGTGGATCATCAGTGTTAGAGCTAAAATTAGCATGTTTAAAGTGATTTTCATGCTTCCAGGGGCCCAAAACACAAGATTTATGGAATGGTTAAAAGTGCATGAAAATGGCCAATTTACTCACTCTGAGTTCTCAAAAAGGGTTTCTTCACCCGGGGAAGTTAATTAAATACCATTTGGAGGCATTTAATGTTCGAGCAAAAACGGCTGATTTTCGACAAAAGAGATAACACCCCCCCATTACGTCATGCTTCAGAAATGTGGAAAATGGTCCGTTTTCAAATGTTTTATTTTTGAACGTCAGTTCACATTTGTAGGTGGATCATCAGTGTTAGAGCTAAAATTAGCATGTTTAAAGTGATGTTCATGCTTCCAGGGGCTCGGGAAGTTAATTAAATACCATTTGGAGGCATTTAATGTTTGAGCAAAAACGGCTGATTTTCGACAAAAGAGATAACACCCCCCATTACGTCATGCTTCAGAAATGTGGAAAATGGTCCGTTTTCAAATGTTTTATTTTTGAACGTCAGTTCACATTTGTAGGTGGATCATCAGTGTTAGAGCTAAAATTAGCATGTTTAAAGTGATTTTCATGCTTCCAGGGGCCCAAAACACAAGATTTATGGAATGGTTTAAAGTGCATGAAAATGGCCAATTTACTCACTCTGAGTTCTCAAAAAGGGTTTCTTCACCCCGGGAAGTTAATTAAATACCATTTGGAGGCATTTAATGTTCGAGCAAAAACGGCTGATTTTCGACAAAAGAGATAACACCCCCCCATTACGTCATGCTTCAGAAATGTGGAAAATGGTCCGTTTTCAAATGTTTTATTTTTGAACGTCAATTCACATTTGTAGGTGGATCATCAGTGTTAGAGCTAAAATTAGCATGTTTAAAGTGATTTTCATGCTTCCAGGGGCCCAAAACACAAGATTTATGGAATGGTTAAAAGTGCATGAAAATGGCCAATTTACTCACTCTGAGTTCTCAAAAAGGGTTTCTTCACCCCGGGAAGTTAATTAAATACCATTTGGAGGCATTTAATGTTCGAGCAAAAACGGCTGATTTTCGACAAAAGAGATAACACCCCCCCATTACGTCATGCTTCAGAAATGTGGAAAATGGTCCGTTTTCAAATGTTTTATTTTTGAACGTCAGTTCACATTTGTAGGTGGATCATCAGTGTTAGAGCTAAAATTAGCATGTTTAAAGTGATTTTCATGCTTCCAGGGGCTCGGGAAGTTAATTAAATACCATTTGGAGGCATTTAATGTTCGAGCAAAAACGGCTGATTTTCGACAAAAGAGATAACACCCCCCCCATTACGTCATGCTTCTGAAATGTGGAAAATGGTCCGTTTTCAAATGTTTTATTTTTGAACGTCAGTTCACATTTGTAGGTGGATCATCAGTGTTAGAGCTAAAATTAGCATGTTTAAAGTGATTTTCATGCTTCCAGGGGCCCAAAACACAAGATTTATGGAATGGTTAAAAGTGCATGAAAATGGCCAATTTACTCACTCTGAGTTCTCAAAAAGGGTTTCTTCACCCCGGGAAGTTAATTAAATACCATTTGGAGGCATTTAATGTTCGAGCAAAAACGGCTGATTTTCGACAAAAGAGATAACACCCCCCCATTACGTCATGCTTCAGAAATGTGGAAAATGGTCAGTTTTCAAATGTTTTATTTTTGAACGTCAGTTCACATTTGTAGGTGGATCATCAGTGTTAGAGCTAAAATTAGCATGTTTAAAGTGATTTTCATGCTTCCAGGGGCCCAAAACACAAGATTTATGGAATGGTTAAAAGTGCATGAAAATGGCCAATTTACTCACTCTGAGTTCTCAAAAAGGGTTTCTTCACCCCGGGAAGTTAATTAAATACCATTTGGGGGCATTTAATGTTCGAGCAAAAACGGCTGATTTTCGACAAAAGAGATAACACCCCCCCATTACGTCATGCTTCAGAAATGTGGAAAATGGTCCGTTTTCAAATGTTTTATTTTTGAACGTCAGTTCACATTTGTAGGTGGATCATCAGTGTTAGAGCTAAAATTAGCATGTTTAAAGTGATTTTCATGCTTCCAGGGGCTCGGGAAGTTAATTAAATACCATTTGGAGGCATTTAATGTTCGAGCAAAAACGGCTGATTTTCCACAAAAGAGATAACACCCCCCCATAGCGTCATGCTTCCGAAATGTGGAAAATGGTCCGTTTTCAAATGTTTTATTTTTGAACGTCAGTTCACATTTGTAGGTGGATCATCAGTGTTAGAGCTAAAATTAGCATGTTTAAAGTGATTTTCATGCTTCCAGGGGCTCGGGAAGTTCATTAAATACCATTTGGAGGCATTTAATGTTCGAGCAAAAACGGCTGATTTTCGACAAAAGAGATAACACCCCCCCATTACGTCATGCTTCAGAAATGTGGAAAATGGTCCGTTTTCAAATGTTTTATTTTTGAACGTCAGTTCACATTTGTAGGTGGATCATCAGTGTTAGAGCTAAAATTAGCATGTTTAAAGTGATTTTCATGCTTCCAGGGGCCCAAAACACAAGATTTATGGAATGGTTAAAAGTGCATGAAAATGGCCAATTTACTCACTCTGAGTTCTCAAAAAGGGTTTCTTCACCCCGGGAAGTTAATTAAATACCATTTGGAGGCATTTAATGTTCGAGCAAAAACGGCTGATTTTCGACAAAAGAGATAACACCCCCCCATTACGTCATGCTTCAGAAATGTGGAAAATGGTCCGTTTTCAAATGTTTTATTTTTGAACGTCAGTTCACATTTGTAGGTGGATCATCAGTGTTAGAGCTAAAATTAGCATGTTTAAAGTGATTTTCATGCTTCCAGGGGCTCGGGAAGTTAATTAAATACCATTTGGAGGCATTTAATGTTCGAGCAAAAACGGCTGATTTTCGACAAAAGAGATAACACCCCCCCATTACGTCATGCTTCAGAAATGTGGAAAATGGTCCGTTTTCAAATGTTTTATTTTTGAACGTCAGTTCACATTTGTAGGTGGATCATCAGTGTTAGAGCTAAAATTAGCATGTTTAAAGTGATTTTCATGCTTCCAGGGGCTCGGGAAGTGAAATAAATACCATTTGGAGGCATTTAATGTTCGAGCAAAAACGGCTGATTTTCGACAAAAGAGATAACACCCCCCCATTACGTCATGCTTCAGAAATGTGGAAAATGGTCCGTTTTCAAAGGTTTATTTTTGAACGTCAGTTCACATTTGTAGGTGGATCATCAGTGTTAGAGCTAAAATTAGCATGTTTAAAGTGATTTTCATGCTTCCAGGGGCCCAAAACACAAGATTTATGGAATGGTTAAAAGTGCATGAAAAATGGCCAATTTACTCACTCTGAGTTCTCAAAAAGGGTTTCTTCACCCCGGGAAGTTAATTAAATACCATTTGGAGGCATTTAATGTTCGAGCAAAAACGGCTGATTTTCGACAAAAGAGATAACACCCCCCGATTACGTCATGCTTCAGAAATGTGGAAAATGGTCCGTTTTCAAATGTTTTATTTTTGAACGTCAGTTCACATTTGTAGGTGGATCATCAGTGTTAGAGCTAAAATTAGCATGTTTAAAGTGATTTTCATGCTTCCAGGGGCCCAAAACACAAGATTTATGGAATGGTTAAAAGTGCATGAAAATGGCCAATTTACTCACTCTGAGTTCTCAAAAAGGGTTTCTTCACCCCGGGAAGTTAATTAAATACCATTTGGAGGCATTTAATGTTAGAGCAAAAACGGCTGATTTTCGACAAAAGAGATAACACCCCCCCATTACGTCATGCTTCAGAAATGTGGAAAATGGTCCGTTTTCAAATGTTTTATTTTTGAACGTCAGTTCACATTTGTAGGTGGATCATCAGTGTTAGAGCTAAAATTAGCATGTTTAAAGTGATTTTCATGCTTCCAGGGGCCCAAAACACAAGATTTATGGAATGGTTAAAAGTGCATGAAAATGGCCAATTTACTCACTCTGAGTTCTCAAAAAGGGTTTCTTCACCCCGGGAAGTTAATTAAATACCATTTGGAGGCATTTAATGTTCGAGCAAAAACAGCTGATTTTCGACAAAAGAGATAACACCCCCCCATTACGTCATGCTTCAGAAATGTGGAAAATGGTCCGTTTTCAAATGTTTCATTTTTGAACGTCAGTTCACATTTGTAGGTGGATCATCAGTGTTAGAGCTAAAATTAGCATGTTTAAAGTGATTTTCATGCTTCCAGGGGCTCGGGAAGTTAATTAAATACCATTTGGAGGCATTTAATGTTCGAGCAAAAACGGCTGATTTTCGACAAAAGAGATAACACCCCCCCATTACGTTATGCTTCAGAAATGTGGAAAATGGTCCGTTTTCAAATGTTTTATTTTTGAACGTCAGTTCACATTTGTAGGTGGATCATCAGTGTTAGAGCTAAAATTAGCATGTTTAAATTGATTTTCATGCTTCCAGGGGCCCAAAACACAAGATTTATGGAATGGTTAAAAGTGCATGAAAATGGCCAATTTACTCACTCTGAGTTCTCAAAAAGGGTTTCTTCACCCCGGGAAGTTAATTAAATACCATTTGGAGGCATTTAATGTTCAAGCAAAAACGGCTGATTTTCGACAAAAGAGATAACACCCCCCCATTACGTCATGCTTCAGAAATGTGGAAAATGGTCAGTTTTCAAATGTTTTATTTTTGAACGTCAGTTCACATTTGTAGGTGGATCATCAGTGTTAGAGCTAAAATTAGCATGTTTAAAGTGATTTTCATGCTTCCAGGGGCTCGGGAAGTTAATTAAATACCATTTGGAGGCATTTAATGTTCGAGCAAAAACGGCTGATTTTCCACAAAAGAGATAACACCCCCCCCATTACGTCATGCTTCAGAAATGTGGAAAATGGTCCGTTTTCAAATGTTTTATTTTTGAACATCAGTTCACATTTGTAGGTGGATCATCAGTGTTAGAGCTAAAATTAGCATGTTTAAAGTGATTTTCATGCTTCCAGGGGCTCGGGAAGTTAATTAAATACCATTTGGAGGCATTTAATGTTTGAGCAAAAACGGCTGATTTTCGACAAAAGAGATAACACCCCCCCATTACGTCATGCTTCAGAAATGTGGAAAATGGTCCGTTTTCAAATGTTTTATTTTTGAACGTCAGTTCACATTTGTAGGTGGATCATCAGTGTTAGAGCTAAAATTAGCATGTTTAAAGTGATTTTCATGCTTCCAGGGGCTCGGGAAGTGAAATAAATACCATTTGGAGGCATTTAATGTTCGAGCAAAAACGGCTGATTTTCGACAAAAGAGATAACACCCCCCATTACGTCATGCTTCAGAAATGTGGAAAATGGTCCGTTTTCAAATGTTTTATTTTTGAACGTCAGTTCACATTTGTAGGTGGATCATCAGTGTTAGAGCTAAAATTAGCATGTTTAAAGTGATTTTCATGCTTCCAGGGGCCCAAAACACAAGATTTATGGAATGGTTAAAAGTGCATGAAAATGGCCAATTTACTCACTCTGAGTTCTCAAAAAGGGTTTCTTCACCCCGGGAAGTTAATTAAATACCATTTGGAGGCATTTAATGTTCGAGAAAAAACGGCTGATTTTCGACAAAAGAGATAACACCCCCCCATTACGTCATGCTTCAGAAATGTGGAAAATGGTCCGTTTTCAAATGTTTTATTTTTGAACGTCAATTCACATTTGTAGGTGGATCATCAGTGTTAGAGCTAAAATTAGCATGTTTAAAGTGATTTTCATGCTTCCAGGGGCCCAAAACACAAGATTTATGGAATGGTTAAAAGTGCATGAAAATGGCCAATTTACTCACTCTGAGTTCTCAAAAAGGGTTTCTTCACCCCGGGAAGTTAATTAAATACCATTTGATGGCATTTAATGTTCGAGCAAAAACGGCTGATTTTCGACAAAAGAGATAACACCCCCCCATTACGTCATGCTTCAGAAATGTGGAAAATGGTCCGTTTTCAAATGTTTTATTTTTGAACGTCAGTTCACATTTGTAGGTGGATCATCAGTGTTAGAGCTAAAATTAGCATGTTTAAAGTGATTTTCATGCTTCCAGGGGCTCGGGAAGTTAATTAAATACCATTTGGAGGCATTTAATGTTCGAGCAAAAACGGCTGATTTTCGACAAAAGAGATAACACCCCCCCATTACGTCATGCTTCAGAAATGTGGAAAATGGTCCGTTTTCAAATGTTTTATTTTTGAACGTCAGTTCACATTTGTAGGTGGATCATCAGTGTTAGAGCTAAAATTAGCATGTTTAAAGTGATTTTCATGCTTCCAGGGGCCCAAAACACAAGATTTATGGAATGGTTAAAAGTGCATGAAAATGGCCAATTTACTCACTCTGAGTTCTCAAAAAGGGTTTCTTCACCCCGGGAAGTTAATTAAATACCATTTGGAGGCATTTAATGTTCGAGCAAAAACGGCTGATTTTCGACAAAAGAGATAACACCCCCCCATTACGTCATGCTTCAGAAATGTGGAAAATGGTCAGTTTTCAAATGTTTTATTTTTGAACGTCAGTTCACATTTGTAGGTGGATCATCAGTGTTAGAGCTAAAATTAGCATGTTTAAAGTGATTTTCATGCTTCCAGGGGCCCAAAACACAAGATTTATGGAATGGTTAAAAGTGCATGAAAATGGCCAATTTACTCACTCTGAGTTCTCAAAAAGGGTTTCTTCACCCCGGGAAGTTAATTAAATACCATTTGGAGGCATTTAATGTTCGAGCAAAAACGGCTGATTTTCGACAAAAGAGATAACACCCCCCCATTACGTCATGCTTCAGAAATGTGGAAAATGGTCCGTTTTCAAATGTTTTATTTTTGAACGTCAGTTCACATTTGTAGGTGGATCATCAGTGTTAGAGCTAAAATTAGCATGTTTAAAGTGATTTTCATGCTTCCAGGGGCTCGGGAAGTTAATTAAATACCATTTGGAGGCATTTAATGTTCGAGCAAAAACGGCTGATTTTCGACAAAAGAGATAACACCCCCCCATTACGTCATGCTTCTGAAATGTGGAAAATGGTCCGTTTTCAAATGTTTTATTTTTGAACGTCAGTTCACATTTGTAGGTGGATCATCAGTGTTAGAGCTAAAATTAGCATGTTTAAAGTGATTTTCATGCTTCCAGGGGCCCAAAACACAAGATTTATGGAATGGTTAAAAGTGCATGAAAATGGCCAATTTACTCACTCTGAGTTCTCAAAAAGGGTTTCTTCACCCCGGGAAGTTAATTAAATACCATTTGGAGGCATTTAATGTTCGAGCAAAAACGGCTGATTTTCGACAAAAGAGATAACACCCCCCCATTACGTCATGCTTCAGAAATGTGGAAAATGGTCAGTTTTCAAATGTTTTATTTTTGAACGTCAGTTCACATTTGTAGGTGGATCATCAGTGTTAGAGCTAAAATTAGCATGTTTAAAGTGATTTTCATGCTTCCAGGGGCTCAAAACACAAGATTTATGGAATGGTTAAAAGTGCATGAAAATGGCCAATTTACTCACTCTGAGTTCTCAAAAAGGGTTTCTTCACCCCGGGAAGTTAATTAAATACCATTTGGAGGCATTTAATGTTCGAGCAAAAACGGCTGATTTTCGACAAAAGAGATAACACCCCCCCATTACGTCATGCTTCAGAAATGTGGAAAATGGTCCGTTTTCAAATGTTTTATTTTTGAACGTCAGTTCACATTTGTAGGTGGATCATCAGTGTTAGAGCTAAAATTAGCATGTTTAAAGTGATTTTCATGCTTCCAGGGGCTCGGGAAGTTAATTAAATACCATTTGGAGGCATTTAATGTTCGAGCAAAAACGGCTGATTTTCCACAAAAGAGATAACACCCCCCCATAGCGTCATGCTTCAGAAATGTGGAAAATGGTCCGTTTTCAAATGTTTTATTTTTGAACGTCAGTTCACATTTGTAGGTGGATCATCAGTGTTAGAGCTAAAATTAGCATGTTTAAAGTGATTTTCATGCTTCCAGGGGCTCGGGAAGTTCATTAAATACCATTTGGAGGCATTTAATGTTCGAGCAAAAACGGCTGATTTTCGACAAAAGAGATAACACCCCCCCATTACGTCATGCTTCAGAAATGTGGAAAATGGTCCGTTTTCAAATGTTTTATTTTTGAACGTCAGTTCACATTTGTAGGTGGATCATCAGTGTTAGAGCTAAAATTAGCATGTTTAAAGTGATTTTCATGCTTCCAGGGGCCCAAAACACAAGATTTATGGAATGGTTAAAAGTGCATGAAAATGGCCAATTTACTCACTCTGAGTTCTCAAAAAGGGTTTCTTCACCCCAGGAAGTTAATTAAATACCATTTGGAGGCATTTAATGTTCGAGCAAAAACGGCTGATTTTCGACAAAAGAGATAACACCCCCCCATTACGTCATGCTTCAGAAATGTGGAAAATGGTCCGTTTTCAAATGTTTTATTTTTGAACGTCAGTTCACATTTGTAGGTGGATCATCAGTGTTAGAGCTAAAATTAGCATGTTTAAAGTGATTTTCATGCTTCCAGGGGCTCGGGAAGTTAATTAAATACCATTTGGAGGCATTTAATGTTCGAGCAAAAACGGCTGATTTTCGACAAAAGAGATAACACCCCCCCATTACGTCATGCTTCAGAAATGTGGAAAATGGTCCGTTTTCAAATGTTTTATTTTTGAACGTCAGTTCACATTTGTAGGTGGATCATCAGTGTTAGAGCTAAAATTAGCATGTTTAAATTGATTTTCATGCTTCCAGGGGCCCAAAACACAAGATTTATGGAATGGTTAAAAGTGCATGAAAATGGCCAATTTACTCACTCTGAGTTCTCAAAAAGGGTTTCTTCACCCCGGGAAGTTAATTAAATACCATTTGGAGGCATTTAATGTTCAAGCAAAAACGGCTGATTTTCGACAAAAGAGATAACACCCCCCCATTACGTCATGCTTCAGAAATGTGGAAAATGGTCCGTTTTCAAATGTTTTATTTTTGAACGTCAGTTCACATTTGTAGGTGGATCATCAGTGTTAGAGCTAAAATTAGCATGTTTAAAGTGATTTTCATGCTTCCAGGGGCTCGGGAAGTTAATTAAATACCATTTGGAGGCATTTAATGTTCGAGCAAAAACGGCTGATTTTCCACAAAAGAGATAACACCCCCCCATTACGTCATGCTTCAGAAATGTGGAAAATGGTCCGTTTTCAAATGTTTTATTTTTGAACGTCAGTTCACATTTGTAGGTGGATCATCAGTGTTAGAGCTAAAATTAGCATGTTTAAAGTGATTTTCATGCTTCCAGGGGCTCGGGAAGTTAATTAAATACCATTTGGAGGCATTTAATGTTTGAGCAAAAACGGCTGATTTTCGACAAAAGAGATAACACCCCCCCATTACGTCATGCTTCAGAAATGTGGAAAATGGTCCGTTTTCAAATGTTTTATTTTTGAACGTCAGTTCACATTTGTAGGTGGATCATCAGTGTTAGAGCTAAAATTAGCATGTTTAAAGTGATTTTCATGCTTCCAGGGGCTCGGGAAGTGAAATAAATACCATTTGGAGGCATTTAATGTTCGAGCAAAAACGGCTGATTTTCGACAAAAGAGATAACACCCCCCATTACGTCATGCTTCAGAAATGTGGAAAATGGTCCGTTTTCAAATGTTTTATTTTTGAACGTCAGTTCACATTTGTAGGTGGATCATCAGTGTTAGAGCTAAAATTAGCATGTTTAAAGTGATTTTCATGCTTCCAGGGGCCCAAAACACAAGATTTATGGAATGGTTAAAAGTGCATGAAAATGGCCAATTTACTCACTCTGAGTTCTCAAAAAGGGTTTCTTCACCCCGGGAAGTTAATTAAATACCATTTGGAGGCATTTAATGTTCGAGCAAAAACGGCTGATTTTCGACAAAAGAGATAACACCCCCCCATTACGTCATGCTTCAGAAATGTGGAAAATGGTCAGTTTTCAAATGTTTTATTTTTGAACGTCAGTTCACATTTGTAGGTGGATCATCAGTGTTAGAGCTAAAATTAGCATGTTTAAAGTGATTTTCATGCTTCCAGGGGCCCAAAACACAAGATTTATGGAATGGTTAAAAGTGCATGAAAATGGCCAATTTACTCACTCTGAGTTCTCAAAAAGGGTTTCTTCACCCCGGGAAGTTAATTAAATACCATTTGGAGGCATTTAATGTTCGAGCAAAAACGGCTGATTTTCGACAAAAGAGATAACACCCCCCCATTACGTCATGCTTCAGAAATGTGGAAAATGGTCCGTTTTCAAATGTTTTATTTTTGAACGTCAGTTCACATTTGTAGGTGGATCATCAGTGTTAGAGCTAAAATTAGCATGTTTAAAGTGATTTTCATGCTTCCAGGGGCTCGGGAAGTTAATTAAATACCATTTGGAGGCATTTAATGTTCGAGCAAAAACGGCTGATTTTCGACAAAAGAGATAACACCCCCCCATTACGTCATGCTTCTGAAATGTGGAAAATGGTCCGTTTTCAAATGTTTTATTTTTGAACGTCAGTTCACATTTGTAGGTGGATCATCAGTGTTAGAGCTAAAATTAGCATGTTTAAAGTGATTTTCATGCTTCCAGGGGCCCAAAACACAAGATTTATGGAATGGTTAAAAGTGCATGAAAATGGCCAATTTACTCACTCTGAGTTCTCAAAAAGGGTTTCTTCACCCCGGGAAGTTAATTAAATACCATTTGGAGGCATTTAATGTTCGAGCAAAAACGGCTGATTTTCGACAAAAGAGATAACACCCCCCCATTACGTCATGCTTCAGAAATGTGGAAAATGGTCAGTTTTCAAATGTTTTATTTTTGAACGTCAGTTCACATTTGTAGGTGGATCATCAGTGTTAGAGCTAAAATTAGCATGTTTAAAGTGATTTTCATGCTTCCAGGGGCTCAAAACACAAGATTTATGGAATGGTTAAAAGTGCATGAAAATGGCCAATTTACTCACTCTGAGTTCTCAAAAAGGGTTTCTTCACCCCGGGAAGTTAATTAAATACCATTTGGAGGCATTTAATGTTCGAGCAAAAACGGCTGATTTTCGACAAAAGAGATAACACCCCCCCATTACGTCATGCTTCAGAAATGTGGAAAATGGTCCGTTTTCAAATGTTTTATTTTTGAACGTCAGTTCACATTTGTAGGTGGATCATCAGTGTTAGAGCTAAAATTAGCATGTTTAAAGTGATTTTCATGCTTCCAGGGGCTCGGGAAGTTAATTAAATACCATTTGGAGGCATTTAATGTTCGAGCAAAAACGGCTGATTTTCCACAAAAGAGATAACACCCCCCCATAGCGTCATGCTTCAGAAATGTGGAAAATGGTCCGTTTTCAAATGTTTTATTTTTGAACGTCAGTTCACATTTGTAGGTGGATCATCAGTGTTAGAGCTAAAATTAGCATGTTTAAAGTGATTTTCATGCTTCCAGGGGCTCGGGAAGTTCATTAAATACCATTTGGAGGCATTTAATGTTCGAGCAAAAACGGCTGATTTTCGACAAAAGAGATAACACCCCCCCATTACGTCATGCTTCAGAAATGTGGAAAATGGTCAGTTTTCAAATGTTTTATTTTTGAACGTCAGTTCACATTTGTAGGTGGATCATCAGTGTTAGAGCTAAAATTAGCATGTTTAAAGTGATTTTCATGCTTCCAGGGGCCCAAAACACAAGATTTATGGAATGGTTAAAAGTGCATGAAAATGGCCAATTTACTCACTCTGAGTTCTCAAAAAGGGTTTCTTCACCCCAGGAAGTTAATTAAATACCATTTGGAGGCATTTAATGTTCGAGCAAAAACGGCTGATTTTCGACAAAAGAGATAACACCCCCCCATTACGTCATGCTTCAGAAATGTGGAAAATGGTCCGTTTTCAAATGTTTTATTTTTGAACGTCAGTTCACATTTGTAGGTGGATCATCAGTGTTAGAGCTAAAATTAGCATGTTTAAAGTGATTTTCATGCTTCCAGGGGCTCGGGAAGTTAATTAAATACCATTTGGAGGCATTTAATGTTCGAGCAAAAACGGCTGATTTTCGACAAAAGAGATAACACCCCCCCATTACGTCATGCTTCAGAAATGTGGAAAATGGTCCGTTTTCAAATGTTTTATTTTTGAACGTCAGTTCACATTTGTAGGTGGATCATCAGTGTTAGAGCTAAAATTAGCATGTTTAAATTGATTTTCATGCTTCCAGGGGCCCAAAACACAAGATTTATGGAATGGTTAAAAGTGCATGAAAATGGCCAATTTACTCACTCTGAGTTCTCAAAAAGGGTTTCTTCACCCCGGGAAGTTAATTAAATACCATTTGGAGGCATTTAATGTTCAAGCAAAAACGGCTGATTTTCGACAAAAGAGATAACACCCCCCCATTACGTCATGCTTCAGAAATGTGGAAAATGGTCCGTTTTCAAATGTTTTATTTTTGAACGTCAGTTCACATTTGTAGGTGGATCATCAGTGTTAGAGCTAAAATTAGCATGTTTAAAGTGATTTTCATGCTTCCAGGGGCTCGGGAAGTTAATTAAATACCATTTGGAGGCATTTAATGTTCGAGCAAAAACGGCTGATTTTCCACAAAAGAGATAACACCCCCCCATTACGTCATGCTTCAGAAATGTGGAAAATGGTCCGTTTTCAAATGTTTTATTTTTGAACGTCAGTTCACATTTGTAGGTGGATCATCAGTGTTAGAGCTAAAATTAGCATGTTTAAAGTGATTTTCATGCTTCCAGGGGCTCGGGAAGTTAATTAAATACCATTTGGAGGCATTTAATGTTTGAGCAAAAACGGCTGATTTTCGACAAAAGAGATAACACCCCCCCATTACGTCATGCTTCAGAAATGTGGAAAATGGTCCGTTTTCAAATGTTTTATTTTTGAACGTCAGTTCACATTTGTAGGTGGATCATCAGTGTTAGAGCTAAAATTAGCATGTTTAAAGTGATTTTCATGCTTCCAGGGGCTCGGGAAGTGAAATAAATACCATTTGGAGGCATTTAATGTTCGAGCAAAAACGGCTGATTTTCGACAAAAGAGATAACACCCCCCATTACGTCATGCTTCAGAAATGTGGAAAATGGTCCGTTTTCAAATGTTTTATTTTTGAACGTCAGTTCACATTTGTAGGTGGATCATCAGTGTTAGAGCTAAAATTAGCATGTTTAAAGTGATTTTCATGCTTCCAGGGGCCCAAAACACAAGATTTATGGAATGGTTAAAAGTGCATGAAAATGGCCAATTTACTCACTCTGAGTTCTCAAAAAGGGTTTCTTCACCCCGGGAAGTTAATTAAATACCATTTGGAGGCATTTAATGTTCGAGCAAAAACGGCTGATTTTCGACAAAAGAGATAACACCCCCCCATTACGTCATGCTTCAGAAATGCGGAAAATGGTCCGTTTTCAAATGTTTTATTTTTGAACGTCAATTCACATTTGTAGGTGGATCATCAGTGTTAGAGCTAAAATTAGCATGTTTAAAGTGATTTTCATGCTTCCAGGGGCCCAAAACACAAGATTTATGGAATGGTTAAAAGTGCATGAAAATGGCCAATTTACTCACTCTGAGTTCTCAAAAAGGGTTTCTTCACCCCGGGAAGTTAATTAAATACCATTTGGAGGCATTTAATGTTCGAGCAAAAACGGCTGATTTTCGACAAAAGAGATAACACCCCCCCATTACGTCATGCTTCAGAAATGTGGAAAATGGTCCGTTTTCAAATGTTTTATTTTTGAACGTCAGTTCACATTTGTAGGTGGATCATCAGTGTTAGAGCTAAAATTAGCATGTTTAAAGTGATTTTCATGCTTCCAGGGGCCCAAAACACAAGATTTATGGAATGGTTAAAAGTGCATGAAAATGGCCAATTTACTCACTCTGAGTTCTCAAAAAGGGTTTCTTCACCCCAGGAAGTTATTTAAATACCATTTGGAGGCATTTAATGTTCGAGCAAAAACGGCTGATTTTCGACAAAAGAGATAACACCCCCCATTACGTCATGCTTCAGAAATGTGGAAAATGGTCCGTTTTCAAATGTTTTATTTTTGAACGTCAGTTCACATTTGTAGGTGGATCATCAGTGTTAGAGCTAAAATTAGCATGTTTAAAGTGATTTTCATGCTTCCAGGGGCTCGGGAAGTTAATTAAATACCATTTGGAGGCATTTAATGTTCGAGCAAAAACGGCTGATTTTCGACAAAAGAGATAACACCCCCCCATTACGTCATGCTTCAGAAATGTGGAAAATGGTCCGTTTTCAAATGTTTTATTTTTGAACGTCAGTTCACATTTGTAGGTGGATCATCAGTGTTAGAGCTAAAATTAGCATGTTTAAAGTGATTTTCATGCTTCCAGGGGCTCGGGAAGTGAAATAAATACCATTTGGAGGCATTTAATGTTCGAGCAAAAACTGCTGATTTTCGACAAAAGAGATAACACCCCCCCCATTACGTCATGCTTCAGAAATGTGGAAAATGGTCCGTTTTCAAATGTTTTATTTTTGAACGTCAGTTCACATTTGTAGGTGGATCATCAGTGTTAGAGCTAAAATTAGCATGTTTAAAGTGATTTTCATGCTTCCAGGGGCCCAAAACACAAGATTTATGGAATGGTTAAAAGTGCATGAAAATGGCCAATTTACTCACTCTGAGTTCTCAAAAAGGGTTTCTTCACCCCGGGAAGTTAATTAAATACCATTTGGAGGCATTTAATGTTCGAGCAAAAACGGCTGATTTTCGACAAAAGAGATAACACCCCCCCATTACGTCATGCTTCAGAAATGTGGAAAATGGTCCGTTTTCAAATGTTTTATTTTTGAACGTCAGTTCACATTTGTAGGTGGATCATCAGTGTTAGAGCTAAAATTAGCATGTTTAAAGTGATTTTCATGCTTCCAGGGGCTCGGGAAGTTAATTAAATACCATTTGGAGGCATTTAATGTTCGAGCAAAAACGGCTGATTTTCCACAAAAGAGATAACACCCCCCCATAGCGTCATGCTTCAGAAATGTGGAAAATGGTCCGTTTTCAAATGTTTTATTTTTGAACGTCAGTTCACATTTGTAGGTGGATCATCAGTGTTAGAGCTAAAATTAGCATGTTTAAAGTGATTTTCATGCTTCCAGGGGCTCGGGAAGTTCATTAAATACCATTTGGAGGCATTTAATGTTCGAGCAAAAACGGCTGATTTTCGACAAAAGAGATAACACCCCCCCATTACGTCATGCTTCAGAAATGTGGAAAATGGTCCGTTTTCAAATGTTTTATTTTTGAACGTCAGTTCACATTTGTAGGTGGATCATCAGTGTTAGAGCTAAAATTAGCATGTTTAAAGTGATTTTCATGCTTCCAGGGGCCCAAAACACAAGATTTATGGAATGGTTAAAAGTGCATGAAAATGGCCAATTTACTCACTCTGAGTTCTCAAAAAGGGTTTCTTCACCCCAGGAAGTTAATTAAATACCATTTGGAGGCATTTAATGTTCGAGCAAAAACGGCTGATTTTCGACAAAAGAGATAACACCCCCCCATTACGTCATGCTTCAGAAATGTGGAAAATGGTCCGTTTTCAAATGTTTTATTTTTGAACGTCAGTTTACATTTGTAGGTGGATCATCAGTGTTAGAGCTAAAATTAGCATGTTTAAAGTGATTTTCATGCTTCCAGGGGCTCGGGAAGTGAATTAAATACCATTTGGAGGCATTTAATGTTCGAGCAAAAACGGCTGATTTTCGACAAAAGAGATAACACCCCCCCATTACGTCATGCTTCAGAAATGTGGAAAATGGTCCATTTTCAAATGTTTTATTTTTGAACGTCAGTTCACATTTGTAGGTGGATCATCAGTTTTAGAGCTAAAATTAGCATGTTTAAAGTGATTTTCATGCTTCCAGGGGCTCGGGAAGTGA
This sequence comes from Lissotriton vulgaris, assembly GCF_964263255.1. Classification (NCBI taxonomy): domain Eukaryota; kingdom Metazoa; phylum Chordata; class Amphibia; order Caudata; family Salamandridae; genus Lissotriton; species Lissotriton vulgaris. The sequence goes on along the minus strand of NW_028242042.1, from coordinate 375,044 downwards.
AATAAATACCATTTGGAGGCATTTAATGTTCGAGCAAAAACTGCTGATTTTCGACAAAAGAGATAACACCCCCCCATTACGTCATGCTTCAGAAATGTGGAAAATGGTCCGTTTTCAAATGTTTTATTTTTGAACGTCAGTTCACATTTGTAGGTGGATCATCAGTGTTAGAGCTAAAATTAGCATGTTTAAAGTGATTTTCATGCTTCCAGGGGCCCAAAACACAAGATTTATGGAATGGTTAAAAGTGCATGAAAATGGCCAATTTACTCACTCTGAGTTCTCAAAAAGGGTTTCTTCACCCCGGGAAGTTAATTAAATACCATTTGGAGGCATTTAATGTTCGAGCAAAAACGGCTGATTTTCGACAAAAGAGATAACACCCCCCGATTACGTCATGCTTCAGAAATGTGGAAAATGGTCCGTTTTCAAATGTTTTATTTTTGAACGTCAGTTCACATTTGTAGGTGGATCATCAGTGTTACAGCTAAAATTAGCATGTTTAAAGTGATTTTCATGCTTCCAGGGGCCCAAAACACAAGATTTATGGAATGGTTAAAAGTGCATGAAAATGGCCAATTTACTCACTCTGAGTTCTCAAAAAGGGTTTCTTCACCCCGGGAAGTTAATTAAATACCATTTGGAGGCATTTAATGTTCGAGCAAAAACAGCTGATTTTCGACAAAAGAGATAACACCCCCCCATTACGTCATGCTTCAGAAATGTGGAAAATGGTCCGTTTTCAAATGTTTCATTTTTGAACGTCAGTTCACATTTGTAGGTGGATCATCAGTGTTAGAGCTAAAATTAGCATGTTTAAAGTGATTTTCATGCTTCCAGGGGCTCGGGAAGTTAATTAAATACCATTTGGAGGCATTTAATGTTCGAGCAAAAACGGCTGATTTTCGACAAAAGAGATAACACCCCCCCATTACGTCATGCTTCAGAAATGTGGAAAATGGTCCGTTTTCAAATGTTTTATTTTTGAACGTCAGTTCACATTTGTAGGTGGATCATCAGTGTTAGAGCTAAAATTAGCATGTTTAAATTGATTTTCATGCTTCCAGGGGCCCAAAACACAAGATTTATGGAATGGTTAAAAGTGCATGAAAATGGCCAATTTACTCACTCTGAGTTCTCAAAAAGGGTTTCTTCACCCCGGGAAGTTAATTAAATACCATTTGGAGGCATTTAATGTTCAAGCAAAAACGGCTGATTTTCGACAAAAGAGATAACACCCCCCCATTACGTCATGCTTCAGAAATGTGGAAAATGGTCCGTTTTCAAATGTTTTATTTTTGAACGTCAGTTCACATTTGTAGGTGGATCATCAGTGTTAGAGCTAAAATTAGCATGTTTAAAGTGATTTTCATGCTTCCAGGGGCTCGGGAAGTTAATTAAATACCATTTGGAGGCATTTAATGTTCGAGCAAAAACGGCTGATTTTCCACAAAAGAGATAACACCCCCCCATTACGTCATGCTTCAGAAATGTGGAAAATGGTCCGTTTTCAAATGTTTTATTTTTGAACGTCAGTTCACATTTGTAGGTGGATCATCAGTGTTAGAGCTAAAATTAGCATGTTTAAAGTGATTTTCATGCTTCCAGGGGCTCGGGAAGTTAATTAAATACCATTTGGAGGCATTTAATGTTTGAGCAAAAACGGCTGATTTTCGACAAAAGAGATAACACCCCCCCATTACGTCATGCTTCAGAAATGTGGAAAATGGTCCGTTTTCAAATGTTTTATTTTTGAACGTCAGTTCACATTTGTAGGTGGATCATCAGTGTTAGAGCTAAAATTAGCATGTTTAAAGTGATTTTCATGCTTCCAGGGGCTCGGGAAGTGAAATAAATACCATTTGGAGGCATTTAATGTTCGAGCAAAAACGGCTGATTTTCGACAAAAGAGATAACACCCCCCATTACGTCATGCTTCAGAAATGTGGAAAATGGTCCGTTTTCAAATGTTTTATTTTTGAACGTCAGTTCACATTTGTAGGTGGATCATCAGTGTTAGAGCTAAAATTAGCATGTTTAAAGTGATTTTCATGCTTCCAGGGGCCCAAAACACAAGATTTATGGAATGGTTAAAAGTGCATGAAAATGGCCAATTTACTCACTCTGAGTTCTCAAAAAGGGTTTCTTCACCCCGGGAAGTTAATTAAATACCATTTGGAGGCATTTAATGTTCGAGCAAAAACGGCTGATTTTCGACACAAGAGATGACACCCCCCCATTACGTCATGCTTCAGAAATGTGGAAAATGGTCCGTTTTCAAATGTTTTATTTTTGAACGTCAGTTCACATTTGTAGGTGGATCATCAGTGTTAGAGCTAAAATTAGCATGTTTAAAGTGATTTTCATGCTTCCAGGGGCTCGGGAAGTTAATTAAATACCATTTGGAGGCATTTAATGTTCGAGCAAAAACGGCTGATTTTCCACAAAAGAGATAACACCCCCCCATTACGTCATGCTTCAGAAATGTGGAAAATGGTCCGTTTTCAAATGTTTTATTTTTGAACGTCAGCTCACATTTGTAGGTGGATCATCAGTGTTAGAGCTAAAATTAGCATGTTTAAAGTGATTTTCATGCTTCCAGGGGCTCGGGAAGTTAATTAAATACCATTTGGAGGCATTTAATGTTCGAGCAAAAACGGCTGATTTTCGACAAAAGAGATAACACCCCCCCATTACGTCATGCTTCAGAAATGTGGAAAATGGTCCGTTTTCAAATGTTTCATTTTTGAACGTCAGTTCACATTTGTAGGTGGATCATCAGTGTTAGAGCTAAAATTAGCATGTTTAAAGTGATTTTTATGCTTCCAGGGGCCCAAAACACAAGATTTATGGAATGGTTAAAAGTGCATGAAAATGGCCAATTTACTCACTCTGAGTTCTCAAAAAGGGTTTCTTTACCCCGGGAAGTTAATTAAATACCATTTGGAGGCATTTAATGTTAGAGCAAAAACGGCTGATTTTCGACAAAAGAGATAACACCCCCCCATTACGTCATGCTTCAGAAATGTGGAAAATGGTCCGTTTTCAAATGTTTCATTTTTGAACGTCAGTTCACATTTGTAGGTGGATCATCAGTGTTAGAGCTAAAATTAGCATGTTTAAAGTGATTTTTATGCTTCCAGGGGCCCAAAACACAAGATTTATGGAATGGTTAAAAGTGCATGAAAATGGCAAATTTACTCACTCTGAGTTCTCAAAAAGGGTTTCTTCACCCCAGGAAGTTAATTAAATACCATTTGGAGGCATTTAATGTTCGAGCAAAAACGGCTGATTTTCGACAAAAGAGATAACACCCCCCATTACGTCATGCTTCAGAAATGTGGAAAATGGTCCGTTTTCAAATGTTTTATTTTTGAACGTCAGTTCACATTTGTAGGTGGATCATCAGTGTTAGAGCTAAAATTAGCATGTTTAAAGTGATTTTCATGCTTCCAGGGGCTCGGGAAGTTAATTAAATACCATTTGGAGGCATTTAATGTTCGAGCAAAAACGGCTAATTTTCGACAAAAGAGATAACACCCCCCCATTACGTCATGCTTCAGAAATGTGGAAAATGGTCCATTTTCAAATGTTTTATTTTTGAACGTCAGTTCACATTTGTAGGTGGATCATCAGTGTTAGAGCTAAAAATTAGCATGTTTATAGTGATTTTCATGCTTCCAGGGGCTCGGGAAGTTAATTAAATACCATTTGGAGGCATTTAATGTTCGAGCAAAAACGGCTGATTTTCGACAAAAGAGATAACACCCCCCCATTACGTCATGCTTCAGAAATGTGGAAAATGGTCCGTTTTCAAATGTTTTATTTTTGAACGTCAGTTCACATTTGTAGGTGGATCATCAGTGTTAGAGCTAAAATTAGCATGTTTAAAGTGATTTTCATGCTTCCAGGGGCCCAAAACACAAGATTTATGGAATGGTTAAAAGTGCATGAAAATGGCCAATTTACTCACTCTGAGTTCTCAAAAAGGGTTTCTTCACCCCGGGAAGTTAATTAAATACCATTTGGAGGCATTTAATGTTCGAGCAAAAACGGCTGATTTTCGACAAAAGAGATAACACCCCCACATTACGTCATGCTTCAGAAATGTGGAAAATGGTCCGTTTTCAAATGTTTTTTTTTTGAACGTCAGTTCACATTTGTAGGTGGATCATCAGTGTTAGAGCTAAAATTAGCATGTTTAAAGTGATTTTCATGCTTCCAGGGTCTCGGGAAGTTAATTAAATACCATTTGGAGGCATTTAATGTTCAAGCAAAAACGGCTGATTTTCGACAAAAGAGATAACACCCCCCCCATTACGTCATGCTTCAGAAATGTGGAAAATGGTCCGTTTTCAAATGTTTTATTTTTGAACGTCAGTTCACATTTGTAGGTGGATCATCAGTGTTAGAGCTAAAATTAGCATGTTTAAAGTGATTTTCATGCTTCCAGGGGCCCAAAACACAAGATTTATGGAATGGTTAAAAGTGCATGAAAATGGCCAATTTACTCACTCTGAGTTCTCAAAAAGGGTTTCTTCACCCCGGGAAGTTAATTAAATACCATTTGGAGGCATTTAATGTTCGAGCAAAAACGGCTGATTTTCGACAAAAGAGATAACACCCCCCCATTACGTCATGCTTCAGAAATGTGGAAAATGGTCCGTTTTCAAATGTTTTATTTTTGAACGTCAGTTCACATTTGTAGGTGGATCATCAGTGTTAGAGCTAAAATTAGCATGTTTAAAGTGATTTTCATGCTTCCAGGGGCTCGGGAAGTTAATTAAATACCATTTGGAGGCATTTAATGTTCGAGCAAAAACGGCTGATTTTCGACAAAAGAGATATCACCCCCCCCCCATTACGTCATGCTTCAGAAATGTGGAAAATGGTCCGTTTTCAAATGTTTTATTTTTGAACGTCAGTTCACATTTGTAGGTGGATCATCAGTGTTAGAGCTAAAATTAGCATGTTTAAAGTGATTTTCATGCTTCCAGGGGCCCAAAACACAAGATTTATGGAATGGTTAAAAGTGCATGAAAATGGCCAATTTACTCACTCTGAGTTCTCAAAAAGGGTTTCTTCACCCCGGGAAGTTAATTAAATACCATTTGGAGGCATTTAATGTTCGAGCAAAAACGGCTGATTTTCGACAAAAGAGATAACACCCCCCCATTACGTCATGCTTCAGAAATGTGGAAAATGGTCCGTTTTCAAATGTTTTATTTTTGAACGTCAGTTCACATTTGTAGGTGGATCATCAGTGTTAGAGCTAAAATTAGCATGTTTAAGTGATTTTCATGCTTCCAGGGGCCCAAAACACAAGATTTATGGAATGGTTAAAAGTGCATGAAAATGGCCAATTTACTCACTCTGAGTTCTCAAAAAGGGTTTCTTCACCCCGGGAAGTTAATTAAATACCATTTGGAGGCATTTAATGTTCGAGCAAAAACGGCTGATTTTCGACAAAAGAGATAACACCCCCCCATTACGTCATGCTTCAGAAATGTGGAAAATGGTCCGTTTTCAAATGTTTTATTTTTGAACGTCAGTTCACATTTGTAGGTGGATCATCAGTGTTAGAGCTAAAATTAGCATGTTTAAAGTGATTTTCATGCTTCCAGGGGCTCGGGAAGTTAATTAAATACCATTTGGAGGCATTTAATGTTCGAGCAAAAACGGCTGATTTTCGACAAAAGAGATAACACCCCCCCATTACGTCATGCTTCTGAAATGTGGAAAATGGTCCGTTTTCAAATGTTTTATTTTTGAACGTCAGTTCACATTTGTAGGTGGATCATCAGTGTTAGAGCTAAAATTAGCATGTTTAAAGTGATTTTCATGCTTCCAGGGGCCCAAAACACAAGATTTATGGAATGGTTAAAAGTGCATGAAAATGGCCAATTTACTCACTCTGAGTTCTCAAAAAGGGTTTCTTCACCCCGGGAAGTTAATTAAATACCATTTGGAGGCATTTAATGTTCGAGCAAAAACGGCTGATTTTCGACAAAAGAGATAACACCCCCCCATTACGTCATGCTTCAGAAATGTGGAAAATGGTCCGTTTTCAAATGTTTTATTTTTGAACGTCAGTTCACATTTGTAGGTGGATCATCAGTGTTAGAGCTAAAATTAGCATGTTTAAAGTGATTTTCATGCTTCCAGGGGCTCGGGAAGTTAATTAAATACCATTTGGAGGCATTTAATGTTCGAGCAAAAACGGCTGATTTTCCACAAAAGAGATAACACCCCCCCATTACGTCATGCTTCAGAAATGTGGAAAATGGTCCGTTTTCAAATGTTTTATTTTTGAACGTCAGTTCACATTTGTAGGTGGATCATCAGTGTTAGAGCTAAAATTAGCATGTTTAAAGTGATTTTCATGCTTCCAGGGGCTCGGGAAGTTAATTAAATACCATTTGGAGGCATTTAATGTTCGAGCAAAAACGGCTGATTTTCGACAAAAGAGATAACACCCCCCCATTACGTCATGCTTCAGAAATGTGGAAAATGGTCCGTTTTCAAATGTTTTATTTTTGAACGTCAGTTCACATTTGTAGGTGGATCATCAGTGTTAGAGCTAAAATTAGCATGTTTAAAGTGATTTTCATGCTTCCATGGGCCCAAAACACAAGATTTATGGAATGGTTAAAAGTGCATGAAAATGGCCAATTTACTCACTCTGAGTTCTCAAAAAGGGTTTCTTTACCCCGGGAAGTTAATTAAATACCATTTGGAGGCATTTAATGTTAGAGCAAAAACGGCTGATTTTCGACAAAAGAGATAACACCCCCCCATTACGTCATGCTTCAGAAATGTGGAAAATGGTCCGTTTTCAAATGTTTCATTTTTGAACGTCAGTTCACATTTGTAGGTGGATCATCAGTGTTAGAGCTAAAATTAGCATGTTTAAAGTGATTTTTATGCTTCCAGGGGCCCAAAACACAAGATTTATGGAATGGTTAAAAGTGCATGAAAATGGCCAATTTACTCACTCTGAGTTCTCAAAAAGGGTTTCTTCACCCCAGGAAGTTAATTAAATACCATTTGGAGGCATTTAATGTTCGAGCAAAAACGGCTGATTTTCGACAAAAGAGATAACACCCCCCATTACGTCATGCTTCAGAAATGTGGAAAATGGTCCGTTTTCAAATGTTTTATTTTTGAACGTCAGTTCACATTTGTAGGTGGATCATCAGTGTTAGAGCTAAAATTAGCATGTTTAAAGTGATTTTCATGCTTCCAGGGGCCCAAAACACAAGATTTATGGAATGGTTAAAAGTGCATGAAAATGGCCAATTTACTCACTCTGAGTTCTCAAAAAGGGTTTCTTCACCCCGGGAAGTTAATTAAATACCATTTGGAGGCATTTAATGTTCGAGCAAAAACGGCTGATTTTCGACAAAAGAGATAACACCCCCCCATTACGTCATGCTTCAGAAATGTGGAAAATGGTCCGTTTTCAAATGTTTTATTTTTGAACGTCAGTTCACATTTGTAGGTGGATCATCAGTGTTAGAGCTAAAATTAGCATGTTAAAGTGATTTTCATGCTTCCAGGGGCCCAAAACACAAGATTTATGGAATGGTTAAAAGTGCATGAAAATGGCCAATTTACTCACTCTGAGTTCTCAAAAAGGGTTTCTTCACCCCGGGAAGTTAATTAAATACCATTTGGAGGCATTTAATGTTCGAGCAAAAACGGCTGATTTTCGACAAAAGAGATAACACCCCCCCATTACGTCATGCTTCAGAAATGTGGAAAATGGTCCGTTTTCAAATGTTTTATTTTTGAACGTCAGTTCACATTTGTAGGTGGATCATCAGTGTTAGAGCTAAAATTAGCATGTTTAAAGTGATTTTCATGCTTCCAGGGGCTCGGGAAGTGAAATAAATACCATTTGGAGGCATTTAATGTTCGAGCAAAAACGGCTGATTTTCGACAAAAGAGATAACACCCCCCCATTACGTCATGCTTCAGAAATGTGGAAAATGGTCCGTTTTCAAATGTTTTATTTTTGAACGTCAGTTCACATTTGTAGGTGGATCATCAGTGTTAGAGCTAAAATTAGCATGTTTAAAGTGATTTTCATGCTTCCAGGGGCCCAAAACACAAGATTTATGGAATGGTTAAAAGTGCATGAAAATGGCCAATTTACTCACTCTGAGTTCTCAAAAAGGGTTTCTTCACCCCGGGAAGTTAATTAAATACCATTTGGAGGCATTTAATGTTCGAGCAAAAACGGCTGATTTTCGACAAAAGAGATAACACCCCCCCATTACGTCATGCTTCAGAAATGTGGAAAATGGTCCGTTTTCAAATGTTTTATTTTTGAACGTCAGTTCACATTTGTAGGTGGATCATCAGTGTTAGAGCTAAAATTAGCATGTTTAAAGTGATTTTCATGCTCCCAGGGGCTCGGGAAGTTAATTAAATACCATTTGGAGGCATTTAATGTTCGAGCAAAAACGGCTGATTTTCGACAAAAGAGATAACACCCCCCCATTACGTCATGCTTCAGAAATGTGGAAAATGGTCTGTTTTCAAATGTTTTATTTTTGAACGTCAGTTCACATTTGTAGGTGGATCATCAGTGTTAGAGCTAAAATTAGCATGTTTAAAGTGATTTTCATGCTTCCAGGGGCTCGGGAAGTGAAATAAATACCATTTGGAGGCATTTAATGTTCGAGCAAAAACGGCTGATTTTCGACAAAAGAGATAACACCCCCCCATTACGTCATGCTTCAGAAATGTGGAAAATGGTCCATTTTCAAATGTTTTATTTTTGAACGTCAGTTCACATTTGTAGGTGGATCATCAGTGTTAGAGCTAAAATTAGCATGTTTAAAGTGATTTTCATGCTTCCAGGGGCCCAAAACACAAGATTTATGGAATGGTTAAAAGTGCATGAAAATGGCCAATTTACTCACTCTGAGTTCTCAAAAAGGGTTTCTTCACCCCGGGAAGTTAATTAAATACCATTTGGAGGCATTTAATGTTCGAGCAAAAACGGCTGATTTTCGACAAAAGAGATAACACCCCCCCATTACGTCATGCTTCAGAAATGTGGAAAATGGTCCGTTTTCAAATGTTTTATTTTTGAGCGTCAGTTCACATTTGTAGGTGGATCATCAGTGTTAGAGCTAAAATTAGCATGTTTAAAGTGATTTTCATGCTTCCAGGGGCTCGGGAAGTTAATTAAATACCATTTGGAGGCATTTAATGTTCGAGCAAAAACGGCTGATTTTCGACAAAAGAGATAACACCCCCCCATTACGTCATGCTTCAGAAATGTGGAAAATGGTCCGTTTTCAAATGTTTTATTTTTGAACGTCAGTTCACATTTGTAGGTGGATCATCAGTGTTAGAGCTAAAATTAGCATGTTTAAAGTGATTTTCATGCTTCCAGGGGCCCAAAACACAAGATTTATGGAATGGTTAAAAGTGCATGAAAATGGCCAATGTACTCACTCTGAGTTCTCAAAAAGGGTTTCTTCACCCCGGGAAGTTAATTAAATACCATTTGGAGGCATTTAATGTTCGAGCAAAAACGGCTGATTTTCGACAAAAGAGATAACACCCCCCCATTACGTCATGCTTCAGAAATGTGGAAAATGGTCCGTTTTCAAATGTTTTATTTTTGAACGTCAGTTCACATTTGTAGGTGGATCATCAGTGTTAGAGCTAAAATTAGCATGTTTAAAGTGATTTTCATGCTTCCAGGGGCCCAAAACACAAGATTTATGGAATGGTTAAAAGTGCATGAAAATGGCCAATTTACTCACTCTGAGTTCTCAAAAAGGGTTTCTTCACCCCGGGAAGTTAATTAAATACCATTTCGAGGCATTTAATGTTAGAGCAAAAACGGCTGATTTTCGACAAAAGAGATAACACCCCCCCATTACGTCATGCTTCAGAAATGTGGAAAATGGTCCGTTTTCAAATGTTTTATTTTTGAACGTCAGTTCACATTTGTAGGTGGATCATCAGTGTTAGAGCTAAAATTAGCATGTTTAAAGTGATTTTCATGCTTCCAGGGGCCCAAAACACAAGATTTATGGAATGGTTAAAAGTGCATGAAAATGGCCAATTTACTCACTCTGAGTTCTCAAAAAGGGTTTCTTCACCCCGGGAAGTTAATTAAATACCATTTGGAGGCATTTAATGTTCGAGCAAAAATGGCTGATTTTCGACAAAAGAGATAACACCCCCCCATTACGTCATGCTTCAGAAATGTGGAAAATGGTCCGTTTTCAAATGTTTTATTTTTGAACGTCAGTTCACATTTGTAGGTGGATCATCAGTGTTAGAGCTAAAATTAGCATGTTTAAAGTGATTTTCATGCTTCCAGGGGCTCGGGAAGTTAATTAAATACCATTTGGAGGCATTTAATGTTAGAGCAAAAACGGCTGATTTTCGACAAAAGAGATAACACCCCCCCATTACGTCATGCTTCAGAAATGTGGAAAATGGTCCGTTTTCAAATGTTTTATTTTTGAACGTCAGTTCACATTTGTAGGTGGATCATCAGTGTTAGAGCTAAAATTAGCATGTTTAAAGTGATTTTCATGCTTCAAGGGGCCCAAAACACAAGATTTATGGAATGGTTAAAAGTGCATGAAAATGGCCAATTTACTCACTCTGAGTTCTCAAAAAGGGTTTCTTCACCCCAGGAAGTTAATTAAATACCATTTGGAGGCATTTAATGTTCGAGCAAAAACGGCTGATTTTCGACAAAAGAGATAACACCCCCCCATTACGTCATGCTTCAGAAATGTGGAAAATGGTCCGTTTTCAAATGTTTTATTTTTGAACGTCAGTTCACATTTGTAGGTGGATCATCAGTGTTAGAGCTAAAATTAGCATGTTTAAAGTGATTTTCATGCTTCCAGGGGCCCAAAACACAAGATTTATGGAATGGTTAAAAGTGCATGAAAATGGCCAATTTACTCACTCTGAGTTCTCAAAAAGGGTTTCTTCACCCCGGGAAGTTAATTAAATACCATTTGGAGGCATTTAATGTTCGAGCAAAAACGGCTGATTTTCGACAAAAGAGATAACACCCCCCCATTACGTCATGCTTCAGAAATGTGGAAAATGGTCCGTTTTCAAATGTTTTATTTTTGAACGTCAGTTCACATTTGTAGGTGGATCATCAGTGTTAGAGCTAAAATTAGCATGTTTAAAGTGATTTTCATGCTTCCAGGGGCCCAAAACACAAGATTTATGGAATGGTTAAAAGTGCATGAAAATGGCCAATTTACTCACTCTGAGTTCTCAAAAAGGGTTTCTTCACCCCGGGAAGTTAATTAAATACCATTTGGAGGCATTTAATGTTCGAGCAAAAACGGCTGATTTTCGACAAAAGAGATAACACCCTCCCATTACGTCATGCTTCAGAAATGTGGAAAATGGTCCGTTTTCAAATGTTTTATTTTTGAACGTCAGTTCACATTTGTAGGTGGATCATCAGTGTTAGAGCTAAAATTAGCATGGTTAAAGTGATTTTCATGCTTCCAGGGGCTCGGGAAGTTAATTAAATACCATTTGGAGGCATTTAATGTTCGAGCAAAAACGGCTGATTTTCGACAAAAGAGATAACACCCCCCCATTACGTCATGCTTCAGAAATGTGGAAAATGGTCCGTTTTCAAATGTTTTATTTTTGAACGTCAGTTCACATTTGTAGGTGGATCATCAGTGTTAGAGCTAAAATTAGCATGTTTAAATTGATTTTCATGCTTCCAGGGGCCCAAAACACAAGATTTATGGAATGGTTAAAAGTGCATGAAAATGGCCAATTTACTCACTCTGAGTTCTCAAAAAGGGTTTCTTCACCCCGGGAAGTTAATTAAATACCATTTCGAGGCATTTAATGTTAGAGCAAAAACGGCTGATTTTCGACAAAAGAGATAACACCCCCCCATTACGTCATGCTTCAGAAATGTGGAAAATGGTCCGTTTTCAAATGTTTTATTTTTGAACGTCAGTTCACATTTGTAGGTGGATCATCAGTGTTAGAGCTAAAATTAGCATGTTTAAAGTGATTTTCATGCTTCCAGGGGCCCAAAACACAAGATTTATGGAATGGTTAAAAGTGCATGAAAATGGCCAATTTACTCACTCTGAGTTCTCAAAAAGGGTTTCTTCACCCCGGGAAGTTAATTAAATACCATTTGGAGGCATTTAATGTTCGAGCAAAAATGGCTGATTTTCGACAAAAGAGATAACACCCCCCCATTACGTCATGCTTCAGAAATGTGGAAAATGGTCCGTTTTCAAATGTTTTATTTTTGAACGTCAGTTCACATTTGTAGGTGGATCATCAGTGTTAGAGCTAAAATTAGCATGTTTAAAGTGATTTTCATGCTTCCAGGGGCTCGGGAAGTTAATTAAATACCATTTGGAGGCATTTAATGTTAGAGCAAAAACGGCTGATTTTCGACAAAAGAGATAACACCCCCCCATTACGTCATGCTTCAGAAATGTGGAAAATGGTCCGTTTTCAAATGTTTTATTTTTGAACGTCAGTTCACATTTGTAGGTGGATCATCAGTGTTAGAGCTAAAATTAGCATGTTTAAAGTGATTTTCATGCTTCAAGGGGCCCAAAACACAAGATTTATGGAATGGTTAAAAGTGCATGAAAATGGCCAATTTACTCACTCTGAGTTCTCAAAAAGGGTTTCTTCACCCCAGGAAGTTAATTAAATACCATTTGGAGGCATTTAATGTTCGAGCAAAAACGGCTGATTTTCGACAAAAGAGATAACACCCCCCCATTACGTCATGCTTCAGAAATGTGGAAAATGGTCCGTTTTCAAATGTTTTATTTTTGAACGTCAGTTCACATTTGTAGGTGGATCATCAGTGTTAGAGCTAAAATTAGCATGTTTAAAGTGATTTTCATGCTTCCAGGGGCCCAAAACACAAGATTTATGGAATGGTTAAAAGTGCATGAAAATGGCCAATTTACTCACTCTGAGTTCTCAAAAAGGGTTTCTTCACCCCGGGAAGTTAATTAAATACCATTTGGAGGCATTTAATGTTCGAGCAAAAACGGCTGATTTTCGACAAAAGAGATAACACCCCCCCATTACGTCATGCTTCAGAAATGTGGAAAATGGTCCGTTTTCAAATGTTTTATTTTTGAACGTCAGTTCACATTTGTAGGTGGATCATCAGTGTTAGAGCTAAAATTAGCATGTTTAAAGTGATTTTCATGCTTCCAGGGGCTCGGGAAGTTAATTAAATACCATTTGGAGGCATTTAATGTTCGAGCAAAAACGGCTGATTTTCGACAAAAGAGATAACACCCCCCCATTACGTCATGCTTCAGAAATGTGGAAAATGGTCTGTTTTCAAATGTTTTATTTTTGAACGTCAGTTCACATTTGTAGGTGGATCATCAGTGTTAGAGCTAAAATTAGCATGTTTAAAGTGATTTTCATGCTTCCAGGGGCTCGGGAAGTGAAATAAATACCATTTGGAGGCATTTAATGTTCGAGCAATAACGGCTGATTTTCGACAAAAGAGATAACACCCCCCCATTACGTCATGCTTCAGAAATGTGGAAAATGGTCCGTTTTCAAATGTTTTATTTTTGAACGTCAGTTCACATTTGTAGGTGGATCATCAGTGTTAGCGCTAAAATTAGCATGTTTAAAGTGATTTTCATGCTTCCAGGGGCCCAAAACACAAGATTTATGGAATGGTTAAAAGTGCATGAAAATGGCCAATTTACTCACTCTGAGTTCTCAAAAAGGGTTTCTTCACCCCGGGAAGTTAATTAAATACCATTTGGAGGCATTTAATGTTCGAGCAAAAACGGCTGATTTTCGACAAAAGAGATAACACCCCCCCATTACGTCATGCTTCAGAAATGTGGAAAATGGTCCGTTTTCAAATGTTTTATTTTTGAGCGTCAGTTCACATTTGTAGGTGGATCATCAGTGTTAGAGCTAAAATTAGCATGTTTAAAGTGATTTTCATGCTTCCAGGGGCTCGGGAAGTTAATTAAATACCATTTGGAGGCATTTAATGTTCGAGCAAAAACGGCTGATTTTCGACAAAAGAGATAACACCCCCCCATTACGTCATGCTTCAGAAATGTGGAAAATGGTCCGTTTTCAAATGTTTTATTTTTGAACGTCAGTTCACATTTGTAGGTGTATCATCAGTGTTAGAGCTAAAATTAGCATGTTTAAAGTGATTTTCATGCTTCCAGGGGCTCGGGAAGTGAAATAAATACCATTTGGAGGCATTTAATGTTCGAGCAAAAACGGCTGATTTTCGACAAAAGAGAAAACACCCCCCCATTACGTCATGCTTCAGAAATGTGGAAAATGGTCCGTTTTCAAATGTTTTATTTTTGAACGTCAGTTCACATTTGTAGGTGGATCATCAGTGTTAGAGCTAAAATTAGCATGTTTAAAGTGATTTTCATGCTTCCAGGGGCCCAAAACACAAGATTTATGGAATGGTTAAAAGTGCATGAAAATGGCCAATTTACTCACTCTGAGTTCTCAAAAAGGGTTTCTTTACCCCGGGAAGTTAATTAAATACCATTTGGAGGCATTTAATGTTAGAGCAAAAACGGCTGATTTTCGACAAAAGAGATAACACCCCCCCATTACGTCATGCTTCAGAAATGTGGAAAATGGTCCGTTTTCAAATGTTTTATTTTTGAACGTCAGTTCACATTTGTAGGTGGATCATCAGTGTTAGAGCTAAAATTAGCATGTTTAAAGTGATTTTCATGCTTCCAGGGGCCCAAAACACAAGATTTATGGAATGGTTAAAAGTGCATGAAAATGGCCAATTTACTCACTCTGAGTTCTCAAAAAGGGTTTCGTCACCCCGGGAAGTTAATTAAATACCATTTGGAGGCATTTAATGTTAGATCAAAAACGGCTGATTTTCGACAAAAGAGATAACACCCCCCCATTATGTCATGCTTCAGAAATGTGGAAAATGGTCCGTTTTCAAATGTTTCATTTTTGAACGTCAGTTCACATTTGTAGGTGGATCATCAGTGTTAGAGCTAAAATTAGCATGTTTAAAGTGATTTTCATGCTTCCAGGGGCTCGCGAAGTTAATTAAATACCATTTGGAGGCATTTAATGTTCGAGCAAAAACGGCTGATTTTCGACAAAAGAGATAACACCCCCCCATTACGTCATGCTTCAGAAATGTGGAAAATGGTCCGTTTTCAAATGTTTTATTTTTGAACGTCAGTTCACATTTGTAGGTGGATCATCAGTGTTAGAGCTAAAATTAGCATGTTTAAATTGATTTTCATGCTTCCAGGGGCCCAAAACACAAGATTTATGGAATGGTTAAAAGTGCATGAAAATGGCCAATTTACTCACTCTGAGTTCTCAAAAAGGGTTTCTTCACCCCGGGAAGTTAATTAAATACCATTTGGAGGCATTTAATGTTCAAGCAAAAACGGCTGATTTTCGACAAAAGAGATAACACCCCCCCATTCCGTCATGCTTCAGAAATGTGGAAAATGGTCCGTTTTCAAATGTTTTATTTTTGAACGTCAGTTCACATTTGTAGGTGGATCATCAGTGTTAGAGCTAAAATTAGCATGTTTAAAGTGATTTTCATGCTTCCAGGGGCTCGGGAAGTTAATTAAATACCATTTGGAGGCATTTAATGTTCGAGCAAAAACGGCTGATTTTCCACAAAAGAGATAACACCCCCCCATTACGTCATGCTTCAGAAATGTGGAAAATGGTCCGTTTTCAAATGTTTTATTTTTGAACGTCAGTTCACATTTGTAGGTGGATCATCAGTGTTAGAGCTAAAATTAGCATGTTTAAAGTGATTTTCATGCTTCCAGGGGCTCGGGAAGTTAATTAAATACCATTTGGAGGCATTTAATGTTTGAGCAAAAACGGCTGATTTTCGACAAAAGAGATAATACCCCCCATTACGTCATGCTTCAGAAATGTGGAAAATGGTCCGTTTTCAAATGTTTTATTTTTGAACGTCAGTTCACATTTGTAGGTGGATCATCAGTGTTAGAGCTAAAATTAGCATGTTTAAAGTGATTTTCATGCTTCCAGGGGCTCGGGAAGTGAAATAAATACCATTTGGAGGCATTTAATGTTCGAGCAAAAACGGCTGATTTTCGACAAAAGAGATAACACCCCCCCATTACGTCATGCTTCAGAAATGTGGAAAATGGTCCGTTTTCAAATGTTTTATTTTTGAAAGTCAGTTCACATTTGTAGGTGGATCATCAGTGTTAGAGCTAAAATTAGCATGTTTAAAGTGATTTTCATGCTTCCAGGGGCCCAAAACACAAGATTTATGGAATGGTTAAAAGTGCATGAAAATGGCCAATTTACTCACTCTGAGTTCTCAAAAAGGGTTTCTTCACCCCGGGAAGTTAATAAAATACCATTTGGAGGCATTTAATGTTCGAGCAAAAACGGCTAATTTTCGACAAAAGAGATAACACCCCCCCATTACGTCATGCTTCAGAAATGTGGAAAATGGTCCGTTTTCAAATGTTTTATTTTTGAACGTCAGTTCACATTTGTAGGTGGATCATCAGTGTTAGAGCTAAAATTAGCATGTTTAAAGTGATTTTCATGCTTCCAGGGGCTCGGGAAGTTAATTAAATACCATTTGGAGGCATTTAATGTTCGAGCAAAAACGGCTGATTTTCCACAAAAGAGATAACACCCCCCCATTACGTCATGCTTCAGAAATGTGGAAAATGGTCCGTTTTCAAATGTTTTATTTTTGAACGTCAGTTCACATTTGTAGGTGGATCATCAGTGTTAGAGCTAAAATTAGCATGTTTAAAGTGATTTTCATGCTTCCAGGGGCCCAAAACACAAGATTTATGGAATGGTTAAAAGTGCATGAAAATGGCCAATTTACTCACTCTGAGTTCTCAAAAAGGATTTCTTCACCCCGGGAAGTTAATTAAATACCATTTGGAGGCATTTAATGTTAGAGCAAAAACGGCTGATTTTCGACAAAAGAGATAACACCCCCCCATTACGTCATGCTTCAGAAATGTGGAAAATGGTCCGTTTTCAAATGTTTCATTTTTGAACATCAGTTCACATTTGTAGGTGGATCATCAGTGTTAGAGCTAAAATTAGCATGTTTAAAGTGATTTTCATGCTTCCAGGGGCTCGGGAAGTTAATTAAATACCATTTGGAGGCATTTAATGTTCGAGCAAAAACGGCTGATTTTCGACAAAAGAGATAACACCCCCCCATTACGTCATGCTTCAGAAATGTGGAAAATGGTCCGTTTTCAAATGTTTTATTTTTGAACGTCAGTTCACATTTGTAGGTGGATCATCAGTGTTAGAGCTAAAATTAGCATGTTTAAATTGATTTTCATGCTTCCAGGGGCCCAAAACACAAGATTTATGGAATGGTTAAAAGTGCATGAAAATGGCCAATTTACTCACTCTGAGTTCTCAAAAAGGGTTTCTTCACCCCGGGAAGTTAATTAAATACCATTTGGAGGCATTTAATGTTCAAGCAAAAACGGCTGATTTTCGACAAAAGAGATAACACCCCCCCATTACGTCATGCTTCAGAAATGTGGAAAATGGTCCGTTTTCAAATGTTTTATTTTTGAACGTCAGTTCACATTTGTAGGTGGATCATCAGTGTTAGAGCTAAAATTAGCATGTTTAAAGTGATTTTCATGCTTCCAGGGGCTCGGGAAGTTAATTAAATACCATTTGGAGGCATTTAATGTTCGAGCAAAAACGGCTGATTTTCCACAAAAGAGATAACACCCCCCCATTACGTCATGCTTCAGAAATGTGGAAAATGGTCCGTTTTCAAATGTTTTATTTTTGAACGTCAGTTCACATTTGTAGGTGGATCATCAGTGTTAGAGCTAAAATTAGCATGTTTAAAGTGATTTTCATGCTTCCAGGGGCTCGGGAATTAATTAAATTCCATTTGGAGGCATTTAATGTTTGAGCAAAAACGGCTGATTTTCGACAAAAGAGATAACACCCCCCCATTACGTCATGCTTCAGAAATGTGGAAAATGGTCCGTTTTCAAATGTTTTATTTTTGAACGTCAGTTCACATTTGTAGGTGTATCATCAGTGTTAGAGCTAAAATTAGCATGTTTAAAGTGATTTTCATGCTTCCAGGGGCTCGGGAAGTGAAATAAATACCATTTGGAGGCATTTAATGTTCGAGCAAAAACGGCTGATTTTCGACAAAAGAGATAACACCCCCCCATTACGTCATGCTTCAGAAATGTGGAGAATGGTCCGTTTTCAAATGTTTTATTTTTGAACGTCAGTTCACATTTGTAGGTGGATCATCAGTGTTAGAGCTAAAATTAGCATGTTTAAAGTGATTTTCATGCTTCCAGGGGCCCAAAACACAAGATTTATGGAATGGTTAAAAGTGCATGAAAATGGCCAATTTACTCACTCTGAGTTCTCAAAAAGGGGTTCTTCACTCCTGGAAGTTAATTAAATACCATTTGGAGGCATTTAATGTTCGAGCAAAAACGGCTGATTTTCCACAAAAGAGATAACACCCCCCCATTACGTCATGCTAAAGAAATGTGGAAAATGGTCCGTTTTCAAATGTTTTATTTTTGAACGTCAGTTCACATTTGTAGGTGGATCATCAGTGTTAGAGCTAAAATTAGCATGTTTAAAGTGATTTTCATGCTTCCAGGGGCTCGGGAAGCTAATTAAATACCATTTGGAGGCATTTAATGTTCGAGCAAAAACGGCTGATTTTCGACAAAAGAGATAACACCCCCCCATTACGTCATGCTTCAGAAATGTGGAAAATGGTCCGTTTTCAAATGTTTTATTTTTGAACGTCAGTTCACATTTGTAGGTGGATCATCAGTGTTAGAGCTAAAATTAGCATGTTTAAAGTGATTTTCATGCTTCCAGGGGCCCAAAACACAAGATTTATGGAATGGATAAAAGTGCATGAAAATGGCCAATTTACTCACTCTGAGTTCTCAAAAAGGGTTTCTTCACCCCGGGAAGTTAATTAAATACCATTTGGAGGCATTTAATGTTAGAGCAAAAACGGCTGATTTTCGACAAAATAGATAACACCCCCCCATTACGTCATGCTTCAGAAATATGGAAAATGGTCCGTTTTCAAATGTTTTATTTTTGAACGTCAATTCACATTTGTAGGTGGATCATCAGTGTTAGAGCTAAAATTAGCATGTTTAAAGTGATTTTCATGCTTCCAGGGGCCCAAAACACAAGATTTATGGAATGGTTAAAAGTGCATGAAAATGGCCAATTTACTCACTCTGAGTTCTCAAAAAGGGTTTCTTCACCCCGGGAAGTTAATTAAATACCATTTGGAGGCATTTAATGTTCGAGCAAAAACGGCTGATTTTCCACAAAAGAGATAACACCCCCCCATTACGTCATGCTTCAGAAATGTGGAAAATGGTCCGTTTTCAAATGTTTTATTTTTGAACGTCAGTTCACATTTGTAGGTGGATCATCAGTGTTAGAGCTAAAATTAGCATGTTTAAAGTGATTTTCATGCTTCCAGGGGCTCGGGAAGCTAATTAAATACCATTTGGAGGCATTTAATGTTCGAGCAAAAACGGCTGATTTTCGACAAAAGAGATAACACCCCCCCATTACGTCATGCTTCAGAAATGTGGAAAATGGTCCGTTTTCAAATGTTTTATTTTTGAACGTCAGTTCACATTTGTAGGTGGATCATCAGTGTTAGAGCTAAAATTAGCATGTTTAAAGTGATTTTCATGCTTCCAGGGGCCCAAAACACAAGATTTATGGAATGGATAAAAGTGCATGAAAATGGCCAATTTACTCACTCTGAGTTCTCAAAAAGGGTTTCTTCACCCCGGGAAGTTAATTAAATACCATTTGGAGGCATTTAATGTTAGAGCAAAAACGGCTGATTTTCGACAAAAGAGATAACACCCCCCCATTACGTCATGCTTCAGAAATGTGGAAAATGGTCCGTTTTCAAATGTTTTATTTTTGAACGTCAGTTCACATTTGTAGGTGGATCATCAGTGTTAGAGCTAAAATTAGCATGTTTAAAGTGATTTTCATGCTTCCAGGGGCTCGGGAAGTTAATTAAATACCATTTGGAGGCATTTAATGTTCGAGCAAAAACGGCTGATTTTCGACAAAAGAGATAACACCCCCCCATTACGTCATGCTTCAGAAATGTGGAAAATGGTCCGTTTTCAAATGTTTTATTTTTGAACGTCAGTTCACATTTGTAGGTGGATCATCAGTGTTAGAGCTAAAATTAGCATGTTTAAAGTGATTTTCATGCTTCCAGGGGCCCAAAACACAAGATTTATGGAATGGTTAAAAGTGCATGAAAATGGCCAATTTACTCACTCTGAGTTCTCAAAAAGGGTTTCTTCACCCCGGGAAGTTAATTAAATACCATTTGGAGGCATTTAATGTTCGAGCAAAAACGGCTGATTTTCGACAAAAGAGATAACACCCCCCCATTACGTCATGCTTCAGAAATGTGGAAAATGGTCCGTTTTCAAATGTTTTATTTTTGAACGTCAGTTCACATTTGTAGGTGGATCATCAGTGTTAGAGCTAAAATTAGCATGTTTAAAGTGATTTTCATGCTTCCAGGGGCTCGGGAAGTTAATTAAATACCATTTGGAGGCATTTAATGTTCGAGCAAAAACGGCTGATTTTCGACAAAAGAGATAACACCCCCCCCATTACGTCATGCTTCAGAAATGTGGAAAATGGTCCGTTTTCAAATGTTTTATTTTTGAACGTCAGTTCACATTTGTAGGTGGATCATCAGTGTTAGAGCTAAAATTAGCATGTTTAAAGTGATTTTCATGCTTCCAGGGGCCCAAAACACAAGATTTATGGAATGGTTAAAAGTGCATGAAAATGGCCAATTTACTCACTCTGAGTTCTCAAAAAGGGTTTCTTCACCCCGGGAAGTTAATTAAATACCATTTGGAGGCATTTAATGTTCGAGCAAAAACGGCTGATTTTCGACAAAAGAGATAACACCCCCCATTACGTCATGCTTCAGAAATGTGGAAAATGGTCCGTTTTCAAATGTTTTATTTTTGAACGTCAGTTCACATTTGTAGGTGGATCATCAGTGTTAGAGCTAAAATTAGCATGTTTAAAGTGATTTTCATGCTTCCAGGGGCCCAAAACACAAGATTTATGGAATGGTTAAAAGTGCATGAAAATGGCCAATTTACTCACTCTGAGTTCTCAAAAAGGGTTTCTTCACCCCGGGAAGTAAATTAAATACCATTTGGAGGCATTTAATGTTCGAGCAAAAACGGCTGATTTTCGACAAAAGAGATAACACCCCCCCATTACGTCATGCTTCAGAAATGTGGAAAATGGTCCGTTTTCAAATGTTTTATTTTTGAACGTCAGTTCACATTTGTAGGTGGATCATCAGTGTTAGAGCTAAAATTAGCATGTTTAAAGTGATTTTCATGCTTCCAGGGGCTCGGGAAGTTAATTAAATACCATTTGGAGGCATTTAATGTTCGAGCAAAAACGGCTGATTTTCGACAAAAGAGATAACACCCCCCCATTACGTCATGCTTCAGAAATGTGGAAAATGGTCCGTTTTCAAATGTTTTATTTTTGAACGTCAGTTCACATTTGTAGGTGGATCATCAGTGTTAGAGCTAAAATTAGCATGTTTAAAGTGATTTTCATGCTTCCAGGGGCCCAAAACACAAGATTTATGGAATGGTTAAAAGTGCATGAAAATGGCCAATTTACTCACTCTGAGTTCTCAAAAAGGGTTTCTTCACCCCGGGAAGTTAATTAAATACCATTTGGAGGCATTTAATGTTCGAGCAAAAACGGCTGATTTTCGACAAAAGAGATAACACCCCCCCATTACGTCATGCTTCAGAAATGTGGAAAATGGTCCGTTTTCAAATGTTTTATTTTTGAACGTCAGTTCACATTTGTAGGTGGATCATCAGTGTTAGAGCTAAAATTAGCATGTTTAAAGTGATTTTCATGCTTCCAGGGGCTCGGGAAGTTAATTAAATACCATTTGGAGGCATTTAATGTTCGAGCAAAAACGGCTGATTTTCGACAAAAGAGATAACACCCCCCCATTACGTCATGCTTCAGAAATGTGGAAAATGGTCCGTTTTCAAATGTTTTATTTTTGAACGTCAGTTCACATTTGTAGGTGGATCATCAGTGTTAGAGCTAAAATTAGCATGTTTAAAGTGATTTTCATGCTTCCAGGGGCTCGGGAAGTGAAATAAATACCATTTGGAGGCATTTAATGTTCGAGCAAAAACGGCTGATTTTCGACAAAAGAGATAACACCCCCCCATTACGTCATGCTTCAGAAATGTGGAAAATGGTCCGTTTTCAAATGTTTTATTTTTGAACGTCAGTTCACATTTGTAGGTGGATCATCAGTGTTAGAGCTAAAATTAGCATGTTTAAAGTGATTTTCATGCTTCCAGGGGCCCAAAACACAAGATTTATGGAATGGTTAAAAGTGCATGAAAATGGCCAATTTACTCACTCTGAGTTCTCAAAAAGGGTTTCTTCACCCCGGGAAGTTAATTAAATACCATTTGGAGGCATTTAATGTTCGAGCAAAAACGGCTGATTTTCGACAAAAGAGATAACACCCCCCCATTACGTCATGCTTCAGAAATGTGGAAAATGGTCCGTTTTCAAATGTTTTATTTTTGAACGTCAGTTCACATTTGTAGGTAGATCATCAGTGTTAGAGCTAAAATTAGCATGTTTAAAGTGATTTTTATGCTTCCAGGGGCTCGGGAAGTGAAATAAATACCATTTGGAGGCATTTAATGTTCGAGCAAAAACGGCTGATTTTCGACAAAAGAGATAACACCCCCCCATTACGTCATGCTTCAGAAATGTGGAAAATGGTCCGTTTTCAAATGTTTTATTTTTGAACGTCAGTTCACATTTGTAGGTGGATCATCAGTGTTAGAGCTAAAATTAGCATGTTTAAAGTGATTTTCATGCTTCCAGGGGCCCAAAACACAAGATTTATGGAATGGTTAAAAGTGCATGAAAATGGCCAATTTACTCACTCTGAGTTCTCAAAAGGGGTTTCTTCACCCCGGGAAGTTAATTAAATACCATTTGGAGGCATTTAATGTTCGAGCAAAAACGGCTGATTTTCGACAAAAGAGATAACACCCCCCCATTACGTCATGCTTCAGAAATGTGGAAAATGGTCCGTTTTCAAATGTTTTATTTTTGAACGTCAGTTCACATTTGTAGGTGGATCATCAGTGTTAGAGCTAAAATTAGCATGTTTAAAGTGATTTTCATGCTTCCAGGGGCCCAAAACACAAGATTTATGGAATGGTTAAAAGTGCATGAAAATGGCCAATTTACTCACTCTGAGTTCTCAAAAAGGGTTTCTTCACCCCGGGAAGTTAATTAAATACCATTTGGAGGCATTTAATGTTCGAGCAAAAACGGCTGATTTTCGACAAAAGAGATAACACCCCCCCATTACGTCATGCTTCAGAAATGTGGAAAATGGTCCGTTTTCAAATGTTTTATTTTTGAACGTCAGTTCACATTTGTAGGTGGATCATCAGTGTTAGAGCTAAAATTAGCATGTTTAAAGTGATTTTCATGCTTCCAGGGGCCCAAAACACAAGATTTATGGAATGGTTAAAAGTGCATGAAAATGGCCAATTTACTCACTCTGAGTTCTCAAAAGGGTTTCTTCACCCCGGGAAGTTAATTAAATACCATTTGGAGGCATTTAATGTTCGAGCAAAAACGGCTGGTTTTCGACAAAAGAGATAACACCCCCCCATTACGTCATGCTTCAGAAATGTGGAAAATGGTCCGTTTTCAAATGTTTTATTTTTGAACGTCAGTTCACATTTGTAGGTGGATCATCAGTGTTAGAGCTAAAATTAGCATGTTTAAAGTGATTTTCATGCTTCCAGGGGCTCGGGAAGTTAATTAAATACCATTTGGAGGCATTTAATATTAGAGCAAAAACGGCTGATTTTCGACAAAAGAGATAACACCCCCCCATTACGTCATGCTTCAGAAATGTGGAAAATGGTCCGTTTTCAAATGTTTTATTTTTGAACGTCAGTTCACATTTGTAGGTGGATCATCAGTGTTAGAGCTAAAATTAGCATGTTTAAAATGATTTTCATGCTTCCAGGGGCCCAAAACACAAGATTTATGGAATGGTTAAAAGTGCATGAAAATGGCCAATTTACTCACTCTGAGTTCTCAAAAAGGGTTTCTTCACCCTGGGAAGTTAATTAAATACCATTTGGAGGCATTTAATGTTAGAGCAAAAACGGCTGATTTTCGACAAAAGAGATAACACCCCCCCATTACGTCATGCTTCAGAAATGTGGAAAATGGTCCGTTTTCAAATGTTTCATTTTTGAACGTCAGTTCACATTTGTAGGTGGATCATCAGTGTTAGAGCTAAAATTAGCATGTTTAAAGTGATTTTCATGCTTCCAGGGGCTCGGGAAGTTAATTAAATACCATTTGGAGGCATTTAATGTTCGAGCAAAAACGGCTGATTTTCGACAAAAGAGATAACACCCCCCCATTACGTCATGCTTCAGAAATGTGGAAAATGGTCCGTTTTCAAATGTTTTATTTTTGAACGTCAGTTCACATTTGTAGGTGGATCATCAGTGTTAGAGCTAAAATTAGCATGTTTAAATTGATTTTCATGCTTCCAGGGGCCCAAAACACAAGATTTATGGAATGGTTAAAAGTGCATGAAAATGGCCAATTTACTCACTCTGAGTTCTCAAAAAGGGTTTCTTCACCCCGGGAAGTTGATTAAATACCATTTGGAGGCATTTAATGTTCGAGCAAAAACGGCTGATTTTCGACAAAAGAGATAACACCCCCCCATTACGTCATGCTTCAGAAATGTGGAAAATGGTCCGTTTTCAAATGTTTTATTTTTGAACGTCAGTTCACATTTGTAGGTGGATCATCAGTGTTAGAGCTAAAATTAGCATGTTTAAAGTGATTTTCATGCTTCCAGGGGCTCGGGAAGTTAATTAAATACCATTTGGAGGCATTTAATGTTCGAGCAAAAACGGCTGATTTTCCACAAAAGAGATAACACCCCCCCATTACGTCATGCTTCAGAAATGTGGAAAATGGTCCGTTTTCAAATGTTTATTTTTGAACGTCAGTTCACATTTGTAGGTGGATCATCAGTGTTAGAGCTAAAATTAGCATGTTTAAAGTGATTTTCATGCTTCCAGGGGCTCGGGAAGTGAAATAAATACCATTTGGAGGCATTTAATGTTCAAGCAAAAACGGCTGATTTTCCACAAAAGAGATAACACCCCCCCATTACGTCATGCTTCAGAAATGTGGAAAATGGTCAGTTTTCAAATGTTTTATTTTTGAACGTCAGTTCACATTTGTAGGTGGATCATCAGTGTTAGAGCTAAAATTAGCATGTTTAAAGTGATTTTCATGCTTCCAGGGGCTCGGGAAGTTAATTAAATACCATTTGGAGGCATTTAATGTTCGAGCAAAAACGGCTGATTTTCGACAAAAGAGATAACACCCCCCCATTACGTCATGCTTCAGAAATGTGGAAAATGGTCCGTTTTCAAATGTTTCATTTTTGAACGTCAGTTCACATTTGTAGGTGGATCATCAGTGTTAGAGCTAAAATTAGCATGTTTAAAGTGATTTTCATGCTTCCAGGGGCTCGGGAAGTTAATTAAATACCATTTGGAGGCATTTAATGTTCGAGCAAAAACGGCTGATTTTCGACAAAAGAGATAACACCCCCCCATTACGTCATGCTTCAGAAATGTGGAAAATGGTCCGTTTTCAAATGTTTTATTTTTGAACGTCAGTTCACATTTGTAGGTGGATCATCAGTGTTAGAGCTAAAATTAGCATGTTTAAATTGATTTTCATGCTTCCAGGGGCCCAAAACACAAGATTTATGGAATGGTTAAAAGTGCATGAAAATGGCCAATTTACTCACTCTGAGTTCTCAAAAAGGGTTTCTTCACCCCGGGAAGTTAATTAAATACCATTTGGAGGCATTTAATGTTCGAGCAAAAACGGCTGATTTTCGACAAAAGAGATAACACCCCCCCATTACGTCATGCTTCAGAAATGTGGAAAATGGTCCGTTTTCAAATGTTTTATTTTTGAATGTCAGTTCACATTTGTAGGTGGATCATCAGTTTTAGAGCTAAAATTAGCATGTTTAAAGTGATTTTCATGCTTCCAGGGGCCCAAAACACAAGATTTATGGAATGGTAAAAGTGCATGAAAATGGCCAATTTACTCACTCTGAGTTCTCAAAAGGGTTTCTTCACCCCGGGAAGTTAATTAAATACCATTTGGAGGCATTTAATGTTCGAGCAAAAACGGCTGATTTTCGACAAAAGAGATAACACCCCCCCATTACGTCATGCTTCAGAAATGTGGAAAATGGTCCGTTTTCAAATGTTTTATTTTTGAATGTCAGTTCACATTTGTAGGTGGATCATCAGTGTTAGAGCTAAAATTAGCATGTTTAAAGTGATTTTCATGCTTCCAGGGGCTCGGGAAGTTAATTAAATACCATTTGGAGGCATTTAATATTAGAGCAAAAACGGCTGATTTTCGACAAAAGAGATAACACCCCCCCATTACGTCATGCTTCAGAAATGTGGAAAATGGTCCGTTTTCAAATGTTTTATTTTTGAACATCAGTTCACATTTGTAGGTGGATCATCAGTGTTAGAGCTAAAATTAGCATGTTTAAAGTGATTTTCATGCTTCCAGGGGCCCAAAACACAAGATTTATGGAATGGTTAAAAGTGCACGAAAATGGCCAATTTACTCACTCTGAGTTCTCAAAAAGGGTTTCTTCACCCTGGGAAGTTAATTAAATACCATTTGGAGGCATTTAATGTTAGAGCAAAAACGGCTGATTTTCGACAAAAGAGATAACACCCCCCCATTACGTCATGCTTCAGAAATGTGGAAAATGGTCCGTTTTCAAATGTTTCATTTTTGAACGTCAGTTCACATTTGTAGGTGGATCATCAGTGTTAGAGCTAAAATTAGCATGTTTAAAGTGATTTTCATGCTTCCAGGGGCTCGGGAAGTTAATTAAATACCATTTGGAGGCATTTAATGTTCGAGCAAAAACGGCTGATTTTCGACAAAAGAGATAACACCCCCCCATTACGTCATGCTTCAGAAATGTGGAAAATGGTCCGTTTTCAAATGTTTTATTTTTGAACGTCAGTTCACATTTGTAGGTGGATCATCAGTGTTAGAGCTAAAATTAGCATGTTTAAATTGATTTTCATGCTTCCAGGGGCCCAAAACACAAGATTTATGGAATGGTTAAAAGTGCATGAAAATGGCCAATTTATTCACTCTGAGTTCTCAAAAAGGGTTTCTTCACCCCGGGAAGTTGATTAAATACCATTTGGAGGCATTTAATGTTCGAGCAAAAACGGCTGATTTTCGACAAAAGAGATAACACCCCCCCATTACGTCATGCTTCAGAAATGTGGAAAATGGTCCGTTTTCAAATGTTTTATTTTTGAACGTCAGTTCACATTTGTAGGTGGATCATCAGTGTTAGAGCTAAAATTAGCATGTTTAAAGTGATTTTCATGCTTCCAGGGGCTCGGGAAGTTAATTAAATACCATTTGGAGGCATTTAATGTTCGAGCAAAAACGGCTGATTTTCCACAAAAGAGATAACACCCCCCCATTACGTCATGCTTCAGAAATGTGGAAAATGGTCCGTTTTCAAATGTTTTATTTTTGAACGTCAGTTCACATTTGTAGGTGGATCATCAGTGTTAGAGCTAAAATTAGCATGTTTAAAGTGATTTTCATGCTTCCAGGGGCTCGGGAAGTGAAATAAATACCATTTGGAGGCATTTAATGTTCGAGCAAAAACGGCTGATTTTCGACAAAAGAGATAACACCCCCCCATTACGTCATGCTTCAGAAATGTGGAAAATGGTCCGTTTTCAAATGTTTTATTTTTGAACGTCAGTTCACATTTGTAGGTGGATCATCAGTGTTAGAGCTAAAATTAGCATGTTTAAAGTGATTTTCATGCTTCCAGGGGCTCGGGAAGTTAATTAAATACCATTTGGAGGCATTTAATGTTCGAGAAAAAAGGCTGATTTTCGACAAAAGAGATAACACCCCACCATTACGTCATGCTTCAGAAATGTGGAAAATGGTCCGTTTTCAAATGTTTTATTTTTGAACGTCAGTTCACATTTGTAGGTGGATCATCAGTGTTAGAGCTAAAATTAGCATGTTTAAAGTGATTTTCATGCTTCCAGGGGCCCAAAACACAAGATTTATGGAATGGTTAAAAGTGCATGAAAATGGCCAATTTACTCACTCTGAGTTCTCAAAAAGGGTTTCTTCACCCCGGGAAGTTAATTAAATACCATTTGGAGGCATTTAATGTTCGAGCAAAAACGGCTGATTTTCGACAAAAGAGATAACACCCCCCCATTACGTCATGCTTTAGAAATGTGGAAAATGGTCCGTTTTCAAATGTTTTATTTTTGAACGTCAGTTCACATTTGTAGGTGGATCATCAGTGTTAGAGCTAAAATTAGCATGTTTAAAGTGATTTTCATGCTTCCAGGGGCTCGGGAAGTTAATTAAATACCATTTGGAGGCATTTAATGTTCGAGCAAAAACGGCTGATTTTCCACAAAAGAGATAACACCCCCCCATTACGTCATGCTTCAGAAATGTGGAAAATGGTCAGTTTTCAAATGTTTTATTTTTGAACGTCAGTTCACATTTGTAGGTGGATCATCAGTGTTAGAGCTAAAATTAGCATGTTTAAAGTGATTTTCATGCTTCCAGGGGCTCGGGAAGTTAATTAAATACCATTTGGAGGCATTTAATGTTCGAGCAAAAACGGCTGATTTTCGACAAAAGAGATAACACCCCCCCATTATGTCATGCTTCAGAAATGTGGAAAATGGTCCGTTTTCAAATGTTTTATTTTTGAACGTCAGTTCACATTTGTAGGTGGATCATCAGTGTTAGAGCTAAAATTAGCATGTTTAAAGTGATTTTCATGCTTCCAGGGGCCCAAAACACAAGATTTATGGAATGGTTAAAAGTGCATGAAAATGGCCAATTTACTCACTCTGAGTTCTCAAAAAGGGTTTCTTCACCCCGGGAAGTTAATTAAATACCATTTGGAGGCATTTAATGTTAGAGCAAAAACGGCTGATTTTCGACAAAAGAGATAACACCCCCCCATTACGTCATGCTTCAGAAATGTGGAAAATGGTCAGTTTTCAAATGTTTTATTTTTGAACGTCAGTTCACATTTGTAGGTGGATCATCAGTGTTAGAGCTTAAATTAGCATGTTTAAAGTGATTTTCATGCTTCCAGGGGCCCAAAACACAAGATTTATGGAATGGTTAAAAGTGCATGAAAATGGCCAATTTACTCACTCTGAGTTCTCAAAAAGGGTTTCTTCACCCCAGGAAGTTAATTAAATACCATTTGGAGGCATTTAATGTTCGAGCAAAAACGGCTGATTTTCGACAAAAGAGATAACACCCCCCCATTACGTCATGCTTCAGAAATGTGGAAAATGGTCCATTTTCAAATGTTTTATTTTTGAACGTCAGTTCACATTTGTAGGTGGATCATCAGTGTTAGAGCTAAAATTAGCATGTTTAAAGTGATTTTCATGCTTCCAGGGGCTCAGGAAGTTAATTAAATACCATTTGGAGGCATTTAATGTTTGAGCAAAAACGGCTAATTTTCGACAAAAGAGATAACACCCCCCCATTACGTCATGCTTCAGAAATGTGGAAAATGGTCCGTTTTCAAATGTTTTATTTTTGAACGTCAGTTCACATTTGTAGGTGGATCATCAGTGTTAGAGCTAAAATTAGCATGTTTAAAGTGATTTTCATGCTTCCAGGGGCTCGGGAAGTTAATTAAATACCATTTGGAGGCATTTAATGTTCGAGCAAAAACGGCTGATTTTCGACAAAAGAGATAACACCCCCCCATTACGTCATGCTTCAGAAATGTGGAAAATGGTCCGTTTTCAAATGTTTTATTTTTGAACGTCAGTTCACATTTGTAGGTGGATCATCAGTGTTAGAGCTAAAATTAGCATGTTTAAAGTGATTTTCATGCTTCCAGGGGCCCAAAACACAAGATTTATGGAATGGTTAAAAGTGCATGAAAATGGCCAATTTACTCACTCTGAGTTCTCAAAAAGGGTTTCTTCACCCCGGGAAGTTAATTAAATACCATTTGGAGGCATTTAATGTTCGAGCAAAAACGGCTGATTTTCGACAAAAGAGATAACACCCCCCCATTACGTCATGCTTCAGAAATGTGGAAAATGGTCCGTTTTCAAATGTTTTATTTTTGAACGTCAGTTCACATTTGTAGGTGGATCATCAGAGTTAGAGCTAAAATTAGCATGTTTAAAGTGATTTTCATGCTTCCAGGGGCTCGGGAAGTTAATTAAATACCATTTGGAGGCATTTAATGTTCGAGCAAAAACGGCTAATTTTCGACAAAAGAGATAACACCCCCCCATTACGTCATGCTTCAGAAATGTGGAAAATGGTCCGTTTTCAAATGTTTCATTTTTGAACGTCAGTTCACATTTGTAGGTGGATCATCAGTGTTAGAGCTAAAATTAGCATGTTTAAAGTGATTTTCATGCTTCCAGGGGCCCAAAACACAAGATTTATGGAATGGTTAAAAGTGCATGAAAATGGCCAATTTACTCACTCTGAGTTTTCAAAAAGGGTTTCTTCACCCCGGGAAGTTAATTAAATACCATTTGGAGGCATTTAATGTTCGAGCAAAAACGGCTGATTTTCGACAAAAGAGATAACACCCCCCCCATTACGTCATGCTTCAGAAATGTGGAAAATGGTCCGTTTTCAAATGTTTTATTTTTGAACGTCAGTTCACATTTGTAGGTGGATCATCAGTGTTGGAGCTAAAATTAGCATGTTTAAAGTGATTTTCATGCTTCCAGGGGCTCGGGAAGTTAATTAAATACCATTTGGAGGCATTTAATGTTCGAGCAAAAACGGCTGATTTTCGACAAAAGAGATAACACCCCCCCATTACGTCATGCTTCAGAAATGTGGAAAATGGTCCGTTTTCAAATGTTTTATTTTTGAACGTCAGTTCACATTTGTAGGTGGATCATCAGTGTTAGAGCTAAAATTAGCATGTTTAAAGTGATTTTCATGCTTCCAGGGGCCCAAAACACAAGATTTATGGAATGGTTAAAAGTGCATGAAAATGGCCAATTTACTCACTCTGAGTTCTCAAAAAGGGTTTCTTCACCCCGGGAAGTTAATTAAATACCATTTGGAGGCATTTAATGTTCGAGCAAAAACGGCTGATTTTTGACAAAAGAGATAACACCCCCCATTACGTCATGCTTCAGAAATGTGGAAAATGGTCCGTTTTCAAATGTTTTATTTTTGAACGTCAGTTCACATTTGTAGGTGGATCATCAGTGTTAGAGCTAAAATTAGCATGTTTAAAGTGATTTTCATGCTTCCAGGGGCCCAAAACACAAGATTTATGGAATGGTTAAAAGTGCATGAAAATGGCCAATTTACTCACTCTGAGTTCTCAAAAAGGGTTTCTTCACCCCGGGAAGTTAATTAAATACCATTTGGAGGCATTTAATGTTAGAGCAAAAACGGCTGATTTTCGACAAAAGAGATAACACCCCCCCATTACGTCATGCTTCAGAAATGTGGAAAATGGTCCGTTTTCAAATGTTTTATTTTTGAACGTCAGTTCACATTTGTAGGTGGATCATCAGTGTTAGAGCTAAAATTAGCATGTTTAAAGTGATTTTCATGCTTCCAGGGGCCCAAAACACAAGATTTATGGAATGGTTAAAAGTGCATGAAAATGGCCAATTTACTCACTCTGAGTTCTCAAAAAGGGTTTCTTCACCCCGGGAAGTTAATTAAATACCATTTGGAGGCATTTAATGTTCGAGCAAAAACGGCTGATTTTCGACAAAAGAGATAACACCCCCCCATTACGTCATGCTTCAGAAATGTGGAAAATGGTCCGTTTTCAAATGTTTTATTTTTGAACGTCAGTTCACATTTGTAGGTGGATCATCAGTGTTAGAGCTAAAATTAGCATGTTTAAAGTGATTTTCATGCTTCCAGGGGCTCGGGAAGTTAATTAAATACCATTTGGAGGCATTTAATGTTCGAGCAAAAACGGCTAATTTTCGACAAAAGAGATAACACCCCCCCATTACGTCATGCTTCAGAAATGTGGAAAATGGTCCGTTTTCAAATGTTTTATTTTTGAACGTCAGTTCACATTTGTAGGTGGATCATCAGTGTTAGAGCTAAAATTAGCATGTTTAAAGTGATTTTCATGCTTCCAGGGGCTCGGGAAGTTAATTAAATACCATTTGGAGGCATTTAATGTTCGAGCAAAAACGGCTGATTTTCGACAAAAGAGATAACACCCCCCCATTACGTCATGCTTCAGAAATGTGGAAAATGGTCCGTTTTCAAATGTTTTATTTTTGAACGTCAGTTCACATTTGTAGGTGGATCATCAGTGTTAGAGCTAAAATTAGCATGTTTAAAGTGATTTTCATGCTTCCAGGGGCCCAAAACACAAGATTTATGGAATGGTTAAAAGTGCATGAAAATGGCCAATTTACTCACTCTGAGTTCTCAAAAAGGGTTTCTTCACCCCGGGAAGTTAATTAAATACCATTTGGAGGCATTTAATGTTCGAGCAAAAACGGCTGATTTTCGACAAAAGAGATAACACCCCCCCATTACGTCATGCTTCAGAAATGTGGAAAATGGTCCGTTTTCAAATGTTTTATTTTTGAACGTCAGTTCACATTTGTAGGTGGATCATGAGTGTTAGAGCTAAAATTAGCATGTTTAAAGTGATTTTCATGCTTCCAGGGGCTCGGGAAGTTAATTAAATACCATTTGGAGGCATTTAATGTTCGAGCAAAAACGGCTAATTTTCGACAAAAGAGATAACACCCCCCCATTACGTCATGCTTCAGAAATGTGGAAAATGGTCCGTTTTCAAATGTTTTATTTTTGAACGTCAGTTCACATTTGTAGGTGGATCATCAGTGTTAGAGCTAAAATTAGCATGTTTAAAGTGATTTTCATGCTTCCAGGGGCTCGGGAAGTTAATTAAATACCATTTGGAGGCATTTAATGTTCGAGCAAAAACGGCTGATTTTCGACAAAAGAGATAACACCCCCCCATTACGTCATGCTTCAGAAATGTGGAAAATGGTCCGTTTTCAAATGTTTTATATTTGAACGTCAGTTCACATTTGTAGGTGGATCATCAGTGTTAGAGCTAAAATTAGCATGTTTTAAGTGATTTTCATGCTTCCAGGGGCCCAAAACACAAGATTTATGGAATGGTTAAAAGTGCATGAAAATGGCCAATTTACTCACTCTGAGTTCTCAAAAAGGGTTTCTTCACCCCGGGAAGTTAATTAAATACCATTTGGAGGCATTTAATGTTCGAGCAAAAACGGCTGATTTTCGACAAAAGAGATAACACCCCCCCATTACATCATGCTTCAGAAATGTGGAAAATGGTCCGTTTTCAAATGTTTTATTTTTGAACGTCAGTTCACATTTGTAGGTGGATCATCAGTGTTAGAGCTAAAATTAGCATGTTTAAAGTGATTTTCATGCTTCCAGGGGCTCGGGAAGTTAATTAAATACCATTTGGAGGCATTTAATGTTCGAGCAAAAACGGCTGATTTTCGACAAAAGAGATAACACCCCCCCATTACGTCATGCTTCAGAAATGTGGAAAATGGTCCGTTTTCAAATGTTTTATTTTTGAACGTCAGTTCACATTTGTAGGTGGATCATCAGTGTTAGAGCTAAAATTAGCATGTTTAAAGTGATTTTCATGCTTCCAGGGGCCCAAAACACAAGATTTATGGAATGGTTAAAAGTGCATGAAAATGGCCAATTTACTCACTCTGAGTTCTCAAAAAGGGTTTCTTCACCCCGGGAAGTTAATTAAATACCATTTGGAGGCATTTAATGTTCGAGCAAAAACGGCTGATTTTCGACAAAAGAGATAACACCCCCCCATTACGTCATGCTTCAGAAATGTGGAAAATGGTCCGTTTTCAAATGTTTTATTTTTGAACGTCAGTTCACATTTGTAGGTGGATCATCAGTGTTAGAGCTAAAATTAGCATGTTTAAAGTGATTTTCATGCTTCCAGGGGCTCGGGAAGTTAATTAAATACCATTTGGAGGCATTTAATGTTCGAGCAAAAACGGCTGATTTTCGACAAAAGAGATAACACCCCCCCATTACGTCATGCTTCAGAAATGTGGAAAATGGTCCGTTTTCAAATGTTTTATTTTTGAACGTCAGTTCACATTTGTAGGTGGATCATCAGTGTTAGAGCTAAAATTAGCATGTTTAAAGTGATTTTCATGCTTCCAGGGGCCCAAAACACAAGATTTATGGAATGGTTAAAAGTGCATGAAAATGGCCAATTTACTCACTCTGAGTTCTCAAAAAGGGTTTCTTCACCCCGGGAAGTTAATTAAATACCATTTGGAGGCATTTAATGTTCGAGCAAAAACGGCTGATTTTCGACAAAAGAGATAACACCCCCCCATTACGTCATGCTTCAGAAATGTGGAAAATGGTCCGTTTTCAAATGTTTTATTTTTGAACGTCAGTTCACATTTGTAGGTGGATCATCAGTGTTAGAGCTAAAATTAGCATGTTTAAAGTGATTTTCATGCTTCCAGGGGCCCAAAACACAAGATTTATGGAATGGTTAAAAGTGCATGAAAATGGCCAATTTACTCACTCTGAGTTCTCAAAAAGGGTTTCTTCACCCCGGGAAGTTAATTAAATACCATTTGGAGGCATTTAATGTTCGAGCAAAAACGGCTGATTTTCGACAAAAGAGATAACACCCCCCCATTACGTCATGCTTCAGAAATGTGGAAAATGGTCCGTTTTCAAATGTTTTATTTTTGAACGTCAGTTCACATTTGTAGGTGGATCATCAGTGTTAGAGCTAAAATTAGCATGTTTAAAGTGATTTTCATGCTTCCAGGGGCTCGGGAAGTTAATTAAATACCATTTGGAGGCATTTAATGTTCGAGCAAAAACGGCTGATTTTCGACAAAAGAGATAACACCCCCCCATTACGTCATGCTTCAGAAATGTGGAAAATGGTCCGTTTTCAAATGTTTTATTTTTGAACGTCAGTTCACATTTGTAGGTGGATCATCAGTGTTAGAGCTAAAATTAGCATGTTTAAAGTGATTTTCATGCTTCCAGGGGCCCAAAACACAAGATTTATGGAATGGTTAAAAGTGCATGAAAATGGCCAATTTACTCACTCTGAGTTCTCAAAAAGGGTTTCTTCACCCCGGGAAGTTAATTAAATACCATTTGGAGGCATTTAATGTTCGAGCAAAAACGGCTGATTTTCGACAAAAGAGATAACACCCCCCCATTACGTCATGCTTCAGAAATGTGGAAAATGGTCCGTTTTCAAATGTTTTATTTTTGAACGTCAGTTCACATTTGTAGGTGGATCATCAGTGTTAGAGCTAAAATTAGCATGTTTAAAGTGATTTTCATGCTTCCAGGGGCTCGGGAAGTTAATTAAATACCATTTGGAGGCATTTAATGTTAGAGCAAAAACGGCTGATTTTCGACAAAAGAGATAACACCCCCCCATTACGTCATGCTTCATAAATGTGGAAAATGGTCCGTTTTCAAATGTTTTATTTTTGAACGTCAGTTCACATTTGTAGGTGGATCATCAGTGTTAGAGCTAAAATTAGCATGTTTAAAGTGATTTTCATGTTTCCTGGAAAGCACGCCGAACTCAGCGCTCTTCTCAAAAAACCCACAGCGGACCCCACCGAACTCAAGAATTACCGCCCCATCTCGCTCCTCCCGTTTCCAGCCAAAGTCATCGAGAAGACCGTCAACAAGCAGATGGCCGCCTTCCTCGAGACGAACGGATCCCTCGACCCCTCACAGTCCGGCTTCCGAGCCAACCACAGCACCGAGACCGCCCTCATCGCCGCCACCGATGACATCCGAGCCCTGATGGACAATGGAGAAACAGCGGCCCTCATCCTCCTAGACCTCTCCGCGGCATTCGACACGGTCTGCCACCGCACCCTAGTACGGCGCCTCAGCAACATCGGCATCCAGGACAAGGCGCTGGAATGGATCGTCTCCTTCCTCGACGGAAGAACACAGAGAGTCCGCCTACCACCGTACAAGTCAGAGGCCTCCGAAGTCATCTGCGGCGTCCCCCAAGGTTCATCTCTGAGCCCCACCCTCTTCAACATCTACATGAGCCCCCTCGCGGCCATCGTACGCAAACACAACCTCAGCATAATCTCCTACGCCGACGACACCCAGCTGATCCTCTCCCTGACCAACGACCCCGCCGCCGCCAGAGCCGACCTGCACGAAGGGATGAAAGAGGTAGCCGAGTGGATGACGACCAGCCGCCTGAAACTGAACTCGGACAAGACGGAGGTCCTCATCCTGGGCTCCTCACCCTCCGCCTGGGACGACTCCTGGTGGCCTCCCGCCCTGGGCACGGCACCCAAACCGACAGACCATGCACGAAACCTGGGCGTCATCCTGGACTCCTCCCTCTCCATGACCAGGCAGGTCAACAACGTCTCCTCGGCGTGCTTCAACATCCTACGCATGCTAAGGAAGATCTTCTGGTGGATCCCCACCGAGACCAGAAAGACCGTCACCCAGGCCCTCGTCACCAGCCGACTGGACTACGGCAACGCCCTCTACGCCGGTACCATCGCCAAGCTCCAGAAGAGACTCCAGCGGATCCAGAACGCCTCAGCCAGACTCATCCTCGACATCCCACGAACCAGTCACATCTCCGAACATCTGAGAGACCTTCACTGGCTCCCCGTCAACAAAAGAATCACCTTCCGCCTCCTCACCCACGCACACAAAGCCCTACACGACCAAGGCCCGAGCTACCTCAACAGCCGAGTCAACTTCTACGCTCCCAAACGCCACCTCCGATCAGCCAACCACGCCCTCGCCGCCGTCCCCCGCATCCGAAGAGCGACTACGGGAGGAAGGTCCTTCTCCTACCTGGCCGCCAAGACCTGGAACTCCCTCCCGACCGACCTGCGCCTGACCCAAGACCACCTCTCCTTCAGGAAGAAGCTGAAGACCTGGCTGTTCGAGCAGTAGCGGCACCCCCCCCCCCCCCAGCGCCTTGAGACCCTACGGGTATGTAGCGCGCTTTATAAGTGTCAATGATTGATTGATTGATTTCCAGGGGCCCAAAACACAAGATTTATGGAATGGTTAAAAGTGCATGAAAATGGCCAATTTACTCACTCTGAGTTCTCAAAAAGGGTTTCTTCACCCCGGGAAGTTAATTAAATACCATTTGGAGGCATTTAATGTTAGAGCAAAAACGGCTGATTTTCGACAAAAGAGATAACACCCCCCCATTACGTCATGCTTCAGAAATGTGGAAAATGGTCCGTTTGCAAATGTTTCATTTTTGAACGTCAGTTCACATTTGTAGGTGGATCATCAGTGTTAGAGCTAAAATTAGCATGTTTAAAGTGATTTTCATGCTTCCAGGGGCTCGGGAAGTTAATTAAATACCATTTGGAGGCATTTAATGTTCGAGCAAAAACGGCTGATTTTCGACAAAAGAGATAACACCCCCCCATTACGTCATGCTTCAGAAATGTGGAAAATGGTCCGTTTTCAAATGTTTTATTTTTGAACGTCAGTTCACATTTGTAGGTGGATCATCAGTGTTAGAGCTAAAATTAGCATGTTTAAATTGATTTTCATGCTTCCAGGGGCCCAAAACACAAGATTTATGGAATGGTTAAAAGTGCATGAAAATGGCCAATTTACTCACTCTGAGTTCTCAAAAAGGGTTTCTTCACCCCGGGAAGTTGATTAAATACCATTTGGAGGCATTTAATGTTCGAGCAAAAACGGCAGATTTTCGACAAAAGAGATAACACCCCCCCATTACGTCATGCTTCAGAAATGTGGAAAATGGTCCGTTTTCAAATGTTTTATTTTTGAACGTCAGTTCACATTTGTAGGTGGATCATCAGTGTTAGAGCTAAAATTAGCATGTTTAAAGTGATTTTCATGCTTCCAGGGGCTCGGGAAGTTAATTAAATACCATTTGGAGGCATTTAATGTTCGAGCAAAAACGGCTGATTTTCCACAAAAGAGATAACACACCCCATTACGTCATGCTTCAGAATTGTGGAAAATGGTCCGTTTTCAAATGTTTTATTTTTGAACGTCAGTTCACATTTGTAGGTGGATCATCAGTGTTAGAGCTAATATTAGCATGTTTAAAGTGATTTTCATGCTTCCAGGGGCTCGGGAAGTGAAATAAATACCATTTGGAGGCATTTAATGTTCGAGCAAAAACGGCTGATTTTCGACAAAAGAGATAACACCCCCCCATTACGTCATGCTTCAGAAATGTGGAAAATGGTCCGTTTTCAAATGTTTTATTTTTGAACGTCAGTTCACATTTGTAGGTGGATCATCAGTGTTAGAGCTAAAATTAGCATGTTTAAAGTGATTTTCATGCTTCCAGGGGCCCAAAACACAAGATTTATGGAATGGTTAAAAGTGCATGAAAATGGCCAATTTACTCACTCTGAGTTCTCAAAAAGGGTTTCTTCACCCCGGGAAGTTAATTAAATACCATTTGGAGGCATTTAATGTTCGAGCAAAAACGGCTGATTTTCGACAAAAGAGATAACACCCCCCCATTACGTCATGCTTCAGAAATGTGGAAAATGGTCCGTTTTCAAATGTTTTATTTTTGAACGCCAGTTCACATTTGTAGGTGGATAGTCAGTGTTAGAGCTAAAATTAGCATGTTTAAAGTGATTTTCATGCTTCCAGGGGCTCGGGAAGTTAATTAAATACCATTTGGAGGCATTTAATGTTCGAGCAAAAACGGCTGATTTTCCACAAAAGAGATAACACCCCCCCATTACGTCATGCTTCAGAAATGTGGAAAATGGTCTGTTTTCAAATGTTTTATTTTTGAACGTCAGTTCACATTTGTAGGTGGATCATCAGTGTTAGAGCTAAAATTAGCATGTTTAAAGTGATTTTCATGCTTCCAGGGGCTCGGGAAGTTAATTAAATACCATTTGGAGGCATTTAATGTTCGAGCAAAAACGGCTGATTTTCGACAAAAGAGATAACACCCCCCCATTACTTCATGCTTCAGAAATGTGGAAAATGGTCCGTTTTCAAATGTTTTATTTTTGAACGTCAGTTCACATTTGTAGGTGGATCATCAGTGTTAGAGCTAAAATTAGCATGTTTAAAGTGATTTTCATGCTTCCAGGGGCCCAAAACACAAGATTTATGGAATGATTAAAAGTGCATGAAAATGGCCAATTTACTCACTCTGAGTTCTCAAAAAGGGTTTCTTCACCCCGGGAAGTTGATTAAATACCATTTGGAGGCATTTAATGTTCGAGCAAAAACGGCTGATTTTCGACAAAAGAGATAACACCCCCCCATTACGTCATGCTTCAGAAATGTGGAAAATGGTCCGTTTTCAAATGTTTTATTTTTGAACGTCAGTTCACATTTGTAGGTGGATCATCAGTGTTAGAGCTAAAATTAGCATGTTTAAAGTGATTTTCATGCTTCCAGGGGCTCGGGAAGTTAATTAAATACCATTTGGAGGCATTTAATGTTCGAGCAAAAAGGGCTGATTTTCCACAAAAGAGATAACACACCCCATTACGTCATGCTTCAGAATTGTGGAAAATGGTCCGTTTTCAAATGTTTTATTTTTGAACGTCAGTTCACATTTGTAGGTGCATCATCAGTGTTAGAGCTAAAATTAGCATGTTTAAAGTGATTTTCATGCTTCCAGGGGCTCGGGAAGTTAATTAAATACCATTTGGAGGCATTTAATGTTCGAGCAAAAACGGCTGATTTTCGACAAAAGAGATAACACCCCCCCATTACGTCATGCTTCAGAAATGTGGAAAATGGTCCGTTTTCAAATGTTTTATTTTTGAACGTCAGTTCACATTTGTAGGTGGATCATCAGTGTTAGAGCTAAAATTAGCATGTTTAAAGTGATTTTCATGCTTCCAGGGGCCCAAAACACAAGATTTATGGAATGGTTAAAAGTGCATGAAAATGGCCAATTTACTCACTCTGAGTTCTCAAAAAGGGTTTCTTCACCCCGGGAAGTTAATTAAATACCATTTGGAGGCATTTAATGTTCGAGCAAAAACGGCTGATTTTCGACAAAAGAGATAACACCCCCCCATTACGTCATGCTTCAGAAATGTGGAAAATGGTCCGTTTTCAAATGTTTTATTTTTGAACGTCAGTTCACATTTGTAGGTGGATCATCAGTGTTAGAGCTAAAATTAGCATGTTTAAAGTGATTTTCATGCTTCCAGGGGCTTGGGAAGTTAATTAAATACCATTTGGAGGCATTTAATGTTCGAGCAAAAACGGCTGATTTTCCACAAAAGAGATAACACCCCCCCATTACGTCATGCTTCAGAAATGTGGAAAATGGTCCGTTTTCAAATGTTTTATTTTTGAACGTCAGTTCACATTTGTAGGTGGATCATCAGTGTTAGAGCTAAAATTAGCATGTTTAAAGTGATTTTCATGCTTCCAGGGGCTCGGGAAGTTAATTAAATACCATTTGGAGGCATTTAATGTTCGAGCAAAAACGGCTGATTTTCGACAAAAGAGATAACACCCCCCCATTACGTCATGCTTCAGAAATGTGGAAAATGGTCCGTTTTCAAATGCTTTATTTTTGAACGTCAGTTCACATTTGTAGGTGGATCATCAGTGTTAGAGCTAAAATTAGCATGTTTAAAGTGATTTTCATGCTTCCAGGGGCTCGGGAAGTGAAATAAATACCATTTGGAGGCATTTAATGTTCGAGCAAAAACGGCTGATTTTCGACAAAAGAGATAACACCCCCCCATTACGTCATGCTTCAGAAATGTGGAAAATGGTCCGTTTTCAAATGTTTTATTTTTGAACGTCAGTTCACATTTGTAGGTGGATCATCAGTGTTAGAGCTAAAATTAGCATGTTTAAAGTGATTTTCATGCTTCCAGGGGCCCAAAACACAAGATTTATGGAATGGTTAAAAGTGCATGAAAATGGCCAATTTACTCACTCTGAGTTCTCAAAAAGGGTTTCTTCACCCCGGGAAGTTAATTAAATACCATTTGGAGGCATTTAATGTTCGAGCAAAAACGGCTGATTTTCGACAAAAGAGATAACACCCCCCCATTACGTCATGCTTCAGAAATGTGGAAAATGGTCCGTTTTCAAATGTTTTATTTTTGAACGCCAGTTCACATTTGTAGGTGGATAGTCAGTGTTAGAGCTAAAATTAGCATGTTTAAAGTGATTTTCATGCTTCCAGGGGCTCGGGAAGTTAATTAAATACCATTTGGAGGCATTTAATGTTCGAGCAAAAACGGCTGATTTTCCACAAAAGAGATAACACCCCCCCATTACGTCATGCTTCAGAAATGTGGAAAATGGTCTGTTTTCAAATGTTTTATTTTTGAACGTCAGTTCACATTTGTAGGTGGATCATCAGTGTTAGAGCTAAAATTAGCATGTTTAAAGTGATTTTCATGCTTCCAGGGGCTCGGGAAGTTAATTAAATACCATTTGGAGGCATTTAATGTTCGAGCAAAAACGGCTGATTTTCGACAAAAGAGATAACACCCCCCCATTACGTCATGCTTCAGAAATGTGGAAAATGGTCCGTTTTCAAATGTTTTATTTTTGAACGTCAGTTCACATTTGTAGGTGGATCATCAGTGTTAGAGCTAAAATTAGCATGTTTAAAGTGATTTTCATGCTTCCAGGGGCCCAAAACACAAGATTTATGGAATGATTAAAAGTGCATGAAAATGGCCAATTTACTCACTCTGAGTTCTCAAAAAGGGTTTCTTCACCCCGGGAAGTTAATTAAATACCATTTGGAGGCATTTAATGTTAGAGCAAAAACGGCTGATTTTCGACAAAAGAGATAACACCCCCCCATTACGTCATGCTTCAGAAATGTGGAAAATGGTCCGTTTTCAAATGTTTTATTTTTGAAGGTCAGTTCACATTTGTAGGTGGATCATCAGTGTTAGAGCTAAAATTAGCATGTTTAAAGTGATTTTCATGCTTCCAGGGGCCCAAAACACAAGATTTATGGAATGGTTAAAAGTGCATGAAAATGGCCAATTTACTCACTCTGAGTTCTCAAAAAGGGTTTCTTCACCCCGGGAAGTTAATTAAATACCATTTGGAGGCATTTAATGTTCGAGCAAAAACGGCTGATTTTCGACAAAAGAGATAACACCCCCACATTACGTCATGCTTCAGAAATGTGGAAAATGGCCCGTTTTCAAATGTTTTATTTTTGAATGTCAGTTCACATTTGTAGGTGGATCATCAGTGTTAGAGCTAAAATTAGCATGTTTAAAGTGATTTTCATGCTTCCAGGGGCTCGGGAAGTTAATTAAATACCATTTGGAGGCATTTATTGTTCGAGCAAAAACGGCTAATTTTCGACAAAAGAGATAACACCCCCCCATTACGTCATGCTTCAGAAATGTGGAAAATGGTCAGTTTTTAAATGATTTATTTTTGAACGTCAGTTCACATTTGTAGGTGGATCATCAGTGTTAGAGCTAAAATTAGCATGTTTAAAGTGATTTTCATGCTTCCAGGGGCTCGGGAAGTTAATTAAATACCATTTGGAGGCATTTAATGTTCGAGCAAAAACGGCTGATTTTCGACAAAAGAGATAACACCCCCCCCCCATTACGTCATGCTTCAGAAATGTGGAAAATGGTCCGTTTTCAAATGTTTTATTTTTGAACGTCAGTTCACATTTGTAGGTGGATCATCAGTGTTAGAGCTAAAATTAGCATGTTTAAAGTGATTTTCATGCTTCCAGGGGCCCAAAACACAAGATTTATGGAATGGTTAAAAGTGCATGAAAATGGCCAATTTACTCACTCTGAGTTCTCAAAAAGGGTTTCTTCACCCCGGGAAGTTAATTAAATACCATTTGGAGGCATTTAATGTTTGAGCAAAAACGGCTGATTTTCGACAAAAGAGATAACACCCCCCCATTACGTCATGCTTCAGAAATGTGGAAAATGGTCCGTTTTCAAATGTTTTATTTTTGAACGTCAGTTCACATTTGTAGGTGGATCATCAGTGTTAGAGCTAAAATTAGCATGTTTAAAGTGATTTTCATGCTTCCAGGGGCTCGGGAAGTTAATTAAATACCATTTGGAGGCATTTAATGTTCGAGCAAAAACGGCTGATTTTCGACAAAAGAGATAACACCCCCCCCCATTACGTCATGCTTCAGAAATGTGGAAAATGGTCCGTTTTCAAATGTTTTATTTTTGAACGTCAGTTCACATTTGTAGGTGGATCATCAGTGTTAGAGCTAAAATTAGCATGTTTAAAGTGATTTTCATGCTTCCAGGGGCCCAAAACACAAGATTTATGGAATGGTTAAAAGTGCATGAAAATGGCCAATTTACTCACTCTGAGTTCTCAAAAAGGGTTTCTTCACCCCGGGAAGTTAATTAAATACCATTTGGAGGCATTTAATGTTCGAGCAAAAACGGCTGATTTTCGACAAAAGAGATAACACCCCCCCATTACGTCATGCTTCAGAAATGTGGAAAATGGTCCGTTTTCAAATGTTTTATTTTTGAACGTCAGTTCACATTTGTAGGTGGATCATCAGTGTTAGAGCTAAAATTAGCATGTTTAAAGTGATTTTCATGCTTCCAGGGGCTCGGGAAGTTAATTAAATACCATTTGGAGGCATTTAATGTTCGAGCAAAAACGGCTGATTTTCGACAAAAGAGATAACACCCCCCCATTACGTCATGCTTCAGAAATGTGGAAAATGGTCCGTTTTCAAATGTTTTATTTTTGAACGTCAGTTCACATTTGTAGGTGGATCATCAGTGTTAGAGCTAAAATTAGCATGTTTAAAGTGATTTTCATGCTTCCAGGGGCCCAAAACACAAGATTTATGGAATGGTTAAAAGTGCATGAAAATGGCCAATTTACTCACTCTGAGTTCTCAAAAAGGGTTTCTTCACCCCGGGAAGTTAATTAAATACCATTTGGAGGCATTTAATGTTCGAGCAAAAACGGCTGATTTTCGACAAAAGAGATAACACCCCCCCATTACGTCATGCTTCAGAAATGTGGAAAATGGTCCGTTTTCAAATGTTTTATTTTTGAACGTCAGTTCACATTTGTAGGTGGATCATCAGTGTTAGAGCTAAAATTAGCATGTTTAAAGTGATTTTCATGC
Source organism: Lissotriton vulgaris (assembly GCF_964263255.1). Taxonomy (NCBI): domain Eukaryota; kingdom Metazoa; phylum Chordata; class Amphibia; order Caudata; family Salamandridae; genus Lissotriton; species Lissotriton vulgaris. Next base: position 330,586 of record NW_028242042.1, on the reverse strand, counting down.
TTCCAGGGGCTCGGGAAGTTAATTAAATACCATTTGGAGGCATTTAATGTTAGAGCAAAAACGGCTGATTTTCGACAAAAGAGATAACACCCCCCCATTACGTCATGCTTCATAAATGTGGAAAATGGTCCGTTTTCAAATGTTTTATTTTTGAACGTCAGTTCACATTTGTAGGTGGATCATCAGTGTTAGAGCTAAAATTAGCATGTTTAAAGTGATTTTCATGTTTCCTGGAAAGCACGCCGAACTCAGCGCTCTTCTCAAAAAACCCACAGCGGACCCCACCGAACTCAAGAATTACCGCCCCATCTCGCTCCTCCCGTTTCCAGCCAAAGTCATCGAGAAGACCGTCAACAAGCAGATGGCCGCCTTCCTCGAGACGAACGGATCCCTCGACCCCTCACAGTCCGGCTTCCGAGCCAACCACAGCACCGAGACCGCCCTCATCGCCGCCACCGATGACATCCGAGCCCTGATGGACAATGGAGAAACAGCGGCCCTCATCCTCCTAGACCTCTCCGCGGCATTCGACACGGTCTGCCACCGCACCCTAGTACGGCGCCTCAGCAACATCGGCATCCAGGACAAGGCGCTGGAATGGATCGTCTCCTTCCTCGACGGAAGAACACAGAGAGTCCGCCTACCACCGTACAAGTCAGAGGCCTCCGAAGTCATCTGCGGCGTCCCCCAAGGTTCATCTCTGAGCCCCACCCTCTTCAACATCTACATGAGCCCCCTCGCGGCCATCGTACGCAAACACAACCTCAGCATAATCTCCTACGCCGACGACACCCAGCTGATCCTCTCCCTGACCAACGACCCCGCCGCCGCCAGAGCCGACCTGCACGAAGGGATGAAAGAGGTAGCCGAGTGGATGACGACCAGCCGCCTGAAACTGAACTCGGACAAGACGGAGGTCCTCATCCTGGGCTCCTCACCCTCCGCCTGGGACGACTCCTGGTGGCCTCCCGCCCTGGGCACGGCACCCAAACCGACAGACCATGCACGAAACCTGGGCGTCATCCTGGACTCCTCCCTCTCCATGACCAGGCAGGTCAACAACGTCTCCTCGGCGTGCTTCAACATCCTACGCATGCTAAGGAAGATCTTCTGGTGGATCCCCACCGAGACCAGAAAGACCGTCACCCAGGCCCTCGTCACCAGCCGACTGGACTACGGCAACGCCCTCTACGCCGGTACCATCGCCAAGCTCCAGAAGAGACTCCAGCGGATCCAGAACGCCTCAGCCAGACTCATCCTCGACATCCCACGAACCAGTCACATCTCCGAACATCTGAGAGACCTTCACTGGCTCCCCGTCAACAAAAGAATCACCTTCCGCCTCCTCACCCACGCACACAAAGCCCTACACGACCAAGGCCCGAGCTACCTCAACAGCCGAGTCAACTTCTACGCTCCCAAACGCCACCTCCGATCAGCCAACCACGCCCTCGCCGCCGTCCCCCGCATCCGAAGAGCGACTACGGGAGGAAGGTCCTTCTCCTACCTGGCCGCCAAGACCTGGAACTCCCTCCCGACCGACCTGCGCCTGACCCAAGACCACCTCTCCTTCAGGAAGAAGCTGAAGACCTGGCTGTTCGAGCAGTAGCGGCACCCCCCCCCCCCCCAGCGCCTTGAGACCCTACGGGTATGTAGCGCGCTTTATAAGTGTCAATGATTGATTGATTGATTTCCAGGGGCCCAAAACACAAGATTTATGGAATGGTTAAAAGTGCATGAAAATGGCCAATTTACTCACTCTGAGTTCTCAAAAAGGGTTTCTTCACCCCGGGAAGTTAATTAAATACCATTTGGAGGCATTTAATGTTAGAGCAAAAACGGCTGATTTTCGACAAAAGAGATAACACCCCCCCATTACGTCATGCTTCAGAAATGTGGAAAATGGTCCGTTTGCAAATGTTTCATTTTTGAACGTCAGTTCACATTTGTAGGTGGATCATCAGTGTTAGAGCTAAAATTAGCATGTTTAAAGTGATTTTCATGCTTCCAGGGGCTCGGGAAGTTAATTAAATACCATTTGGAGGCATTTAATGTTCGAGCAAAAACGGCTGATTTTCGACAAAAGAGATAACACCCCCCCATTACGTCATGCTTCAGAAATGTGGAAAATGGTCCGTTTTCAAATGTTTTATTTTTGAACGTCAGTTCACATTTGTAGGTGGATCATCAGTGTTAGAGCTAAAATTAGCATGTTTAAATTGATTTTCATGCTTCCAGGGGCCCAAAACACAAGATTTATGGAATGGTTAAAAGTGCATGAAAATGGCCAATTTACTCACTCTGAGTTCTCAAAAAGGGTTTCTTCACCCCGGGAAGTTGATTAAATACCATTTGGAGGCATTTAATGTTCGAGCAAAAACGGCAGATTTTCGACAAAAGAGATAACACCCCCCCATTACGTCATGCTTCAGAAATGTGGAAAATGGTCCGTTTTCAAATGTTTTATTTTTGAACGTCAGTTCACATTTGTAGGTGGATCATCAGTGTTAGAGCTAAAATTAGCATGTTTAAAGTGATTTTCATGCTTCCAGGGGCTCGGGAAGTTAATTAAATACCATTTGGAGGCATTTAATGTTCGAGCAAAAACGGCTGATTTTCCACAAAAGAGATAACACACCCCATTACGTCATGCTTCAGAATTGTGGAAAATGGTCCGTTTTCAAATGTTTTATTTTTGAACGTCAGTTCACATTTGTAGGTGGATCATCAGTGTTAGAGCTAATATTAGCATGTTTAAAGTGATTTTCATGCTTCCAGGGGCTCGGGAAGTGAAATAAATACCATTTGGAGGCATTTAATGTTCGAGCAAAAACGGCTGATTTTCGACAAAAGAGATAACACCCCCCCATTACGTCATGCTTCAGAAATGTGGAAAATGGTCCGTTTTCAAATGTTTTATTTTTGAACGTCAGTTCACATTTGTAGGTGGATCATCAGTGTTAGAGCTAAAATTAGCATGTTTAAAGTGATTTTCATGCTTCCAGGGGCCCAAAACACAAGATTTATGGAATGGTTAAAAGTGCATGAAAATGGCCAATTTACTCACTCTGAGTTCTCAAAAAGGGTTTCTTCACCCCGGGAAGTTAATTAAATACCATTTGGAGGCATTTAATGTTCGAGCAAAAACGGCTGATTTTCGACAAAAGAGATAACACCCCCCCATTACGTCATGCTTCAGAAATGTGGAAAATGGTCCGTTTTCAAATGTTTTATTTTTGAACGCCAGTTCACATTTGTAGGTGGATAGTCAGTGTTAGAGCTAAAATTAGCATGTTTAAAGTGATTTTCATGCTTCCAGGGGCTCGGGAAGTTAATTAAATACCATTTGGAGGCATTTAATGTTCGAGCAAAAACGGCTGATTTTCCACAAAAGAGATAACACCCCCCCATTACGTCATGCTTCAGAAATGTGGAAAATGGTCTGTTTTCAAATGTTTTATTTTTGAACGTCAGTTCACATTTGTAGGTGGATCATCAGTGTTAGAGCTAAAATTAGCATGTTTAAAGTGATTTTCATGCTTCCAGGGGCTCGGGAAGTTAATTAAATACCATTTGGAGGCATTTAATGTTCGAGCAAAAACGGCTGATTTTCGACAAAAGAGATAACACCCCCCCATTACTTCATGCTTCAGAAATGTGGAAAATGGTCCGTTTTCAAATGTTTTATTTTTGAACGTCAGTTCACATTTGTAGGTGGATCATCAGTGTTAGAGCTAAAATTAGCATGTTTAAAGTGATTTTCATGCTTCCAGGGGCCCAAAACACAAGATTTATGGAATGATTAAAAGTGCATGAAAATGGCCAATTTACTCACTCTGAGTTCTCAAAAAGGGTTTCTTCACCCCGGGAAGTTGATTAAATACCATTTGGAGGCATTTAATGTTCGAGCAAAAACGGCTGATTTTCGACAAAAGAGATAACACCCCCCCATTACGTCATGCTTCAGAAATGTGGAAAATGGTCCGTTTTCAAATGTTTTATTTTTGAACGTCAGTTCACATTTGTAGGTGGATCATCAGTGTTAGAGCTAAAATTAGCATGTTTAAAGTGATTTTCATGCTTCCAGGGGCTCGGGAAGTTAATTAAATACCATTTGGAGGCATTTAATGTTCGAGCAAAAAGGGCTGATTTTCCACAAAAGAGATAACACACCCCATTACGTCATGCTTCAGAATTGTGGAAAATGGTCCGTTTTCAAATGTTTTATTTTTGAACGTCAGTTCACATTTGTAGGTGCATCATCAGTGTTAGAGCTAAAATTAGCATGTTTAAAGTGATTTTCATGCTTCCAGGGGCTCGGGAAGTTAATTAAATACCATTTGGAGGCATTTAATGTTCGAGCAAAAACGGCTGATTTTCGACAAAAGAGATAACACCCCCCCATTACGTCATGCTTCAGAAATGTGGAAAATGGTCCGTTTTCAAATGTTTTATTTTTGAACGTCAGTTCACATTTGTAGGTGGATCATCAGTGTTAGAGCTAAAATTAGCATGTTTAAAGTGATTTTCATGCTTCCAGGGGCCCAAAACACAAGATTTATGGAATGGTTAAAAGTGCATGAAAATGGCCAATTTACTCACTCTGAGTTCTCAAAAAGGGTTTCTTCACCCCGGGAAGTTAATTAAATACCATTTGGAGGCATTTAATGTTCGAGCAAAAACGGCTGATTTTCGACAAAAGAGATAACACCCCCCCATTACGTCATGCTTCAGAAATGTGGAAAATGGTCCGTTTTCAAATGTTTTATTTTTGAACGTCAGTTCACATTTGTAGGTGGATCATCAGTGTTAGAGCTAAAATTAGCATGTTTAAAGTGATTTTCATGCTTCCAGGGGCTTGGGAAGTTAATTAAATACCATTTGGAGGCATTTAATGTTCGAGCAAAAACGGCTGATTTTCCACAAAAGAGATAACACCCCCCCATTACGTCATGCTTCAGAAATGTGGAAAATGGTCCGTTTTCAAATGTTTTATTTTTGAACGTCAGTTCACATTTGTAGGTGGATCATCAGTGTTAGAGCTAAAATTAGCATGTTTAAAGTGATTTTCATGCTTCCAGGGGCTCGGGAAGTTAATTAAATACCATTTGGAGGCATTTAATGTTCGAGCAAAAACGGCTGATTTTCGACAAAAGAGATAACACCCCCCCATTACGTCATGCTTCAGAAATGTGGAAAATGGTCCGTTTTCAAATGCTTTATTTTTGAACGTCAGTTCACATTTGTAGGTGGATCATCAGTGTTAGAGCTAAAATTAGCATGTTTAAAGTGATTTTCATGCTTCCAGGGGCTCGGGAAGTGAAATAAATACCATTTGGAGGCATTTAATGTTCGAGCAAAAACGGCTGATTTTCGACAAAAGAGATAACACCCCCCCATTACGTCATGCTTCAGAAATGTGGAAAATGGTCCGTTTTCAAATGTTTTATTTTTGAACGTCAGTTCACATTTGTAGGTGGATCATCAGTGTTAGAGCTAAAATTAGCATGTTTAAAGTGATTTTCATGCTTCCAGGGGCCCAAAACACAAGATTTATGGAATGGTTAAAAGTGCATGAAAATGGCCAATTTACTCACTCTGAGTTCTCAAAAAGGGTTTCTTCACCCCGGGAAGTTAATTAAATACCATTTGGAGGCATTTAATGTTCGAGCAAAAACGGCTGATTTTCGACAAAAGAGATAACACCCCCCCATTACGTCATGCTTCAGAAATGTGGAAAATGGTCCGTTTTCAAATGTTTTATTTTTGAACGCCAGTTCACATTTGTAGGTGGATAGTCAGTGTTAGAGCTAAAATTAGCATGTTTAAAGTGATTTTCATGCTTCCAGGGGCTCGGGAAGTTAATTAAATACCATTTGGAGGCATTTAATGTTCGAGCAAAAACGGCTGATTTTCCACAAAAGAGATAACACCCCCCCATTACGTCATGCTTCAGAAATGTGGAAAATGGTCTGTTTTCAAATGTTTTATTTTTGAACGTCAGTTCACATTTGTAGGTGGATCATCAGTGTTAGAGCTAAAATTAGCATGTTTAAAGTGATTTTCATGCTTCCAGGGGCTCGGGAAGTTAATTAAATACCATTTGGAGGCATTTAATGTTCGAGCAAAAACGGCTGATTTTCGACAAAAGAGATAACACCCCCCCATTACGTCATGCTTCAGAAATGTGGAAAATGGTCCGTTTTCAAATGTTTTATTTTTGAACGTCAGTTCACATTTGTAGGTGGATCATCAGTGTTAGAGCTAAAATTAGCATGTTTAAAGTGATTTTCATGCTTCCAGGGGCCCAAAACACAAGATTTATGGAATGATTAAAAGTGCATGAAAATGGCCAATTTACTCACTCTGAGTTCTCAAAAAGGGTTTCTTCACCCCGGGAAGTTAATTAAATACCATTTGGAGGCATTTAATGTTAGAGCAAAAACGGCTGATTTTCGACAAAAGAGATAACACCCCCCCATTACGTCATGCTTCAGAAATGTGGAAAATGGTCCGTTTTCAAATGTTTTATTTTTGAAGGTCAGTTCACATTTGTAGGTGGATCATCAGTGTTAGAGCTAAAATTAGCATGTTTAAAGTGATTTTCATGCTTCCAGGGGCCCAAAACACAAGATTTATGGAATGGTTAAAAGTGCATGAAAATGGCCAATTTACTCACTCTGAGTTCTCAAAAAGGGTTTCTTCACCCCGGGAAGTTAATTAAATACCATTTGGAGGCATTTAATGTTCGAGCAAAAACGGCTGATTTTCGACAAAAGAGATAACACCCCCACATTACGTCATGCTTCAGAAATGTGGAAAATGGCCCGTTTTCAAATGTTTTATTTTTGAATGTCAGTTCACATTTGTAGGTGGATCATCAGTGTTAGAGCTAAAATTAGCATGTTTAAAGTGATTTTCATGCTTCCAGGGGCTCGGGAAGTTAATTAAATACCATTTGGAGGCATTTATTGTTCGAGCAAAAACGGCTAATTTTCGACAAAAGAGATAACACCCCCCCATTACGTCATGCTTCAGAAATGTGGAAAATGGTCAGTTTTTAAATGATTTATTTTTGAACGTCAGTTCACATTTGTAGGTGGATCATCAGTGTTAGAGCTAAAATTAGCATGTTTAAAGTGATTTTCATGCTTCCAGGGGCTCGGGAAGTTAATTAAATACCATTTGGAGGCATTTAATGTTCGAGCAAAAACGGCTGATTTTCGACAAAAGAGATAACACCCCCCCCCCATTACGTCATGCTTCAGAAATGTGGAAAATGGTCCGTTTTCAAATGTTTTATTTTTGAACGTCAGTTCACATTTGTAGGTGGATCATCAGTGTTAGAGCTAAAATTAGCATGTTTAAAGTGATTTTCATGCTTCCAGGGGCCCAAAACACAAGATTTATGGAATGGTTAAAAGTGCATGAAAATGGCCAATTTACTCACTCTGAGTTCTCAAAAAGGGTTTCTTCACCCCGGGAAGTTAATTAAATACCATTTGGAGGCATTTAATGTTTGAGCAAAAACGGCTGATTTTCGACAAAAGAGATAACACCCCCCCATTACGTCATGCTTCAGAAATGTGGAAAATGGTCCGTTTTCAAATGTTTTATTTTTGAACGTCAGTTCACATTTGTAGGTGGATCATCAGTGTTAGAGCTAAAATTAGCATGTTTAAAGTGATTTTCATGCTTCCAGGGGCTCGGGAAGTTAATTAAATACCATTTGGAGGCATTTAATGTTCGAGCAAAAACGGCTGATTTTCGACAAAAGAGATAACACCCCCCCCCATTACGTCATGCTTCAGAAATGTGGAAAATGGTCCGTTTTCAAATGTTTTATTTTTGAACGTCAGTTCACATTTGTAGGTGGATCATCAGTGTTAGAGCTAAAATTAGCATGTTTAAAGTGATTTTCATGCTTCCAGGGGCCCAAAACACAAGATTTATGGAATGGTTAAAAGTGCATGAAAATGGCCAATTTACTCACTCTGAGTTCTCAAAAAGGGTTTCTTCACCCCGGGAAGTTAATTAAATACCATTTGGAGGCATTTAATGTTCGAGCAAAAACGGCTGATTTTCGACAAAAGAGATAACACCCCCCCATTACGTCATGCTTCAGAAATGTGGAAAATGGTCCGTTTTCAAATGTTTTATTTTTGAACGTCAGTTCACATTTGTAGGTGGATCATCAGTGTTAGAGCTAAAATTAGCATGTTTAAAGTGATTTTCATGCTTCCAGGGGCTCGGGAAGTTAATTAAATACCATTTGGAGGCATTTAATGTTCGAGCAAAAACGGCTGATTTTCCACAAAAGAGATAACACACCCCATTACGTCATGCTTCAGAATTGTGGAAAATGGTCCGTTTTCAAATGTTTTATTTTTGAACGTCAGTTCACATTTGTAGGTGGATCATCAGTGTTAGAGCTAAAATTAGCATGTTTAAAGTGATTTTCATGCTTCCAGGGGCTCGGGAAGTTAATTAAATACCATTTGGAGGCATTTAATGTTCGAGCAAAAACGGCTGATTTTCGACAAAAGAGATAACACCCCCCCATTACGTCATGCTTCAGAAATGTGGAAAATGGTCCGTTTTCAAATGTTTTATTTTTGAACGTCAGTTCACATTTGTAGGTGGATCATCAGTGTTAGAGCTAAAATTAGCATGTTTAAAGTGATTTTCATGCTTCCAGGGGCTCGGGAAGTTAATTAAATACCATTTGGAGGCATTTAATGTTCGAGCAAAAACGGCTGATTTTCGACAAAAGAGATAACACCCCCCCATTACGTCATGCTTCAGAAATGTGGAAAATGGTCCGTTTTCAAATGCTTTATTTTTGAACGTCAGTTCACATTTGTAGGTGGATCATCAGTGTTAGAGCTAAAATTAGCATGTTTAAAGTGATTTTCATGCTTCCAGGGGCTCGGGAAGTGAAATAAATACCATTTGGAGGCATTTAATGTTCGAGCAAAAACGGCTGATTTTCGACAAAAGAGATAACACCCCCCCATTACGTCATGCTTCAGAAATGTGGAAAATGGTCCGTTTTCAAATGTTTTATTTTTGAACGTCAGTTCACATTTGTAGGTGGATCATCAGTGTTAGAGCTAAAATTAGCATGTTTAAAGTGATTTTCATGCTTCCAGGGGCCCAAAACACAAGATTTATGGAATGGTTAAAAGTGCATGAAAATGGCCAATTTACTCACTCTGAGTTCTCAAAAAGGGTTTCTTCACCCCGGGAAGTTAATTAAATACCATTTGGAGGCATTTAATGTTCGAGCAAAAACGGCTGATTTTCGACAAAAGAGATAACACCCCCCCATTACGTCATGCTTCAGAAATGTGGAAAATGGTCCGTTTTCAAATGTTTTATTTTTGAACGCCAGTTCACATTTGTAGGTGGATAGTCAGTGTTAGAGCTAAAATTAGCATGTTTAAAGTGATTTTCATGCTTCCAGGGGCTCGGGAAGTTAATTAAATACCATTTGGAGGCATTTAATGTTCGAGCAAAAACGGCTGATTTTCCACAAAAGAGATAACACCCCCCCATTACGTCATGCTTCAGAAATGTGGAAAATGGTCTGTTTTCAAATGTTTTATTTTTGAACGTCAGTTCACATTTGTAGGTGGATCATCAGTGTTAGAGCTAAAATTAGCATGTTTAAAGTGATTTTCATGCTTCCAGGGGCTCGGGAAGTTAATTAAATACCATTTGGAGGCATTTAATGTTCGAGCAAAAACGGCTGATTTTCGACAAAAGAGATAACACCCCCCCATTACGTCATGCTTCAGAAATGTGGAAAATGGTCCGTTTTCAAATGTTTTATTTTTGAACGTCAGTTCACATTTGGAGGTGGATCATCAGTGTTAGAGCTAAAATTAGCATGTTTAAAGTGATTTTCATGCTTCCAGGGGCCCAAAACACAAGATTTATGGAATGATTAAAAGTGCATGAAAATGGGCAATTTACTCACTCTGAGTTCTCAAAAAGGGTTTCTTCACCCCGGGAAGTTAATTAAATACCATTTGGAGGCATTTAATGTTAGAGCAAAAACGGCTGATTTTCGACAAAAGAGATAACACCCCCCCATTACGTCATGCTTCAGAAATGTGGAAAATGGTCCGTTTTCAAATGTTTTATTTTTGAAGGTCAGTTCACATTTGTAGGTGGATCATCAGTGTTAGAGCTAAAATTAGCATGTTTAAAGTGATTTTCATGCTTCCAGGGGCCCAAAACACAAGATTTATGGAATGGTTAAAAGTGCATGAAAATGGCCAATTTACTCACTCTGAGTTCTCAAAAAGGGTTTCTTCACCCCGGGAAGTTAATTAAATACCATTTGGAGGCATTTAATGTTCGAGCAAAAACGGCTGATTTTCGACAAAAGAGATAACACCCCCACATTACGTCATGCTTCCGAAATGTGGAAAATGGCCCGTTTTCAAATGTTTTATTTTTGAATGTCAGTTCACATTTGTAGGTGGATCATCAGTGTTAGAGCTAAAATTAGCATGTTTAAAGTGATTTTCATGCTTCCAGGGGCTCGGGAAGTTAATTAAATACCATTTGGAGGCATTTATTGTTCGAGCAAAAACGGCTAATTTTCGACAAAAGAGATAACACCCCCCCATTACGTCATGCTTCAGAAATGTGGAAAATGGTCCGTTTTCAAATGATTTATTTTTGAACGTCAGTTCACATTTGTAGGTGGATCATCAGTGTTAGAGCTAAAATTAGCATGTTTAAAGTGATTTTCATGCTTCCAGGGGCTCGGGAAGTTAATTAAATACCATTTGGAGGCATTTAATGTTCGAGCAAAAACGGCTGATTTTCGACAAAAGAGATAACACCCCCCCCCCATTACGTCATGCTTCAGAAATGTGGAAAATGGTCCGTTTTCAAATGTTTTATTTTTGAACGTCAGTTCACATTTGTAGGTGGATCATCAGTGTTAGAGCTAAAATTAGCATGTTTAAAGTGATTTTCATGCTTCCAGGGGCCCAAAACACAAGATTTATGGAATGGTTAAAAGTGCATGAAAATGGCCAATTTACTCACTCTGAGTTCTCAAAAAGGGTTTCTTCACCCCGGGAAGTTAATTAAATACCATTTGGAGGCATTTAATGTTTGAGCAAAAACGGCTGATTTTCGACAAAAGAGATAACACCCCCCCATTACGTCATGCTTCAGAAATGTGGAAAATGGTCCGTTTTCAAATGTTTTATTTTTGAACGTCAGTTCACATTTGTAGGTGGATCATCAGTGTTAGAGCTAAAATTAGCATGTTTAAAGTGATTTTCATGCTTCCAGGGGCTCGGGAAGTTAATTAAATACCATTTGGAGGCATTTAATGTTCGAGCAAAAACGGCTGATTTTCGACAAAAGAGATAACACCCCCCCCCATTACGTCATGCTTCAGAAATGTGGAAAATGGTCCGTTTTCAAATGTTTTATTTTTGAACGTCAGTTCACATTTGTAGGTGGATCATCAGTGTTAGAGCTAAAATTAGCATGTTTAAAGTGATTTTCATGCTTCCAGGGGCCCAAAACACAAGATTTATGGAATGGTTAAAAGTGCATGAAAATGGCCAATTTACTCACTCTGAGTTCTCAAAAAGGGTTTCTTCACCCCGGGAAGTTAATTAAATACCATTTGGAGGCATTTAATGTTCGAGCAAAAACGGCTGATTTTCGACAAAAGAGATAACACCCCCCCATTACGTCATGCTTCAGAAATGTGGAAAATGGTCCGTTTTCAAATGTTTTATTTTTGAACGTCAGTTCACATTTGTAGGTGGATCATCAGTGTTAGAGCTAAAATTAGCATGTTTAAAGTGATTTTCATGCTTCCAGGGGCTCGGGAAGTTAATTAAATACCATTTGGAGGCATTTAATGTTCGAGCAAAAACGGCTGATTTTCGACAAAAGAGATAACACCCCCCCATTACGTCATGCTTCAGAAATGTGGAAAATGGTCCGTTTTCAAATGTTTTATTTTTGAACGTCAGTTCACATTTGTAGGTGGATCATCAGTGTTAGAGCTAAAATTAGCATGTTTAAAGTGATTTTCATGCTTCCAGGGGCTCGGGAAGTTAATTAAATACCATTTGGAGGCATTTAATGTTCGAGCAAAAACGGCTGATTTTCGACAAAAGAGATAACACCCCCCCATTACGTCATGCTTCAGAAATGTGGAAAATGGTCCGTTTTCAAATGTTTTATTTTTGAACGTCAGTTCACATTTGTAGGTGGATCATCAGTGTTAGAGCTAAAATTAGCATGTTTAAAGTGATTTTCATGCTTCCAGGGGCCCAAAACACAAGATTTATGGAATGATTAAAAGTGCATGAAAATGGCCAATTTACTCACTCTGAGTTCTCAAAAAGGGTTTCTTCACCCCGGGAAGTTAATTAAATACCATTTGGAGGCATTTAATGTTAGAGCAAAAACGGCTGATTTTGGACAAAAGAGATAACACCCCCCCATTACTTCATGCTTCAGAAATGTGGAAAATGGTCCGTTTTCAAATGTTTTATTTTTGAAGGTCAGTTCACATTTGTAGGTGGATCATCAGTGTTAGAGCTAAAATTAGCATGTTTAAAGTGATTTTCATGCTTCCAGGGGCCCAAAACACAAGATTTATGGAATGGTTAAAAGTGCATGAAAATGGCCAATTTACTCACTCTGAGTTCTCAAAAAGGGTTTCTTCACCCCGGGAAGTTAATTAAATACCATTTGGAGGCATTTAATGTTCGAGCAAAAACGGCTGATTTTCGACAAAAGAGATAACACCCCCCCATTACGTCATGCTTCAGAAATGTGGAAAATGGTCCGTTTTCAAATGTTTTATTTTTGAACGTCAGTTCACATTTGTAGGTGGATCATCAGTGTTAGAGCTAAAATTAGCATGTTTAAAGTGATTTTCATGCTTCCAGGGGCTCGGGAAGTTAATTAAATACCATTTGGAGGCATTTATTGTTCGAGCAAAAACGGCTAATTTTCGACAAAAGAGATAACACCCCCCCATTACATCATGCTTCAGAAATGTGGAAAATAGTCCGTTTTCAAATGTTTTATTTTTGAACGTCAGTTCACATTTGTAGGTGGATCATCAGTGTTAGAGCTAAAATTAGCATGTTTAAAGTGATTTTCATGCTTCCAGGGGCTCGGGAAGTTAATTAAATACCATTTGGAGGCATTTAATGTTCGAGCAAAAACGGCTGATTTTCGACAAAAGAGATAACACCCCCCCCCATTACGTCATGCTTCAGAAATGTGGAAAATGGTCCGTTTTCAAATGTTTTATTTTTGAACGTCAGTTCACATTTGTAGGTGGATCATCAGTGTTAGAGCTAAAATTAGCATGTTTAAAGTGATTTTCATGCTTCCAGGGGCCCAAAACACAAGATTTATGGAATGGTTAAAAGTGCATGAAAATGGCCAATTTACTCACTCTGAGTTCTCAAAAAGGGTTTCTTCACCCCGGGAAGTTAATTAAATACCATTTGGAGGCATTTAATGTTTGAGCAAAAACGGCTGATTTTCGACAAAAGAGATAACACCCCCCCATTACGTCATGCTTCAGAAATGTGGAAAATGGTCCGTTTTCAAATGTTTTATTTTTGAACGTCAGTTCACATTTGTAGGTGGATCATCAGTGTTAGAGCTAAAATTAGCATGTTTAAAGTGATTTTCATGCTTCCAGGGGCTCGGGAAGTTAATTAAATACCATTTGGAGGCATTTAATGTTCGAGCAAAAACGGCTGATTTTCGACAAAAGAGATAACACCCCCCCCATTACGTCATGCTTCAGAAATGTGGAAAATGGTCCGTTTTCAAATGTTTTATTTTAGAACGTCAGTTCACATTTGTAGGTGGATCATCAGTGTTAGAGCTAAAATTAGCATGTTTAAAGTGATTTTCATGCTTCCAGGGGCCCAAAACACAAGATTTATGGAATGGTTAAAAGTGCATGAAAATGGCCAATTTACTCACTCTGAGTTCTCAAAAAGGGTTTCTTCACCCCGGGAAGTTAATTAAATACCATTTGGAGGCATTTAATGTTCGAGCAAAAACGGCTGATTTTCGACAAAAGAGATAACACCCCCCCATTACGTCATGCTTCAGAAATGTGGAAAATGGTCCGTTTTCAAATGTTTTATTTTTGAACGTCAGTTCACATTTGTAGGTGGATCATCAGTGTTAGAGCTAAAATTAGCATGTTTAAAGTGATTTTCATGCTTCCAGGGGCTCGGGAAGTTAATTAAATACCATTTGGAGGCATTTATTGTTCGAGCAAAAACGGCTAATTTTCGACAAAAGAGATAACACTCCCCCATTACGTCATGCTTCAGAAATGTGGAAAATAGTCCGTTTTCAAATGTTTTATTTTTGAACGTCAGTTCACATTTGTAGGTGGATCATCAGTGTTAGAGCTAAAATTAGCATGTTTAAAGTGATTTTCATGCTTCCAGGGGCTCGGGAAGTTAATTAAATACCATTTGGAGGCATTTAATGTTCGAGCAAAAACGGCTGATTTTCGACAAAAGAGATAACACCCCCCCCCATTACGTCATGCTTCAGAAATGTGGAAAATGGTCCATTTTCAAATGTTTTATTTTTGAACGTCAGTTCACATTTGTAGGTGGATCATCAGTGTTAGAGCTAAAATTAGCATGTTTAAAGTGATTTTCATGCTTCCAGGGGCCCAAAACACAAGATTTATGGAATGGTTAAAAGTGCATGAAAATGGCCAATTTACTCACTCTGAGTTCTCAAAAAGGGTTTCTTCACCCCGGGAAGTTAATTAAATACCATTTGGAGGCATTTAATGTTTGAGCAAAAACGGCTGATTTTCGACAAAAGAGATAACACCCCCCCATTACGTCATGCTTCAGAAATGTGGAAAATGGTCCGTTTTCAAATGTTTTATTTTTGAACGTCAGTTCACATTTGTAGGTGGATCATCAGTGTTAGAGCTAAAATTAGCATGTTTAAAGTGATTTTCATGCTTCCAGGGGCTCGGGAAGTTAATTAAATACCATTTGGAGGCATTTAATGTTCGAGCAAAAACGGCTGATTTTCGACAAAAGAGATAACACCCCCCCATTACGTCATGCTTCAGAAATGTGGAAAATGGTCCGTTTTCAAATGTTTTATTTTTGAACGTCAGTTCACATTTGTAGGTGGATCATCAGTGTTAGAGCTAAAATTAGCATGTTTAAAGTGATTTTCATGCTTCCAGGGGCCCAAAACACAAGATTTATGGAATGGTTAAAAGTGGATGAAAATGGCCAATTTACTCACTCTGAGTTCTCAAAAAGGGTTTCTTCACCCCGGGAAGTTAATTAAATACCATTTGGAGGCATTTAATGTTCGAGCAAAAACGGCTGATTTTCGACAAAAGAGATAACACCCCCCCATTACGTCATGCTTCAGAAATGTGGAAAATGGTCCGTTTTCAAATGTTTTATTTTTGAACGTCAGTTCACATTTGTAGGTGGATCATCAGTGTTAGAGCTAAAATTAGCATGTTTAAAGTGATTTTCATGCTTCCAGGGGCTCGGGAAGTGAAATAAATACCATTTGGAGGCATTTAATGTTCGAGCAAAAACGGCTGATTTTCGACAAAAGAGATAACACCCCCCCATTACGTCATGCTTCAGAAATGTGGAAAATGGTCCGTTTTCAAATGTTTTATTTTTGAACGTCAGTTCACATTTGTAGGTGGATCATCAGTGTTAGAGCTAAAATTAGCATGTTTAAAGTGATTTTCATGCTTCCAGGGGCCCAAAACACAAGATTTATGGAATGGTTAAAAGTGCATGAAAATGGCCAATTTACTCACTCTGAGTTCTCAAAAAGGGTTTCTTCACCCCGGGAAGTTAATTAAATACCATTTGGAGGCATTTAATGTTCGAGCAAAAACGGCTGATTTTCGACAAAAGAGATAACACCCCCCCATTACGTCATGCTTCAGAAATGTGGAAAATGGTCCGTTTTCAAATGTTTTATTTTTGAACGCCAGTTCACATTTGTAGGTGGATAGTCAGTGTTAGAGCTAAAATTAGCATGTTTAAAGTGATTTTCATGCTTCCAGGGGCTCGGGAAGTTAATTAAATACCATTTGGAGGCATTTAATGTTCGAGCAAAAACGGCTGATTTTCCACAAAAGAGATAACACCCCCCCATTACGTCATGCTTCAGAAATGTGGAAAATGGTCTGTTTTCAAATGTTTTATTTTTGAACGTCAGTTCACATTTGTAGGTGGATCATCAGTGTTAGAGCTAAAATTAGCATGTTTAAAGTGATTTTCATGCTTCCAGGGGCTCGGGAAGTTAATTAAATACCATTTGGAGGCATTTAATGTTCGAGCAAAAACGGCTGATTTTCGACAAAAGAGATAACACCCCCCCATTACGTCATGCTTCAGAAATGTGGAAAATGGTCCGTTTTCAAATGTTTTATTTTTGAACGTCAGTTCACATTTGTAGGTGGATCATCAGTGTTAGAGCTAAAATTAGCATGTTTAAAGTGATTTTCATGCTTCCAGGGGCCCAAAACACAAGATTTATGGAATGATTAAAAGTGCATGAAAATGGCCAATTTACTCACTCTGAGTTCTCAAAAAGGGTTTCTTCACCCCGGGAAGTTAATTAAATACCATTTGGAGGCATTTAATGTTAGAGCAAAAACGGCTGATTTTCGACAAAAGAGATAACACCCCCCCATTACGTCATGCTTCAGAAATGTGGAAAATGGTCCGTTTTCAAATGTTTTATTTTTGAAGGTCAGTTCACATTTGTAGGTGGATCATCAGTGTTAGAGCTAAAATTAGCATGTTTAAAGTGATTTTCATGCTTCCAGGGGCCCAAAACACAAGATTTATGGAATGGTTAAAAGTGCATGAAAATGGCCAATTTACTCACTCTGAGTTCTCAAAAAGGGTTTCTTCACCCCGGGAAGTTAATTAAATACCATTTGGAGGCATTTAATGTTCGAGCAAAAACGGCTGATTTTCGACAAAAGAGATAACACCCCCACATTACGTCATGCTTCAGAAATGTGGAAAATGGCCCGTTTTCAAATGTTTTATTTTTGAATGTCAGTTCACATTTGTAGGTGGATCATCAGTGTTAGAGCTAAAATTAGCATGTTTAAAGTGATTTTCATGCTTCCAGGGGCTCGGGAAGTTAATTAAATACCATTTGGAGGCATTTATTGTTCGAGCAAAAACGGCTAATTTTCGACAAAAGAGATAACACCCCCCCATTACGTCATGCTTCAGAAATGTGGAAAATGGTCAGTTTTTAAATGATTTATTTTTGAACGTCAGTTCACATTTGTAGGTGGATCATCAGTGTTAGAGCTAAAATTAGCATGTTTAAAGTGATTTTCATGCTTCCAGGGGCTCGGGAAGTTAATTAAATACCATTTGGAGGCATTTAATGTTCGAGCAAAAACGGCTGATTTTCGACAAAAGAGATAACACCCCCCCCCCCATTACGTCATGCTTCAGAAATGTGGAAAATGGTCCGTTTTCAAATGTTTTATTTTTGAACGTCAGTTCACATTTGTAGGTGGATCATCAGTGTTAGAGCTAAAATTAGCATGTTTAAAGTGATTTTCATGCTTCCAGGGGCCCAAAACACAAGATTTATGGAATGGTTAAAAGTGCATGAAAATGGCCAATTTACTCACTCTGAGTTCTCAAAAAGGGTTTCTTCACCCCGGGAAGTTAATTAAATACCATTTGGAGGCATTTAATGTTTGAGCAAAAACGGCTGATTTTCGACAAAAGAGATAACACCCCCCCATTACGTCATGCTTCAGAAATGTGGAAAATGGTCCGTTTTCAAATGTTTTATTTTTGAACGTCAGTTCACATTTGTAGGTGGATCATCAGTGTTAGAGCTAAAATTAGCATGTTTAAAGTGATTTTCATGCTTCCAGGGGCTCGGGAAGTTAATTAAATACCATTTGGAGGCATTTAATGTTCGAGCAAAAACGGCTGATTTTCGACAAAAGAGATAACACCCCCCCCCATTACGTCATGCTTCAGAAATGTGGAAAATGGTCCGTTTTCAAATGTTTTATTTTTGAACGTCAGTTCACATTTGTAGGTGGATCATCAGTGTTAGAGCTAAAATTAGCATGTTTAAAGTGATTTTCATGCTTCCAGGGGCCCAAAACACAAGATTTATGGAATGGTTAAAAGTGCATGAAAATGGCCAATTTACTCACTCTGAGTTCTCAAAAAGGGTTTCTTCACCCCGGGAAGTTAATTAAATACCATTTGGAGGCATTTAATGTTCGAGCAAAAACGGCTGATTTTCGACAAAAGAGATAACACCCCCCCATTACGTCATGCTTCAGAAATGTGGAAAATGGTCCGTTTTCAAATGTTTTATTTTTGAACGTCAGTTCACATTTGTAGGTGGATCATCAGTGTTAGAGCTAAAATTAGCATGTTTAAAGTGATTTTCATGCTTCCAGGGGCTCGGGAAGTTAATTAAATACCATTTGGAGGCATTTAATGTTCGAGCAAAAACGGCTGATTTTCCACAAAAGAGATAACACACCCCATTACGTCATGCTTCAGAATTGTGGAAAATGGTCCGTTTTCAAATGTTTTATTTTTGAACGTCAGTTCACATTTGTAGGTGGATCATCAGTGTTAGAGCTAAAATTAGCATGTTTAAAGTGATTTTCATGCTTCCAGGGGCTCGGGAAGTTAATTAAATACCATTTGGAGGCATTTAATGTTCGAGCAAAAACGGCTGATTTTCGACAAAAGAGATAACACCCCCCCATTACGTCATGCTTCAGAAATGTGGAAAATGGTCCGTTTTCAAATGTTTTATTTTTGAACGTCAGTTCACATTTGTAGGTGGATCATCAGTGTTAGAGCTAAAATTAGCATGTTTAAAGTGATTTTCATGCTTCCAGGGGCTCGGGAAGTTAATTAAATACCATTTGGAGGCATTTAATGTTCGAGCAAAAACGGCTGATTTTCGACAAAAGAGATAACACCCCCCCATTACGTCATGCTTCAGAAATGTGGAAAATGGTCCGTTTTCAAATGCTTTATTTTTGAACGTCAGTTCACATTTGTAGGTGGATCATCAGTGTTAGAGCTAAAATTAGCATGTTTAAAGTGATTTTCATGCTTCCAGGGGCTCGGGAAGTGAAATAAATACCATTTGGAGGCATTTAATGTTCGAGCAAAAACGGCTGATTTTCGACAAAAGAGATAACACCCCCCCATTACGTCATGCTTCAGAAATGTGGAAAATGGTCCGTTTTCAAATGTTTTATTTTTGAACGTCAGTTCACATTTGTAGGTGGATCATCAGTGTTAGAGCTAAAATTAGCATGTTTAAAGTGATTTTCATGCTTCCAGGGGCCCAAAACACAAGATTTATGGAATGGTTAAAAGTGCATGAAAATGGCCAATTTACTCACTCTGAGTTCTCAAAAAGGGTTTCTTCACCCCGGGAAGTTAATTAAATACCATTTGGAGGCATTTAATGTTCGAGCAAAAACGGCTGATTTTCGACAAAAGAGATAACACCCCCCCATTACGTCATGCTTCAGAAATGTGGAAAATGGTCCGTTTTCAAATGTTTTATTTTTGAACGCCAGTTCACATTTGTAGGTGGATAGTCAGTGTTAGAGCTAAAATTAGCATGTTTAAAGTGATTTTCATGCTTCCAGGGGCTCGGGAAGTTAATTAAATACCATTTGGAGGCATTTAATGTTCGAGCAAAAACGGCTGATTTTCCACAAAAGAGATAACACCCCCCCATTACGTCATGCTTCAGAAATGTGGAAAATGGTCTGTTTTCAAATGTTTTATTTTTGAACGTCAGTTCACATTTGTAGGTGGATCATCAGTGTTAGAGCTAAAATTAGCATGTTTAAAGTGATTTTCATGCTTCCAGGGGCTCGGGAAGTTAATTAAATACCATTTGGAGGCATTTAATGTTCGAGCAAAAACGGCTGATTTTCGACAAAAGAGATAACACCCCCCCATTACGTCATGCTTCAGAAATGTGGAAAATGGTCCGTTTTCAAATGTTTTATTTTTGAACGTCAGTTCACATTTGGAGGTGGATCATCAGTGTTAGAGCTAAAATTAGCATGTTTAAAGTGATTTTCATGCTTCCAGGGGCCCAAAACACAAGATTTATGGAATGATTAAAAGTGCATGAAAATGGGCAATTTACTCACTCTGAGTTCTCAAAAAGGGTTTCTTCACCCCGGGAAGTTAATTAAATACCATTTGGAGGCATTTAATGTTAGAGCAAAAACGGCTGATTTTCGACAAAAGAGATAACACCCCCCCATTACGTCATGCTTCAGAAATGTGGAAAATGGTCCGTTTTCAAATGTTTTATTTTTGAAGGTCAGTTCACATTTGTAGGTGGATCATCAGTGTTAGAGCTAAAATTAGCATGTTTAAAGTGATTTTCATGCTTCCAGGGGCCCAAAACACAAGATTTATGGAATGGTTAAAAGTGCATGAAAATGGCCAATTTACTCACTCTGAGTTCTCAAAAAGGGTTTCTTCACCCCGGGAAGTTAATTAAATACCATTTGGAGGCATTTAATGTTCGAGCAAAAACGGCTGATTTTCGACAAAAGAGATAACACCCCCACATTACGTCATGCTTCCGAAATGTGGAAAATGGCCCGTTTTCAAATGTTTTATTTTTTAATGTCAGTTCACATTTGTAGGTGGATCATCAGTGTTAGAGCTAAAATTAGCATGTTTAAAGTGATTTTCATGCTTCCAGGGGCTCGGGAAGTTAATTAAATACCATTTGGAGGCATTTATTGTTCGAGCAAAAACGGCTAATTTTCGACAAAAGAGATAACACCCCCCCATTACGTCATGCTTCAGAAATGTGGAAAATGGTCCGTTTTCAAATGATTTATTTTTGAACGTCAGTTCACATTTGTAGGTGGATCATCAGTGTTAGAGCTAAAATTAGCATGTTTAAAGTGATTTTCATGCTTCCAGGGGCTCGGGAAGTTAATTAAATACCATTTGGAGGCATTTAATGTTCGAGCAAAAACGGCTGATTTTCGACAAAAGAGATAACACCCCCCCCCCATTACGTCATGCTTCAGAAATGTGGAAAATGGTCCGTTTTCAAATGTTTTATTTTTGAACGTCAGTTCACATTTGTAGGTGGATCATCAGTGTTAGAGCTAAAATTAGCATGTTTAAAGTGATTTTCATGCTTCCAGGGGCCCAAAACACAAGATTTATGGAATGGTTAAAAGTGCATGAAAATGGCCAATTTACTCACTCTGAGTTCTCAAAAAGGGTTTCTTCACCCCGGGAAGTTAATTAAATACCATTTGGAGGCATTTAATGTTTGAGCAAAAACGGCTGATTTTCGACAAAAGAGATAACACCCCCCCATTACGTCATGCTTCAGAAATGTGGAAAATGGTCCGTTTTCAAATGTTTTATTTTTGAACGTCAGTTCACATTTGTAGGTGGATCATCAGTGTTAGAGCTAAAATTAGCATGTTTAAAGTGATTTTCATGCTTCCAGGGGCTCGGGAAGTTAATTAAATACCATTTGGAGGCATTTAATGTTCGAGCAAAAACGGCTGATTTTCGACAAAAGAGATAACACCCCCCCCCATTACGTCATGCTTCAGAAATGTGGAAAATGGTCCGTTTTCAAATGTTTTATTTTTGAACGTCAGTTCACATTTGTAGGTGGATCATCAGTGTTAGAGCTAAAATTAGCATGTTTAAAGTGATTTTCATGCTTCCAG
Organism: Lissotriton vulgaris; assembly: GCF_964263255.1. Lineage (NCBI taxonomy): Eukaryota > Metazoa > Chordata > Amphibia > Caudata > Salamandridae > Lissotriton > Lissotriton vulgaris. The sequence continues at coordinate 308,778 of NW_028242042.1, read as the reverse complement.
GGGCCCAAAACACAAGATTTATGGAATGGTTAAAAGTGCATGAAAATGGCCAATTTACTCACTCTGAGTTCTCAAAAAGGGTTTCTTCACCCCGGGAAGTTAATTAAATACCATTTGGAGGCATTTAATGTTCGAGCAAAAACGGCTGATTTTCGACAAAAGAGATAACACCCCCCCATTACGTCATGCTTCAGAAATGTGGAAAATGGTCCGTTTTCAAATGTTTTATTTTTGAACGTCAGTTCACATTTGTAGGTGGATCATCAGTGTTAGAGCTAAAATTAGCATGTTTAAAGTGATTTTCATGCTTCCAGGGGCTCGGGAAGTTAATTAAATACCATTTGGAGGCATTTAATGTTCGAGCAAAAACGGCTGATTTTCGACAAAAGAGATAACACCCCCCCATTACGTCATGCTTCAGAAATGTGGAAAATGGTCCGTTTTCAAATGTTTTATTTTTGAACGTCAGTTCACATTTGTAGGTGGATCATCAGTGTTAGAGCTAAAATTAGCATGTTTAAAGTGATTTTCATGCTTCCAGGGGCTCGGGAAGTTAATTAAATACCATTTGGAGGCATTTAATGTTCGAGCAAAAACGGCTGATTTTCGACAAAAGAGATAACACCCCCCCATTACGTCATGCTTCAGAAATGTGGAAAATGGTCCGTTTTCAAATGTTTTATTTTTGAACGTCAGTTCACATTTGTAGGTGGATCATCAGTGTTAGAGCTAAAATTAGCATGTTTAAAGTGATTTTCATGCTTCCAGGGGCCCAAAACACAAGATTTATGGAATGATTAAAAGTGCATGAAAATGGCCAATTTACTCACTCTGAGTTCTCAAAAAGGGTTTCTTCACCCCGGGAAGTTAATTAAATACCATTTGGAGGCATTTAATGTTAGAGCAAAAACGGCTGATTTTGGACAAAAGAGATAACACCCCCCCATTACTTCATGCTTCAGAAATGTGGAAAATGGTCCGTTTTCAAATGTTTTATTTTTGAAGGTCAGTTCACATTTGTAGGTGGATCATCAGTGTTAGAGCTAAAATTAGCATGTTTAAAGTGATTTTCATGCTTCCAGGGGCCCAAAACACAAGATTTATGGAATGGTTAAAAGTGCATGAAAATGGCCAATTTACTCACTCTGAGTTCTCAAAAAGGGTTTCTTCACCCCGGGAAGTTAATTAAATACCATTTGGAGGCATTTAATGTTCGAGCAAAAACGGCTGATTTTCGACAAAAGAGATAACACCCCCCCATTACGTCATGCTTCAGAAATGTGGAAAATGGTCCGTTTTCAAATGTTTTATTTTTGAACGTCAGTTCACATTTGTAGGTGGATCATCAGTGTTAGAGCTAAAATTAGCATGTTTAAAGTGATTTTCATGCTTCCAGGGGCTCGGGAAGTTAATTAAATACCATTTGGAGGCATTTATTGTTCGAGCAAAAACGGCTAATTTTCGACAAAAGAGATAACACCCCCCCATTACATCATGCTTCAGAAATGTGGAAAATAGTCCGTTTTCAAATGTTTTATTTTTGAACGTCAGTTCACATTTGTAGGTGGATCATCAGTGTTAGAGCTAAAATTAGCATGTTTAAAGTGATTTTCATGCTTCCAGGGGCTCGGGAAGTTAATTAAATACCATTTGGAGGCATTTAATGTTCGAGCAAAAACGGCTGATTTTCGACAAAAGAGATAACACCCCCCCCCATTACGTCATGCTTCAGAAATGTGGAAAATGGTCCGTTTTCAAATGTTTTATTTTTGAACGTCAGTTCACATTTGTAGGTGGATCATCAGTGTTAGAGCTAAAATTAGCATGTTTAAAGTGATTTTCATGCTTCCAGGGGCCCAAAACACAAGATTTATGGAATGGTTAAAAGTGCATGAAAATGGCCAATTTACTCACTCTGAGTTCTCAAAAAGGGTTTCTTCACCCCGGGAAGTTAATTAAATACCATTTGGAGGCATTTAATGTTTGAGCAAAAACGGCTGATTTTCGACAAAAGAGATAACACCCCCCCATTACGTCATGCTTCAGAAATGTGGAAAATGGTCCGTTTTCAAATGTTTTATTTTTGAACGTCAGTTCACATTTGTAGGTGGATCATCAGTGTTAGAGCTAAAATTAGCATGTTTAAAGTGATTTTCATGCTTCCAGGGGCTCGGGAAGTTAATTAAATACCATTTGGAGGCATTTAATGTTCGAGCAAAAACGGCTGATTTTCGACAAAAGAGATAACACCCCCCCCATTACGTCATGCTTCAGAAATGTGGAAAATGGTCCGTTTTCAAATGTTTTATTTTAGAACGTCAGTTCACATTTGTAGGTGGATCATCAGTGTTAGAGCTAAAATTAGCATGTTTAAAGTGATTTTCATGCTTCCAGGGGCCCAAAACACAAGATTTATGGAATGGTTAAAAGTGCATGAAAATGGCCAATTTACTCACTCTGAGTTCTCAAAAGGGTTTCTTCACCCCGGGAAGTTAATTAAATACCATTTGGAGGCATTTAATGTTCGAGCAAAAACGGCTGATTTTCGACAAAAGAGATAACACCCCCCCATTACGTCATGCTTCAGAAATGTGGAAAATGGTCCGTTTTCAAATGTTTTATTTTTGAACGTCAGTTCACATTTGTAGGTGGATCATCAGTGTTAGAGCTAAAATTAGCATGTTTAAAGTGATTTTCATGCTTCCAGGGGCTCGGGAAGTTAATTAAATACCATTTGGAGGCATTTATTGTTCGAGCAAAAACGGCTAATTTTCGACAAAAGAGATAACACTCCCCCATTACGTCATGCTTCAGAAATGTGGAAAATAGTCCGTTTTCAAATGTTTTATTTTTGAACGTCAGTTCACATTTGTAGGTGGATCATCAGTGTTAGAGCTAAAATTAGCATGTTTAAAGTGATTTTCATGCTTCCAGGGGCTCGGGAAGTTAATTAAATACCATTTGGAGGCATTTAATGTTCGAGCAAAAACGGCTGATTTTCGACAAAAGAGATAACACCCCCCCCCATTACGTCATGCTTCAGAAATGTGGAAAATGGTCCATTTTCAAATGTTTTATTTTTGAACGTCAGTTCACATTTGTAGGTGGATCATCAGTGTTAGAGCTAAAATTAGCATGTTTAAAGTGATTTTCATGCTTCCAGGGGCCCAAAACACAAGATTTATGGAATGGTTAAAAGTGCATGAAAATGGCCAATTTACTCACTCTGAGTTCTCAAAAAGGGTTTCTTCACCCCGGGAAGTTAATTAAATACCATTTGGAGGCATTTAATGTTTGAGCAAAAACGGCTGATTTTCGACAAAAGAGATAACACCCCCCCATTACGTCATGCTTCAGAAATGTGGAAAATGGTCCGTTTTCAAATGTTTTATTTTTGAACGTCAGTTCACATTTGTAGGTGGATCATCAGTGTTAGAGCTAAAATTAGCATGTTTAAAGTGATTTTCATGCTTCCAGGGGCTCGGGAAGTTAATAAATACCATTTGGAGGCATTTAATGTTCGAGCAAAAACGGCTGATTTTCGACAAAAGAGATAACACCCCCCCCATTACGTCATGCTTCAGAAATGTGGAAAATGGTCCGTTTTCAAATGTTTTATTTTTGAACGTCAGTTCACATTTGTAGGTGGATCATCAGTGTTAGAGCTAAAATTAGCATGTTTAAAGTGATTTTCATGCTTCCAGGGGCCCAAAACACAAGATTTATGGAATGGTTAAAAGTGGATGAAAATGGCCAATTTACTCACTCTGAGTTCTCAAAAAGGGTTTCTTCACCCCGGGAAGTTAATTAAATACCATTTGGAGGCATTTAATGTTCGAGCAAAAACGGCTGATTTTCGACAAAAGAGATAACACCCCCCCATTACGTCATGCTTCAGAAATGTGGAAAATGGTCCGTTTTCAAATGTTTTATTTTTGAACGTCAGTTCACATTTGTAGGTGGATCATCAGTGTTAGAGCTAAAATTAGCATGTTTAAAGTGATTTTCATGCTTCCAGGGGCTCGGGAAGTTAATTAAATACCATTTGGAGGCATTTAATGTTCAAGCAAAAACGGCTGATTTTCGACAAAAGAGATAACACCCCCCCATTACGTCATGCTTCAGAAATGTGGAAAATGGTCCGTTTTCAAATGTTTTATTTTTGAACGTCAGTTCACATTTGTAGGTGGATCATCAGTGTTAGAGCTAAAATTAGCATGTTTAAAGTGATTTTCATGCTTCTTGGGGCCCAAAACACAAGATTTATGGAATGTTTAAAAGTGCATGAAAATGGCCAATTTACTCACTCTGAGTTCTCAAAAAGGGTTTCTTCACCCCGGGAAGTTAATTAAATACCATTTGGAGGCATTTAATGTTAGAGCAAAAACGGCTGATTTTCGACAAAAGAGATAACACCCCCCCATTACGTCATGCTTCAGAAATGTGGAAAATGGTCCGTTTTCAAATGTTTTATTTTTGAAGGTCAGTTCACATTTGTAGGTGGATCATCAGTGTTAGAGCTAAAATTAGCATGTTTAAAGTGATTTTCATGCTTCCAGGGGCCCAAAACACAAGATTTATGGAATGGTTAAAAGTGCATGAAAATGGCCAATTTACTCACTCTGAGTTCTCAAAAGGGTTTCTTCACCCCGGGAAGTTAATTAAATACCATTTGGAGGCATTTAATGTTCGAGCAAAAACGGCTGATTTTCGACAAAAGAGATAACACCCCCCATTACGTCATGCTTCAGAAATGTGGAAAATGGTCCGTTTTCAAATGTTTTATTTTTGAACGTCAGTTCACATTTGTAGGTGGATCATCAGTGTTAGAGCTAAAATTAGCATGTTTAAAGTGATTTTCATGCTTCCAGGGGCTCGGGAAGTTAATTAAATACCATTTGGAGGCATTTATTGTTCGAGCAAAAACGGCTAATTTTCGACAAAAGAGATAACACCCCCCCATTACGTCATGCTTCAGAAATGTGGAAAATGGTCCGTTTTCAAATGTTTTATTTTTGAACGTCAGTTCACATTTGTAGGTGGATCATCAGTGTTAGAGCTAAAATTAGCATGTTTAAAGTGATTTTCATGCTTCCAGGGGCTCGGGAAGTTAATTAAATACCATTTGGAGGCATTTAATGTTCGAGCAAAAACGGCTGATTTTCGACAAAAGAGATAACACCCCCCCCCCATTACGTCATGCTTCAGAAATGTGGAAAATGGTCCGTTTTCAAATGTTTTATTTTTGAACGTCAGTTCACATTTGTAGGTGGATCATCAGTGTTAGAGCTAAAATTAGCATGTTTAAAGTGATTTTCATGCTTCCAGGGGCCCAAAACACAAGATTTATGGAATGGTTAAAAGTGCATGAAAATGGCCAATTTACTCACTCTGAGTTCTCAAAAAGGGTTTCTTCACCCCGGGAAGTTAATTAAATACCATTTGGAGGCATTTAATGTTTGAGCAAAAACGGCTGATTTTCGACAAAAGAGATAACACCCCCCATTACGTCATGCTTCAGAAATGTGGAAAATGGTCCGTTTTCAAATGTTTTATTTTTGAACGTCAGTTCACATTTGTAGGTGGATCATCAGTGTTAGAGCTAAAATTAGCATGTTTAAAGTGATTTTCATGCTTCCAGGGGCTCGGGAAGTTAATTAAATACCATTTGGAGGCATTTAATGTTCGAGCAAAAACGGCTGATTTTCGAGAAAAGAGATAACACCCCCCCCATTACGTCATGCTTCAGAAATGTGGAAAATGGTCCGTTTTCAAATGTTTTATTTTTGAACGTCAGTTCACATTTGTAGGTGGATCATCAGTGTTAGAGCTAAAATTAGCATGTTTAAAGTGATTTTCATGCTTCCAGGGGCCCAAAACACAAGATTTATGGAATGGTTAAAAGTGCATGAAAATGGCCAATTTACTCACTCTGAGTTCTCAAAAAGGGTTTCTTCACCCCGGGAAGTTAATTAAATACCATTTGGAGGCATTTAATGTTCGAGCAAAAACGGCTGATTTTCGACAAAAGAGATAACACCCCCCCATTACGTCATGCTTCAGAAATGTGGAAAATGGTCCGTTTTCAAATGTTTTATTTTTGAACGTCAGTTCACATTTGTAGGTGGATCATCAGTGTTAGAGCTAAAATTAGCATGTTTAAAGTGATTTTCATGCTTCCAGGGGCCCAAAACACAAGATTTATGGAATGGTTAAAAGTGCATGAAAATGGCCAATTTACTCACTCTGAGTTCTCAAAAAGGGTTTCTTCACCCCGGGAAGTTAATTAAATACCATTTGGAGGCATTTAATGTTCGAGCAAAAACGGCTGATTTTCGACAAAAGAGATAACACCCCCCCATTACGTCATGCTTCAGAAATGTGGAAAATGGTCCGTTTTCAAATGTTTTATTTTTGAACGTCAGTTCACATTTGTAGGTGGATCATCAGTGTTAGAGCTAAAATTAGCATGTTAAAAGTGATTTTCATGCTTCCAGGGGCCCAAAACACAAGATTTATGGAATGGTTAAAAGTGCATGAAAATGGCCAATTTACTCACTCTGAGTTTTCAAAAAGGGTTTCTTCACCCCGGGAAGTTAATTAAATACCATTTGGAGGCATTTAATGTTCGAGCAAAAAATGGCTGATTTTCGACAAAAGAGATAACACCCCCCCATTACGTCATGCTTCAGAAATGTGGAAAATGGTCCGTTTTCAAATGTTTTATTTTTGAACGTCAGTTCACATTTGTAGGTGGATCATCAGTGTTAGAGCTAAAATTAGCATGTTTAAAGTGATTTTCATGCTTCCAGGGGCTCGGGAAGTTAATTAAATACCATTTGGAGGCATTTAATGTTCGAGCAAAAACGGCTGATTTTCGACAAAAGAGATAACACCCCCCCCATTACGTCATGCTTCAGAAATGTGGAAAATGGTCCGTTTTCAAATGTTTTATTTTTGAACGTCAGTTCACATTTGTAGGTGGATCATCAGTGTTAGAGCTAAAATTAGCATGTTTAAAGTGATTTTCATGCTTCCAGGGGCCCAAAACACAAGATTTATGGAATGGTTAAAAGTGCATGAAAATGGCCAATTTACTCACTCTGAGTTCTCAAAAAGGGTTTCTTCACCCCGGGAAGTTAATTAAATACCATTTGGAGGCATTTAATGTTAGAGCAAAAACGGCTGATTTTCGACAAAAGAGATAACACCCCCCCATTACGTCATGCTTCAGAAATGTGGAAAATGGTCAGTTTTCAAATGTTTTATTTTTGAACGTCAGTTCACATTTGTAGGTGGATCATCAGTGTTAGAGCTTAAATTAGCATGTTTAAAGTGATTTTCATGCTTCCAGGGGCCCAAAACACAAGATTTATGGAATGGTTAAAAGTGCATGAAAATGGCCAATTTACTCACTCTGAGTTCTCAAAAAGGGTTTCTTCACCCCAGGAAGTTAATTAAATACCATTTGGAGGCATTTAATGTTCGAGCAAAAACGGCTGATTTTCGACAAAAGAGATAACACCCCCCCATTACGTCATGCTTCAGAAATGTGGAAAATGGTCCATTTTCAAATGTTTTATTTTTGAACGTCAGTTCACATTTGTAGGTGGATCATCAGTGTTAGAGCTAAAATTAGCATGTTTAAAGTGATTTTCATGCTTCCAGGGGCTCAGGAAGTTAATTAAATACCATTTGGAGGCATTTAATGTTTGAGCAAAAACGGCTAATTTTCGACAAAAGAGATAACACCCCCCCATTACGTCATGCTTCAGAAATGTGGAAAATGGTCCGTTTTCAAATGTTTTATTTTTGAACGTCAGTTCACATTTGTAGGTGGATCATCAGTGTTAGAGCTAAAATTAGCATGTTTAAAGTGATTTTCATGCTTCCAGGGGCTCGGGAAGTTAATTAAATACCATTTGGAGGCATTTAATGTTCGAGCAAAAACGGCTGATTTTCGACAAAAGAGATAACACCCCCCCATTACGTCATGCTTCAGAAATGTGGAAAATGGTCCGTTTTCAAATGTTTTATTTTTGAACGTCAGTTCACATTTGTAGGTGGATCATCAGTGTTAGAGCTAAAATTAGCATGTTTAAAGTGATTTTCATGCTTCCAGGGGCCCAAAACACAAGATTTATGGAATGGTTAAAAGTGCATGAAAATGGCCAATTTACTCACTCTGAGTTCTCAAAAAGGGTTTCTTCACCCCGGGAAGTTAATTAAATACCATTTGGAGGCATTTAATGTTCGAGCAAAAACGGCTGATTTTCGACAAAAGAGATAACACCCCCCCATTACGTCATGCTTCAGAAATGTGGAAAATGGTCCGTTTTCAAATGTTTTATTTTTGAAATTCAGTTCACATTTGTAGGTGGATCATCAGAGTTAGAGCTAAAATTAGCATGTTTAAAGTGATTTTCATGCTTCCAGGGGCTCGGGAAGTTAATTAAATACCATTTGGAGGCATTTAATGTTCGAGCAAAAACGGCTAATTTTCGACAAAAGAGATAACACCCCCCCATTACGTCATGCTTCAGAAATGTGGAAAATGGTCCGTTTTCAAATGTTTCATTTTTGAACGTCAGTTCACATTTGTAGGTGGATCATCAGTGTTAGAGCTAAAATTAGCATGTTTAAAGTGATTTTCATGCTTCCAGGGGCCCAAAACACAAGATTTATGGAATGGTTAAAAGTGCATGAAAATGGCCAATTTACTCACTCTGAGTTTTCAAAAAGGGTTTCTTCACCCCGGGAAGTTAATTAAATACCATTTGGAGGCATTTAATGTTCGAGCAAAAACGGCTGATTTTCGACAAAAGAGATAACACCCCCCCCATTACGTCATGCTTCAGAAATGTGGAAAATGGTCCGTTTTCAAATGTTTTATTTTTGAACGTCAGTTCACATTTGTAGGTGGATCATCAGTGTTGGAGCTAAAATTAGCATGTTTAAAGTGATTTTCATGCTTCCAGGGGCTCGGGAAGTTAATTAAATACCATTTGGAGGCATTTAATGTTCGAGCAAAAACGGCTGATTTTCGACAAAAGAGATAACACCCCCCCATTACGTCATGCTTCAGAAATGTGGAAAATGGTCCGTTTTCAAATGTTTTATTTTTGAACGTCAGTTCACATTTGTAGGTGGATCATCAGTGTTAGAGCTAAAATTAGCATGTTTAAAGTGATTTTCATGCTTCCAGGGGCCCAAAACACAAGATTTATGGAATGGTTAAAAGTGCATGAAAATGGCCAATTTACTCACTCTGAGTTCTCAAAAAGGGTTTCTTCACCCCGGGAAGTTAATTAAATACCATTTGGAGGCATTTAATGTTCGAGCAAAAACGGCTGATTTTTGACAAAAGAGATAACACCCCCCATTACGTCATGCTTCAGAAATGTGGAAAATGGTCCGTTTTCAAATGTTTTATTTTTGAACGTCAGTTCACATTTGTAGGTGGATCATCAGTGTTAGAGCTAAAATTAGCATGTTTAAAGTGATTTTCATGCTTCCAGGGGCCCAAAACACAAGATTTATGGAATGGTTAAAAGTGCATGAAAATGGCCAATTTACTCACTCTGAGTTCTCAAAAAGGGTTTCTTCACCCCGGGAAGTTAATTAAATACCATTTGGAGGCATTTAATGTTAGAGCAAAAACGGCTGATTTTCGACAAAAGAGATAACACCCCCCCATTACGTCATGCTTCAGAAATGTGGAAAATGGTCCGTTTTCAAATGTTTTATTTTTGAACGTCAGTTCACATTTGTAGGTGGATCATCAGTGTTAGAGCTAAAATTAGCATGTTTAAAGTGATTTTCATGCTTCCAGGGGCCCAAAACACAAGATTTATGGAATGGTTAAAAGTGCATGAAAATGGCCAATTTACTCACTCTGAGTTCTCAAAAAGGGTTTCTTCACCCCGGGAAGTTAATTAAATACCATTTGGAGGCATTTAATGTTCGAGCAAAAACGGCTGATTTTCGACAAAAGAGATAACACCCCCCCATTACGTCATGCTTCAGAAATGTGGAAAATGGTCCGTTTTCAAATGTTTTATTTTTGAACGTCAGTTCACATTTGTAGGTGGATCATCAGTGTTAGAGCTAAAATTAGCATGTTTAAAGTGATTTTCATGCTTCCAGGGGCTCGGGAAGTTAATTAAATACCATTTGGAGGCATTTAATGTTCGAGCAAAAACGGCTAATTTTCGACAAAAGAGATAACACCCCCCCATTACGTCATGCTTCAGAAATGTGGAAAATGGTCCGTTTTCAAATGTTTTATTTTTGAACGTCAGTTCACATTTGTAGGTGGATCATCAGTGTTAGAGCTAAAATTAGCATGTTTAAAGTGATTTTCATGCTTCCAGGGGCTCGGGAAGTTAATTAAATACCATTTGGAGGCATTTAATGTTCGAGCAAAAACGGCTGATTTTCGACAAAAGAGATAACACCCCCCCATTACGTCATGCTTCAGAAATGTGGAAAATGGTCCGTTTTCAAATGTTTTATTTTTGAACGTCAGTTCACATTTGTAGGTGGATCATCAGTGTTAGAGCTAAAATTAGCATGTTTAAAGTGATTTTCATGCTTCCAGGGGCCCAAAACACAAGATTTATGGAATGGTTAAAAGTGCATGAAAATGGCCAATTTACTCACTCTGAGTTCTCAAAAAGGGTTTCTTCACCCCGGGAAGTTAATTAAATACCATTTGGAGGCATTTAATGTTCGAGCAAAAACGGCTGATTTTCGACAAAAGAGATAACACCCCCCCATTACATCATGCTTCAGAAATGTGGAAAATGGTCCGTTTTCAAATGTTTTATTTTTGAACGTCAGTTCACATTTGTAGGTGGATCATCAGTGTTAGAGCTAAAATTAGCATGTTTAAAGTGATTTTCATGCTTCCAGGGGCTCGGGAAGTTAATTAAATACCATTTGGAGGCATTTAATGTTCGAGCAAAAACGGCTGATTTTCGACAAAAGAGATAACACCCCCCCATTACGTCATGCTTCAGAAATGTGGAAAATGGTCCGTTTTCAAATGTTTTATTTTTGAACGTCAGTTCACATTTGTAGGTGGATCATCAGTGTTAGAGCTAAAATTAGCATGTTTAAAGTGATTTTCATGCTTCCAGGGGCCCAAAACACAAGATTTATGGAATGGTTAAAAGTGCATGAAAATGGCCAATTTACTCACTCTGAGTTCTCAAAAAGGGTTTCTTCACCCCGGGAAGTTAATTAAATACCATTTGGAGGCATTTAATGTTCGAGCAAAAACGGCTGATTTTCGACAAAAGAGATAACACCCCCCCATTACGTCATGCTTCAGAAATGTGGAAAATGGTCCGTTTTCAAATGTTTTATTTTTGAACGTCAGTTCACATTTGTAGGTGGATCATCAGTGTTAGAGCTAAAATTAGCATGTTTAAAGTGATTTTCATGCTTCCAGGGGCTCGGGAAGTTAATTAAATACCATTTGGAGGCATTTAATGTTCGAGCAAAAACGGCTGATTTTCGACAAAAGAGATAACACCCCCCCATTACGTCATGCTTCAGAAATGTGGAAAATGGTCCGTTTTCAAATGTTTTATTTTTGAACGTCAGTTCACATTTGTAGGTGGATCATCAGTGTTAGAGCTAAAATTAGCATGTTTAAAGTGATTTTCATGCTTCCAGGGGCCCAAAACACAAGATTTATGGAATGGTTAAAAGTGCATGAAAATGGCCAATTTACTCACTCTGAGTTCTCAAAAAGGGTTTCTTCACCCCGGGAAGTTAATTAAATACCATTTGGAGGCATTTAATGTTCGAGCAAAAACGGCTGATTTTCGACAAAAGAGATAACACCCCCCCATTACGTCATGCTTCAGAAATGTGGAAAATGGTCCGTTTTCAAATGTTTTATTTTTGAACGTCAGTTCACATTTGTAGGTGGATCATCAGTGTTAGAGCTAAAATTAGCATGTTTAAAGTGATTTTCATGCTTCCAGGGGCTCGGGAAGTTAATTAAATACCATTTGGAGGCATTTAATGTTAGAGCAAAAACGGCTGATTTTCGACAAAAGAGATAACACCCCCCCATTACGTCATGCTTCATAAATGTGGAAAATGGTCCGTTTTCAAATGTTTTATTTTTGAACGTCAGTTCACATTTGTAGGTGGATCATCAGTGTTAGAGCTAAAATTAGCATGTTTAAAGTGATTTTCATGTTTCCTGGAAAGCACGCCGAACTCAGCGCTCTTCTCAAAAAACCCACAGCGGACCCCACCGAACTCAAGAATTACCGCCCCATCTCGCTCCTCCCGTTTCCAGCCAAAGTCATCGAGAAGACCGTCAACAAGCAGATGGCCGCCTTCCTCGAGACGAACGGATCCCTCGACCCCTCACAGTCCGGCTTCCGAGCCAACCACAGCACCGAGACCGCCCTCATCGCCGCCACCGATGACATCCGAGCCCTGATGGACAATGGAGAAACAGCGGCCCTCATCCTCCTAGACCTCTCCGCGGCATTCGACACGGTCTGCCACCGCACCCTAGTACGGCGCCTCAGCAACATCGGCATCCAGGACAAGGCGCTGGAATGGATCGTCTCCTTCCTCGACGGAAGAACACAGAGAGTCCGCCTACCACCGTACAAGTCAGAGGCCTCCGAAGTCATCTGCGGCGTCCCCCAAGGTTCATCTCTGAGCTCCACCCTCTTCAACATCTACATGAGCCCCCTCGCGGCCATCGTACGCAAACACAACCTCAGCATAATCTCCTACGCCGACGACACCCAGCTGATCCTCTCCCTGACCAACGACCCCGCCGCCGCCAGAGCCAACCTGCACGAAGGGATGAAAGAGGTAGCCGAGTGGATGACGACCAGCCGCCTGAAACTGAACTCGGACAAGACGGAGGTCCTCATCCTGGGCTCCTCACCCTCCGCCTGGGACGACTCCTGGTGGCCTCCCGCCCTGGGCACGGCACCCAAACCGACAGACCATGCACGAAACCTGGGCGTCATCCTGGACTCCTCCCTCTCCATGACCAGGCAGGTCAACAACGTCTCCTCGGCGTGCTTCAACATCCTACGCATGCTAAGGAAGATCTTCTGGTGGATCCCCACCGAGACCAGAAAGACCGTCACCCAGGCCCTCGTCACCAGCCGACTGGACTACGGCAACGCCCTCTACGCCGGTACCACCGCCAAGCTCCAGAAGAGACTCCAGCGGATCCAGAACGCCTCAGCCAGACTCATCCTCGACATCCCACGAACCAGTCACATCTCCGAACATCTGAGAGACCTTCACTGGCTCCCCGTCAACAAAAGAATCACCTTCCGCCTCCTCACCCACGCACACAAAGCCCTACACGACCAAGGCCCGAGCTACCTCAACAGCCGAGTCAACTTCTACGCTCCCAAACGCCACCTCCGATCAGCCAACCACGCCCTCGCCGCCGTCCCCCGCATCCGAAGAGCGACTACGGGAGGAAGGTCCTTCTCCTACCTGGCCGCCAAGACCTGGAACTCCCTCCCGACCGACCTGCGCCTGACCCAAGACCACCTCTCCTTCAGGAAGAAGCTGAAGACCTGGCTGTTCGAGCAGTAGCGGCACCCCCCCCCCCCCAGCGCCTTGAGACCCTACGGGTATGTAGCGCGCTTTATAAGTGTCAATGATTGATTGATTGATTTCCAGGGGCCCAAAACACAAGATTTATGGAATGGTTAAAAGTGCATGAAAATGGCCAATTTACTCACTCTGAGTTCTCAAAAAGGGTTTCTTCACCCCGGGAAGTTAATTAAATACCATTTGGAGGCATTTAATGTTAGAGCAAAAACGGCTGATTTTCGACAAAAGAGATAACACCCCCCCATTACGTCATGCTTCAGAAATGTGGAAAATGGTCCGTTTGCAAATGTTTCATTTTTGAACGTCAGTTCACATTTGTAGGTGGATCATCAGTGTTAGAGCTAAAATTAGCATGTTTAAAGTGATTTTCATGCTTCCAGGGGCTCGGGAAGTTAATTAAATACCATTTGGAGGCATTTAATGTTCGAGCAAAAACGGCTGATTTTCGACAAAAGAGATAACACCCCCCCATTACGTCATGCTTCAGAAATGTGGAAAATGGTCCGTTTTCAAATGTTTTATTTTTGAACGTCAGTTCACATTTGTAGGTGGATCATCAGTGTTAGAGCTAAAATTAGCATGTTTAAATTGATTTTCATGCTTCCAGGGGCCCAAAACACAAGATTTATGGAATGGTTAAAAGTGCATGAAAATGGCCAATTTACTCACTCTGAGTTCTCAAAAAGGGTTTCTTCACCCCGGGAAGTTGATTAAATACCATTTGGAGGCATTTAATGTTCGAGCAAAAACGGCTGATTTTCGACAAAAGAGATAACACCCCCCCATTACGTCATGCTTCAGAAATGTGGAAAATGGTCCGTTTTCAAATGTTTTATTTTTGAACGTCAGTTCACATTTGTAGGTGGATCATCAGTGTTAGAGCTAAAATTAGCATGTTTAAAGTGATTTTCATGCTTCCAGGGGCTCGGGAAGTTAATTAAATACCATTTGGAGGCATTTAATGTTCGAGCAAAAACGGCTGATTTTCCACAAAAGAGATAACACACCCCATTACGTCATGCTTCAGAATTGTGGAAAATGGTCCGTTTTCAAATGTTTTATTTTTGAACGTCAGTTCACATTTGTAGGTGGATCATCAGTGTTAGAGCTAAAATTAGCATGTTTAAAGTGATTTTCATGCTTCCAGGGGCTCGGGAAGTGAAATAAATACCATTTGGAGGCATTTAATGTTCGAGCAAAAACGGCTGATTTTCGACAAAAGAGATAACACCCCCCCATTACGTCATGCTTCAGAAATGTGGAAAATGGTCCGTTTTCAAATGTTTTATTTTTGAACGTCAGTTCACATTTGTAGGTGGATCATCAGTGTTAGAGCTAAAATTAGCATGTTTAAAGTGATTTTCATGCTTCCAGGGGCCCAAAACACAAGATTTATGGAATGGTTAAAAGTGCATGAAAATGGCCAATTTACTCACTCTGAGTTCTCAAAAAGGGTTTCTTCACCCCGGGAAGTTAATTAAATACCATTTGGAGGCATTTAATGTTCGAGCAAAAACGGCTGATTTTCGACAAAAGAGATAACACCCCCCCATTACGTCATGCTTCAGAAATGTGGAAAATGGTCCGTTTTCAAATGTTTTATTTTTGAACGCCAGTTCACATTTGTAGGTGGATAGTCAGTGTTAGAGCTAAAATTAGCATGTTTAAAGTGATTTTCATGCTTCCAGGGGCTCGGGAAGTTAATTAAATACCATTTGGAGGCATTTAATGTTCGAGCAAAAACGGCTGATTTTCCACAAAAGAGATAACACCCCCCCATTACGTCATGCTTCAGAAATGTGGAAAATGGTCTGTTTTCAAATGTTTTATTTTTGAACGTCAGTTCACATTTGTAGGTGGATCATCAGTGTTAGAGCTAAAATTAGCATGTTTAAAGTGATTTTCATGCTTCCAGGGGCTCGGGAAGTTAATTAAATACCATTTGGAGGCATTTAATGTTCGAGCAAAAACGGCTGATTTTCGACAAAAGAGATAACACCCCCCCATTACTTCATGCTTCAGAAATGTGGAAAATGGTCCGTTTTCAAATGTTTTATTTTTGAACGTCAGTTCACATTTGTAGGTGGATCATCAGTGTTAGAGCTAAAATTAGCATGTTTAAAGTGATTTTCATGCTTCCAGGGGCCCAAAACACAAGATTTATGGAATGATTAAAAGTGCATGAAAATGGCCAATTTACTCACTCTGAGTTCTCAAAAAGGGTTTCTTCACCCCGGGAAGTTGATTAAATACCATTTGGAGGCATTTAATGTTCGAGCAAAAACGGCTGATTTTCGACAAAAGAGATAACACCCCCCCATTACGTCATGCTTCAGAAATGTGGAAAATGGTCCGTTTTCAAATGTTTTATTTTTGAACGTCAGTTCACATTTGTAGGTGGATCATCAGTGTTAGAGCTAAAATTAGCATGTTTAAAGTGATTTTCATGCTTCCAGGGGCTCGGGAAGTTAATTAAATACCATTTGGAGGCATTTAATGTTCGAGCAAAAACGGCTGATTTTCCACAAAAGAGATAACACACCCCATTACGTCATGCTTCAGAATTGTGGAAAATGGTCCGTTTTCAAATGTTTTATTTTTGAACGTCAGTTCACATTTGTAGGTGGATCATCAGTGTTAGAGCTAAAATTAGCATGTTTAAAGTGATTTTCATGCTTCCAGGGGCTCGGGAAGTTAATTAAATACCATTTGGAGGCATTTAATGTTCGAGCAAAAACGGCTGATTTTCGACAAAAGAGATAACACCCCCCCCATTACGTCATGCTTCAGAAATGTGGAAAATGGTCCGTTTTCAAATGTTTTATTTTTGAACGTCAGTTCACATTTGTAGGTGGATCATCAGTGTTAGAGCTAAAATTAGCATGTTTAAAGTGATTTTCATGCTTCCAGGGGCCCAAAACACAAGATTTATGGAATGGTTAAAAGTGCATGAAAATGGCCAATTTACTCACTCTGAGTTCTCAAAAAGGGTTTCTTCACCCCGGGAAGTTAATTAAATACCATTTGGAGGCATTTAATGTTCGAGCAAAAACGGCTGATTTTCGACAAAAGAGATAACACCCCCCCATTACGTCATGCTTCAGAAATGTGGAAAATGGTCCGTTTTCAAATGTTTTATTTTTGAACGTCAGTTCACATTTGTAGGTGGATCATCAGTGTTAGAGCTAAAATTAGCATGTTTAAAGTGATTTTCATGCTTCCAGGGGCTTGGGAAGTTAATTAAATACCATTTGGAGGCATTTAATGTTCGAGCAAAAACGGCTGATTTTCCACAAAAGAGATAACACCCCCCCATTACGTCATGCTTCAGAAATGTGGAAAATGGTCCGTCTTCAAATGCTTTATTTTTGAACGTCAGTTCACATTTGTAGGTGGATCATCAGTGTTAGAGCTAAAATTAGCATGTTTAAAGTGATTTTCATGCTTCCAGGGGCTCGGGAAGTGAAATAAATACCATTTGGAGGCATTTAATGTTCGAGCAAAAACGGCTGATTTTCGACAAAAGAGATAACACCCCCCCATTACGTCATGCTTCAGAAATGTGGAAAATGGTCCGTTTTCAAATGTTTTATTTTTGAACGTCAGTTCACATTTGTAGGTGGATCATCAGTGTTAGAGCTAAAATTAGCATGTTTAAAGTGATTTTCATGCTTCCAGGGGCCCAAAACACAAGATTTATGGAATGGTTAAAAGTGCATGAAAATGGCCAATTTACTCACTCTGAGTTCTCAAAAAGGGTTTCTTCACCCCGGGAAGTTAATTAAATACCATTTGGAGGCATTTAATGTTCGAGCAAAAACGGCTGATTTTCGACAAAAGAGATAACACCCCCCCATTACGTCATGCTTCAGAAATGTGGAAAATGGTCCATTTTCAAATGTTTTATTTTTGAACGCCAGTTCACATTTGTAGGTGGATAGTCAGTGTTAGAGCTAAAATTAGCATGTTTAAAGTGATTTTCATGCTTCCAGGGGCTCGGGAAGTTAATTAAATACCATTTGGAGGCATTTAATGTTCGAGCAAAAACGGCTGATTTTCCACAAAAGAGATAACACCCCCCCATTACGTCATGCTTCAGAAATGTGGAAAATGGTCTGTTTTCAAATGTTTTATTTTTGAACGTCAGTTCACATTTGTAGGTGGATCATCAGTGTTAGAGCTAAAATTAGCATGTTTAAAGTGATTTTCATGCTTCCAGGGGCTCGGGAAGTTAATTAAATACCATTTGGAGGCATTTAATGTTCGAGCAAAAACGGCTGATTTTCGACAAAAGAGATAACACCCCCCCATTACGTCATGCTTCAGAAATGTGGAAAATGGTCCGTTTTCAAATGTTTTATTTTTGAACGTCAGTTCACATTTGTAGGTGGATCATCAGTGTTAGAGCTAAAATTAGCATGTTTAAAGTGATTTTCATGCTTCCAGGGGCCCAAAACACAAGATTTATGGAATGATTAAAAGTGCATGAAAATGGCCAATTTACTCACTCTGAGTTCTCAAAAAGGGTTTCTTCACCCCGGGAAGTTAATTAAATACCATTTGGAGGCATTTAATGTTAGAGCAAAAACGGCTGATTTTCGACAAAAGAGATAACACCCCCCCATTACGTCATGCTTCAGAAATGTGGAAAATGGTCCGTTTTCAAATGTTTTATTTTTGAAGGTCAGTTCACATTTGTAGGTGGATCATCAGTGTTAGAGCTAAAATTAGCATGTTTAAAGTGATTTTCATGCTTCCAGGGGCCCAAAACACAAGATTTATGGAATGGTTAAAAGTGCATGAAAATGGCCAATTTACTCACTCTGAGTTCTCAAAAAGGGTTTCTTCACCCCGGGAAGTTAATTAAATACCATTTGGAGGCATTTAATGTTCGAGCAAAAACGGCTGATTTTCGACAAAAGAGATAACACCCCCACATTACGTCATGCTTCAGAAATGTGGAAAATGGCCCGTTTTCAAATGTTTTATTTTTGAACGTCAGTTCACATTTGTAGGTGGATCATCGGTGTTAGAGCTAAAATTAGCATGTTTAAAGTGATTTTCATGCTTCCAGGGGCTCGGGAAGTTAATTAAATACCATTTGGAGGCATTTATTGTTCGAGCAAAAACGGCTAATTTTCGACAAAAGAGATAACACCCCCCCATTACGTCATGCTTCAGAAATGTGGAAAATGGTCCGTTTTCAAATGATTTATTTTTGAACGTCAGTTCACATTTGAAGGTGGATCATCAGTGTTAGAGCTAAAATTAGCATGTTTAAAGTGATTTTCATGCTTCCAGGGGCTCGGGAAGTTAATTAAATACCATTTGGAGGCATTTAATGTTCGAGCAAAAACGGCTGATTTTCGACAAAAGAGATAACACCCCCCCCCCATTACGTCATGCTTCAGAAATGTGGAAAATGGTCCGTTTTCAAATGTTTTATTTTTGAACGTCAGTTCACATTTGTAGGTGGATCATCAGTGTTAGAGCTAAAATTAGCATGTTTAAAGTGATTTTCATGCTTCCAGGGGCCCAAAACACAAGATTTATGGAATGGTTAAAAGTGCATGAAAATGGCCAATTTACTCACTCTGAGTTCTCAAAAAGGGTTTCTTCACCCCGGGAAGTTAATTAAATACCATTTGGAGGCATTTAATGTTTGAGCAAAAACGGCTGATTTTCGACAAAAGAGATAACACCCCCCCATTACGTCATGCTTCAGAAATGTGGAAAATGGTCCGTTTTCAAATGTTTTATTTTTGAACGTCAGTTCACATTTGTAGGTGGATCATCAGTGTTAGAGCTAAAATTAGCATGTTTAAAGTGATTTTCATGCTTCCAGGGGCTCGGGAAGTTAATTAAATACCATTTGGAGGCATTTAATGTTCGAGCAAAAACGGCTGATTTTCGACAAAAGAGATAACACCCCCCCCCATTACGTCATGCTTCAGAAATGTGGAAAATGGTCCGTTTTCAAATGTTTTATTTTTGAACGTCAGTTCACATTTGTAGGTGGATCATCAGTGTTAGAGCTAAAATTAGCATGTTTAAAGTGATTTTCATGCTTCCAGGGGCCCAAAACACAAGATTTATGGAATGGTTAAAAGTGCATGAAAATGGCCAATTTACTCACTCTGAGTTCTCAAAAAGGGTTTCTTCACCCCGGGAAGTTAATTAAATACCATTTGGAGGCATTTAATGTTTGAGCAAAAACGGCTGATTTTCGACAAAAGAGATAACACCCCCCCATTACGTCATGCTTCAGAAATGTGGAAAATGGTCCGTTTTCAAATGTTTTATTTTTGAACGTCAGTTCACATTTGTAGGTGGATCATCAGTGTTAGAGCTAAAATTAGCATGTTTAAAGTGATTTTCATGCTTCCAGGGGCTCGGGAAGTTAATTAAATACCATTTGGAGGCATTTAATGTTCGAGCAAAAACGGCTGATTTTCGACAAAAGAGATAACACCCCCCCATTACGTCATGCTTCAGAAATGTGGAAAATGGTCCGTTTTCAAATGTTTTATTTTTGAACGTCAGTTCACATTTGTAGGTGGATCATCAGTGTTAGAGCTAAAATTAGCATGTTTAAAGTGATTTTCATGCTTCCAGGGGCCCAAAACACAAGATTTATGGAATGGTTAAAAGTGGATGAAAATGGCCAATTTACTCACTCTGAGTTCTCAAAAAGGGTTTCTTCACCCCGGGAAGTTAATTAAATACCATTTGGAGGCATTTAATGTTCGAGCAAAAACGGCTGATTTTCGACAAAAGAGATAACACCCCCCCATTACGTCATGCTTCAGAAATGTGGAAAATGGTCCGTTTTCAAATGTTTTATTTTTGAACGTCAGTTCACATTTGTAGGTGGATCATCAGTGTTAGAGCTAAAATTAGCATGTTTAAAGTGATTTTCATGCTTCCAGGGGCTCGGGAAGTTAATTAAATACCATTTGGAGGCATTTAATGTTCAAGCAAAAACGGCTGATTTTCGACAAAAGAGATAACACCCCCCCATTACGTCATGCTTCAGAAATGTGGAAAATGGTCCGTTTTCAAATGTTTTATTTTTGAACGTCAGTTCACATTTGTAGGTGGATCATCAGTGTTAGAGCTAAAATTAGCATGTTTAAAGTGATTTTCATGCTTCTTGGGGCCCAAAACACAAGATTTATGGAATGTTTAAAAGTGCATGAAAATGGCCAATTTACTCACTCTGAGTTCTCAAAAAGGGTTTCTTCACCCCGGGAAGTTAATTAAATACCATTTGGAGGCATTTAATGTTAGAGCAAAAACGGCTGATTTTCGACAAAAGAGATAACACCCCCCCATTACGTCATGCTTCAGAAATGTGGAAAATGGTCCGTTTTCAAATGTTTTATT
Organism: Lissotriton vulgaris; assembly: GCF_964263255.1. Classification (NCBI taxonomy): domain Eukaryota; kingdom Metazoa; phylum Chordata; class Amphibia; order Caudata; family Salamandridae; genus Lissotriton; species Lissotriton vulgaris. The sequence continues at coordinate 287,772 of NW_028242042.1, read as the reverse complement.
TTTGAAGGTCAGTTCACATTTGTAGGTGGATCATCAGTGTTAGAGCTAAAATTAGCATGTTTAAAGTGATTTTCATGCTTCCAGGGGCCCAAAACACAAGATTTATGGAATGGTTAAAAGTGCATGAAAATGGCCAATTTACTCACTCTGAGTTCTCAAAAAGGGTTTCTTCACCCCGGGAAGTTAATTAAATACCATTTGGAGGCATTTAATGTTCGAGCAAAAACGGCTGATTTTCGACAAAAGAGATAACACCCCCCCATTACGTCATGCTTCAGAAATGTGGAAAATGGTCCGTTTTCAAATGTTTTATTTTTGAACGTCAGTTCACATTTGTAGGTGGATCATCAGTGTTAGAGCTAAAATTAGCATGTTTAAAGTGATTTTCATGCTTCCAGGGGCTCGGGAAGTTAATTAAATACCATTTGGAGGCATTTATTGTTCGAGCAAAAACGGCTAATTTTCGACAAAAGAGATAACACCCCCCCATTACGTCATGCTTCAAAAATGTGGAAAATGGTCCGTTTTCAAATGTTTTATTTTTGAACGTCAGTTCACATTTGTAGGTGGATCATCAGTGTTAGAGCTAAAATTAGCATGTTTAAAGTGATTTTCATGCTTCCAGGGGCTCGGGAAGTTAATTAAATACCATTTGGAGGCATTTAATGTTCGAGCAAAAACGGCTGATTTTCGACAAAAGAGATAACACCCCCCCCCCATTACGTCATGCTTCAGAAATGTGGAAAATGGTCCGTTTTCAAATGTTTTATTTTTGAACGTCAGTTCACATTTGTAGGTGGATCATCAGTGTTAGAGCTAAAATTAGCATGTTTAAAGTGATTTTCATGCTTCCAGGGGCCCAAAACACAAGATTTATGGAATGGTTAAAAGTGCATGAAAATGGCCAATTTACTCACTCTGAGTTCTCAAAAAGGGTTTCTTCACCCCGGGAAGTTAATTAAATACCATTTGGAGGCATTTAATGTTTGAGCAAAAACGGCTGATTTTCGACAAAAGAGATAACACCCCCCATTACGTCATGCTTCAGAAATGTGGAAAATGGTCCGTTTTCAAATGTTTTATTTTTGAACGTCAGTTCACATTTGTAGGTGGATCATCAGTGTTAGAGCTAAAATTAGCATGTTTAAAGTGATTTTCATGCTTCCAGGGGCTCGGGAAGTTAATTAAATACCATTTGGAGGCATTTAATGTTCGAGCAAAAACGGCTGATTTTCGAGAAAAGAGATAACACCCCCCCCATTACGTCATGCTTCAGAAATGTGGAAAATGGTCCGTTTTCAAATGTTTTATTTTTGAACGTCAGTTCACATTTGTAGGTGGATCATCAGTGTTAGAGCTAAAATTAGCATGTTTAAAGTGATTTTCATGCTTCCAGGGGCCCAAAACACAAGATTTATGGAATGGTTAAAAGTGCATGAAAATGGCCAATTTACTCACTCTGAGTTCTCAAAAAGGGTTTCTTCACCCCGGGAAGTTAATTAAATACCATTTGGAGGCATTTAATGTTCGAGCAAAAACGGCTGATTTTCGACAAAAGAGATAACACCCCCCCATTACGTCATGCTTCAGAAATGTGGAAAATGGTCCGTTTTCAAATGTTTTATTTTTGAACGTCAGTTCACATTTGTAGGTGGATCATCAGTGTTAGAGCTAAAATTAGCATGTTTAAAGTGATTTTCATGCTTCCAGGGGCTCGGGAAGTTAATTAAATACCATTTGGAGGCATTTAATGTTCGAGCAAAAACGGCTGATTTTCGACAAAAGAGATAACACCCCCCCATTACGTCATGCTTCAGAAATGTGGAAAATGGTCCGTTTTCAAATGTTTTATTTTTGAACGTCAGTTCACATTTGTAGGTGGATCATCAGTGTTAGAGCTAAAATTAGCATGTTTAAAGTGATTTTCATGCTTCCAGGGGCCCAAAACACAAGATTTATGGAATGGTTAAAAGTGCATGAAAATGGCCAATTTACTCACTCTGAGTTCTCAAAAAGGGTTTCTTCACCCCGGGAAGTTAATTAAATACCATTTGGAGGCATTTAATGTTCGAGCAAAAACGGCTGATTTTCGACAAAAGAGATAACACCCCCCCATTACGTCATGCTTCAGAAATGTGGAAAATGGTCCGTTTTCAAATGTTTTATTTTTGAACGTCAGTTCACATTTGTAGGTGGATCATCAGTGTTAGAGCTAAAATTAGCATGTTAAAAGTGATTTTCATGCTTCCAGGGGCCCAAAACACAAGATTTATGGAATGGTTAAAAGTGCATGAAAATGGCCAATTTACTCACTCTGAGTTCTCAAAAAGGGTTTCTTCACCCCGGGAAGTTAATTAAATACCATTTGGAGGCATTTAATGTTCGAGCAAAAAATGGCTGATTTTCGACAAAAGAGATAACACCCCCCCATTACGTCATGCTTCAGAAATGTGGAAAATGGTCCGTTTTCAAATGTTTTATTTTTGAACGTCAGTTCACATTTGTAGGTGGATCATCAGTGTTAGAGCTAAAATTAGCATGTTTAAAGTGATTTTCATGCTTCCAGGGGCTCGGGAAGTTAATTAAATACCATTTGGAGGCATTTAATGTTCAAGCAAAAACGGCTGATTTTCGACAAAAGAGATAACACCCCCCCATTACGTCATGCTTCAGAAATGTGGAAAATGGTCCGTTTTCAAATGTTTTATTTTTGAACGTCAGTTCACATTTGTAGGTGGATCATCAGTGTTAGAGCTAAAATTAGCATGTTTAAAGTGATTTTCATGCTTCTTGGGGCCTAAAACACAAGATTTATGGAATGGTTAAAAGTGCATGAAAATGGCCAATTTACTCACTCTGAGTTCTCAAAAAGGGTTTCTTCACCCCGGGAAGTTAATTAAATACCATTTGGAGGCATTTAATGTTCGAGCAAAAAAGGCTGATTTTCGACAAAAGAGATAACACCCCCCCATTACGTCATGCTTCAGAAATGTGGAAAATGGTCCGTTTTCAAATGTTTTATTTTTGAACGTCAGTTCACATTTGTAGGTGGATCATCAGTGTTAGAGCTAAAATTAGCATGTTTAAAGTGATTTTCATGCTTCCAGGGGCTCGGGAAGTTAATTAAATACCATTTGGAGGCATTTAATGTTCGAGCAAAAACGGCTGATTTTCGACAAAAGAGATAACACCCCCCATTACGTCATGCTTCAGAAATGTGGAAAATGGTCCGTTTTCAAATGTTTTATTTTTGAACGTCAGTTCACATTTGTAGGTGGATCATCAGTGTTAGAGCTAAAATTAGCATGTTTAAAGTGATTTTCATGCTTCCAGGGGCTCGGGAAGTTAATTAAATACCATTTGGAGGCATTTAATGTTCGAGCAAAAACGGCTGATTTTCGACAAAAGAGATAACACCCCCCCATTACGTCATGCTTCAGAAATGTGGAAAATGGTCCATTTTCAAATGTTTTATTTTTGAACGTCAGTTCACATTTGTAGGTGGATCATCAGTGTTAGAGCTAAAATTAGCATGTTTAAAGTGATTTTCATGCTTCCAGGGGCCCAAAACACAAGATTTATGGAATGGTTAAAAGTGCATGAAAATGGCCAATTTACTCACTCTGAGTTCTCAAAAAGGGTTTCTTCACCCCGGGAAGTTAATTAAATACCATTTGGAGGCATTTAATGTTCGAGCAAAAACGGCTGATTTTCGACAAAAGAGATAACACCCCCCCATTACGTCATGCTTCAGAAATGTGGAAAATGGTCCGTTTTCAAATGTTTTATTTTTGAACGTCAGTTCACATTTGTAGGTGGATCATCAGTGTTAGAGCTAAAATTAGCATGTTTAAAGTGATTTTCATGCTTCCAGGGGCTCGGGAAGTTAATTAAATACCATTTGGAGGCATTTAATGTTCGAGCAAAAACGGCTGATTTTCGACAAAAGAGATAACACCCCCCCATTACGTCATGCTTCAGAAATGTGGAAAATGGTCCGTTTTCAAATGTTTTATTTTTGAACGTCAGTTCACATTTGTAGGTGGATCATCAGTGTTAGAGCTAAAATTAGCATGTTTAAAGTGATTTTCATGCTTCCAGGGGCTCGGGAAGTTAATTAAATACCATTTGGAGGCATTTAATGTTCGAGCAAAAACGGCTGATTTTCGACAAAAGAGATAACACCCCCCCATTACGTCATGCTTCAGAAATGTGGAAAATGGTCCGTTTTCAAATGTTTTATTTTTGAACGTCAGTTCACATTTGTAGGTGGATCATCAGTGTTAGAGCTAAAATTAGCATGTTTAAAGTGATTTTCATGCTTCCAGGGGCCCAAAACACAAGATTTATGGAATGGTTAAAAGTGCATGAAAATGGCCAATTTACTCACTCTGAGTTCTCAAAAAGGGTTTCTTCACCCCGGGAAGGTAATTAAATACCATTTGGAGGCATTTAATGTTCGAGCAAAAACGGCTGATTTTCGACAAAAGAGATAACACCCCCCCATTACGTCATGCTTCAGAAATGTGGAAAATGGTCTGTTTTCAAATGTTTTATTTTTGAACGTCAGTTCACATTTGTAGGTGGATCATCAGTGTTAGAGCTAAAATTAGCATGTTTAAAGTGATTTTCATGCTTCCAGGGGCCCAAAACACAAGATTTATGGAATGGTTAAAAGTGCATGAAAATGGCCAATTTACTCACTCTGAGTTCTCAAAAAGGGTTTCTTCACCCCGGGAAGTTAATTAAATACCATTTGGAGGCATTTAATGTTCGTGCAAAAACGGCTGATTTTCGACAAAAGAGATAACACCCCCCCATTACGTCATGCTTCAGAAATGTGGAAAATGGTCCGTTTTCAAATGTTATATTTTTGAACGTCAGTTCACATTTGTAGGTGGATCATCAGTGTTAGAGCTAAAATTAGCATGTTTAAAGTGATTTTCATGCTTCCAGGGGCTCGGGAAGTTAATTAAATACCATTTGGAGGCATTTAATGTTCGAGCAAAAACGGCTGATTTTCGACAAAAGAGATAACACCCCCCCATTACGTCATGCTTCAGAAATGTGGAAAATGGTCCGTTTTCAAATGTTTTATTTTTGAACGTCAGTTCACATTTGTAGGTGGATCATCAGTGTTAGAGCTAAAATTAGCATGTTTAAAGTGATTTTCATGCTTCCAGGGGCCCAAAACACAAGATTTATGGAATGGTTAAAAGTGCATGAAAATGGCCAATTTACTCACTCTGAGTTCTCAAAAAGGGTTTCTTCACCCCGGGAAGTTAATTAAATACCATTTGGAGGCATTTAATGTTCGAGCAAAAACGGCTGATTTTCGACAAAAGAGATAACACCCCCCCATTACGTCATGCTTCAGAAATGTGGAAAATGGTCCGTTTTCAAATGTTTTATTTTTGAACGTCAGTTCACATTTGTAGGTGGATCATCAGTGTTAGAGCTAAAATTAGCATGTTTAAAGTGATTTTCATGCTTCCAGGGGCTCGGGAAGTTAATTAAATACCATTTGGAGGCATTTAATGTTCGAGCAAAAACGGCTGATTTTCGACAAAAGAGATAACACCCCCCCATTACGTCATGCTTCAGAAATGTGGAAAATGGTCCGTTTTCAAATGTTTTATTTTTGAACGTCAGTTCACATTTGTAGGTGGATCATCAGTGTTAGAGCTAAAATTAGCATGTTTAAAGTGATTTTCATGCTTCCAGGGGCCCAAAACACAAGATTTATGGAATGGTTAAAAGTGCATGAAAATGGCCAATTTACTCACTCTGAGTTCTCAAAAAGGGTTTCTTCACCCCGGGAAGTTAATTAAATACCATTTGGAGGCATTTAATGTTCGAGCAAAAACGGCTGATTTTCGACAAAAGAGATAACACCCCCCCATTACGTCATGCTTCAGAAATGTGGAAAATGGTCCGTTTTCAAATGTTTTATTTTTGAACGTCAGTTCACATTTGTAGGTGGATCATCAGTGTTAGAGCTAAAATTAGCATGTTAAAAGTGATTTTCATGCTTCCAGGGGCCCAAAACACAAGATTTATGGAATGGTTAAAAGTGCATGAAAATGGCCAATTTACTCACTCTGAGTTCTCAAAAAGGGTTTCTTCACCCCGGGAAGTTAATTAAATACCATTTGGAGGCATTTAATGTTCGAGCAAAAAATGGCTGATTTTCGACAAAAGAGATAACACCCCCCCATTACGTCATGCTTCAGAAATGTGGAAAATGGTCCGTTTTCAAATGTTTTATTTTTGAACGTCAGTTCACATTTGTAGGTGGATCATCAGTGTTAGAGCTAAAATTAGCATGTTTAAAGTGATTTTCATGCTTCCAGGGGCTCGGGAAGTTAATTAAATACCATTTGGAGGCATTTAATGTTCAAGCAAAAACGGCTGATTTTCGACAAAAGAGATAACACCCCCCCATTACGTCATGCTTCAGAAATGTGGAAAATGGTCCGTTTTCAAATGTTTTATTTTTGAACGTCAGTTCACATTTGTAGGTGGATCATCAGTGTTAGAGCTAAAATTAGCATGTTTAAAGTGATTTTCATGCTTCTTGGGGCCTAAAACACAAGATTTATGGAATGGTTAAAAGTGCATGAAAATGGCCAATTTACTCACTCTGAGTTCTCAAAAAGGGTTTCTTCACCCCGGGAAGTTAATTAAATACCATTTGGAGGCATTTAATGTTCGAGCAAAAAAGGCTGATTTTCGACAAAAGAGATAACACCCCCCCATTACGTCATGCTTCAGAAATGTGGAAAATGGTCCGTTTTCAAATGTTTTATTTTTGAACGTCAGTTCACATTTGTAGGTGGATCATCAGTGTTAGAGCTAAAATTAGCATGTTTAAAGTTATTTTCATGCTTCCAGGGGCTCGGGAAGTTAATTAAATACCATTTGGAGGCATTTAATGTTCGAGCAAAAACGGCTGATTTTCGACAAAAGAGATAACACCCCCCATTACGTCATGCTTCAGAAATGTGGAAAATGGTCCGTTTTCAAATGTTTTATTTTTGAACGTCAGTTCACATTTGTAGGTGGATCATCAGTGTTAGAGCTAAAATTAGCATGTTTAAAGTGATTTTCATGCTTCCAGGGGCTCGGGAAGTTAATTAAATACCATTTGGAGGCATTTAATGTTCGAGCAAAAACGGCTGATTTTCGACAAAAGAGATAACACCCCCCCATTACGTCATGCTTCAGAAATGTGGAAAATGGTCCGTTTTCAAATGTTTTATTTTTGAACGTCAGTTCACATTTGTAGGTGGATCATCAGTGTTAGAGCTAAAATTAGCATGTTTAAAGTGATTTTCATGCTTCCAGGGGCTCGGGAAGTTAATTAAATACCATTTGGAGGCATTTAATGTTCGAGCAAAAACGGCTGATTTTCGACAAAAGAGATAACACCCCCCCATTACGTCATGCTTCAGAAATGTGGAAAATGGTCCGTTTTCAAATGTTTTATTTTTGAACGTCAGTTCACATTTGTAGGTGGATCATCAGTGTTAGAGCTAAAATTAGCATGTTTAAAGTGATTTTCATGCTTCCAGGGGCTCGGGAAGTTAATTAAATACCATTAGGAGGCATTTAATGTTCGAGCAAAAACGGCTGATTTTCGACAAAAGAGATAACACCCCCCCATTACGTCATGCTTCAGAAATGTGGAAAATGGTCCGTTTTCAAATGTTTTATTTTTGAACGTCAGTTCACATTTGTAGGTGGATCATCAGTGTTAGAGCTAAAATTAGCATGTTTAAAGTGATTTTCATGCTTCCAGGGGCCCAAAACACAAGATTTATGGAATGGTTAAAAGTGCATGAAAATGGCCAATTTACTCACTCTGAGTTCTCAAAAAGGGTTTCTTCACCCCGGGAAGGTAATTAAATACCATTTGGAGGCATTAAATGTTCGAGCAAAAACGGCTGATTTTCGACAAAAGAGATAACACCCCCCCATTACGTCATGCTTCAGAAATGTGGAAAATGGTCTGTTTTCAAATGTTTTATTTTTGAACGTCAGTTCACATTTGTAGGTGGATCATCAGTGTTAGAGCTAAAATTAGCATGTTTAAAGTGATTTTCATGCTTCCAGGGGCCCAAAACACAAGATTTATGGAATGGTTAAAAGTGCATGAAAATGGCCAATTTACTCACTCTGAGTTCTCAAAAAGGGTTTCTTCACCCCGGGAAGTTAATTAAATACCATTTGGAGGCATTTAATGTTCGTGCAAAAACGGCTGATTTTCGACAAAAGAGATAACACCCCCCCATTACGTCATGCTTCAGAAATGTGGAAAATGGTCCGTTTTCAAATGTTTTATTTTTGAACGTCAGTTCACATTTGTAGGTGGATCATCAGTGTTAGAGCTAAAATTAGCATGTTTAAAGTGATTTTCATGCTTCCAGGGGCTCGGGAAGTTAATTAAATACCATTTGGAGGCATTTAATGTTCGAGCAAAAACGGCTGATTTTCGACAAAAGAGATAACACCCCCCCATTACGTCATGCTTCAGAAATGTGGAAAATGGTCCGTTTTCAAATGTTTTATTTTTGAACGTCAGTTCACATTTGTAGGTGGATCATCAGTGTTAGAGCTAAAATTAGCATGTTTAAAGTGATTTTCATGCTTCCAGGGGCCCAAAACACAAGATTTATGGAATGGTTAAAAGTGCATGAAAATGGCCAATTTACTCACTCTGAGTTCTCAAAAAGGATTTCTTCACCCCGGGAAGTTAATTAAATACCATTTGGAGGCATTTAATGTTCGAGCAAAAACGGCTGATTTTCGACAAAAGAGATAACACCCCCCATTACGTCATGCTTCAGAAATGTGGAAAATGGTCCGTTTTCAAATGTTTTATTTTTGAACGTCAGTTCACATTTGTAGGTGGATCATCAGTGTTAGAGCTAAAATTAGCATGTTTAAAGTGATTTTCATGCTTCCAGGGGCCCAAAACACAAGATTTATGGAATGGTTAAAAGTGCATGAAAATGGCCAATTTACTCACTCTGAGTTCTCAAAAAGGGTTTCTTCACCCCGGGAAGTTAATTAAATACCATTTGGAGGCATTTAATGTTCGAGCAAAAACGGCTGATTTTCGACAAAAGAGATAACACCCCCCCATTACGTCATGCTTCAGAAATGTGGAAAATGGTCCGTTTTCAAATGTTTTATTTTTGAACGTCAGTTCACATTTGTAGGTGGATCATCAATGTTAGAGCTAAAATTAGCATGTTTAAAGTGATTTTCATGCTTCCAGGGGCCCAAAACACAAGATTTATGGAATGGTTAAAAGTGCATGAAAATGGCCAATTTACTCACTCTGAGTTCTCAAAAAGGGTTTCTTCACCCCGGGAAGTTAATTAAATACCATTTGGAGGCATTTAATGTTAGAGCAAAAACGGCTGATTTTCGACAAAAGAGATAACACCCCCCCATTACGTCATGCTTCAGAAATGTGGAAAATGGTCCGTTTTCAAATGTTTTATTTTTGAACGTCAGTTCACATTTGTAGGTGGATCATCAGTGTTAGAGCTAAAATTAGCATGTTTAAAGTGATTTTCATGCTTCCAGGGGCTCGGGAAGTTAATTAAATACCATTTGGAGGCATTTAATGTTCGAGAAAAAACGGCTGATTTTCGACAAAAGAGATAACACCCCCCCATTACGTCATGCTTCAGAAATGTGGAAAATGGTCCGTTTTCAAATGTTTTATTTTTGAACGTCAGTTCACATTTGTAGGTGGATCATCAGTGTTAGAGCTAAAATTAGCATGTTTAAAGTGATTTTCATGCTTCCAGGGGCCCAAAACACAACATTTATGGAATGGTTAAAAGTGCATGAAAATGGCCAATTTACTCACTCTGAGTTCTCAAAAAGGGTTTCTTCACCCCGGGAAGTTAATTAAATACCATTTGGAGGCATTTAATGTTCGAGCAAAAACGGCTGGTTTTCGACAAAAGAGATAACACCCCCCCATTACGTCATGCTTCAGAAATGTGGAAAATGGTCCGTTTTCAAATGTTTTATTTTTGAACGTCAGTTCACATTTGTAGGTGGATCATCAGTGTTAGAGCTAAAATTAGCATGTTTAAAGTGATTTTCATGCTTCCAGGGGCTCGGGAAGTTAATTAAATACCATTTGGAGGCATTTAATGTTCGAGCAAAAACGGCTGATTTTCGACAAAAGAGATAACACCCCCCCATTATGTCATGCTTCAGAAATGTGGAAAATGGTCCGTTTTCAAATGTTTTATTTTTGAACGTCAGTTCACATTTGTAGGTGGATCATCAGTGTTAGAGCTAAAATTAGCATGTTTAAAGTGATTTTCATGCTTCCAGGGGCTCGGGAAGTTAATTAAATACCATTTGGAGGCATTTAATGTTCGAGCAAAAACGGCTGATTTTCGACAAAAGAGATAACACCCCCCCATTACGTCATGCTTCAGAAATGTGAAAAATGGTCCGTTTTCAAATGTTTTATTTTTGAACGTCAGTTCACATTTGTAGGTGGATCATCAGTGTTAGAGCTAAAATTAGCATGTTTAAAGTGATTTTCATGCTTCCAGGGGCCCAAAACACAAGATTTATGGAATGGTTAAAAGTGCATGAAAATGGCCAATTTACTCACTCTGAGTTCTCAAAAAGGGTTTCTTCACCCCGGGAAGTTAATTAAATACCATTTGGAGGCATTTAATGTTCGAGCAAAAACGGCTGATTTTCGACAAAAGAGATAACACCCCCCCATTACGTCATGCTTCAGAAATGTGGAAAATGGTCCGTTTTCAAATGTTTTATTTTTGAACGTCAGTTCACATTTGTAGGTGGATCATCAGTGTTAGAGCTAAAATTAGCATGTTTAAAGTGATTTTCATGCTTCCAGGGGCTCGGGAAGTTAATTAAATACCATTTGGAGGCATTTAATGTTCGAGCAAAAACGGCTGATTTTCGACAAAAGAGATAACACCCCCCCATTACGTCATGCTTCAGAAATGTGGAAAATGGTCCGTTTTCAAATGTTTTATTTTTGAACGTCAGTTCACATTTGTAGGTGGATCATCAGTGTTAGAGCTAAAATTAGCATGTTTAAAGTGATTTTCATGCTTCCAGGGGCTCGGGAAGTTAATTAAATACCATTTGGAGGCATTTAATGTTCGAGCAAAAACGGCTGATTTTCGACAAAAGAGATAACACCCCCCCATTACGTCATGCTTCAGAAATGTGGAAAATGGTCCGTTTTCAAATGTTTTATTTTTGAACGTCAGTTCACATTTGTAGGTGGATCATCAGTGTTAGAGCTAAAATTAGCATGTTTAAAGTGATTTTCATGCTTCCAGGGGCTCGGGAAGTTAATTAAATACCATTTGGAGGCATTTAATGTTCGAGCAAAAACGGCTGATTTTCGACAAAAGTGATAACACCCCCCCATTACGTCATGCTTCAGAAATGTGGAAAATGGTCCGTTTTCAAATGTTTTATTTTTGAACGTCAGTTCACATTTGTAGGTGGATCATCAGTGTTAGAGCTAAAATTAGCATGTTTAAAGTGATTTTCATGCTTCCAGGGGCCCAAAACACAAGATTTATGGAATGGTCAAAAGTGCATGAAAATGGCCAATTTACTCACTCTGAGTTCTCAAAAAGGGTTTCTTCACCCCGGGAAGTTAATTAAATACCATTTGGAGGCATTTAATGTTCGAGCAAAAACGGCTGATTTTCGACAAAAGAGATAACACCCCCCATTACGTCATGCTTCAGAAATGTGGAAAATGGTCCGTTTTCAAATGTTTTATTTTTGAACGTCAGTTCACATTTGTAGGTGGATCATCAGTGTTAGAGCTAAAATTAGCATGTTTAAAGTGATTTTCATGCTTCCAGGGGCCCAAAACACAAGATTTATGGAATGGTTAAAAGTGCATGAAAATGGCCAATTTACTCACTCTGAGTTCTCAAAAAGGGTTTCTTCACCCCGGGAAGTTAATTAAATACCATTTGGAGGCATTTAATGTTCGAGCAAAAACGGCTGATTTTCGACAAAAGAGATAACACCCCCCCATTACGTCATGCTTCAGAAATGTGGAAAATGGTCCGTTTTCAAATGTTTTATTTTTGAACGTCAGTTCACATTTGTAGGTGGATCATCAGTGTTAGAGCTAAAATTAGCATGTTTAAAGTGATTTTCATGCTTCCAGGGGCCCAAAACACAAGATTTATGGAATGGTTAAAAGTGCATGAAAATGGCCAATTTACTCACTCTGAGTTCTCAAAAAGGGTTTCTTCACCCCGGGAAGTTAATTAAATACCATTTGGAGGCATTTAATGTTCGAGCAAAAACGGCTGATTTTCGACAAAAGAGATAACACCCCCCCATTACGTCATGCTTCAGAAATGTGGAAAATGGTCCGTTTTCAAATGTTTTATTTTTGAACGTCAGTTCACATTTGTAGGTGGATCATCAGTGTTAGAGCTAAAATTAGCATGTTTAAAGTGATTTTCATGCTTCCAGGGGCTCGGGAAGTTAATTAAATACCATTTGGAGGCATTTAATGTTCGAGCAAAAACGGCTGATTTTCGACAAAAGAGATAACACCCCCCCATTACGTCATGCTTCAGAAATGTGGAAAATGGTCCGTTTTCAAATGTTTTATTTTTGAACGTCAGTTCACATTTGTAGGTGGATCATCAGTGTTAGAGCTAAAATTAGCATGTTTAAAGTGATTTTCATGCTTCCAGGGGCTCGGGAAGTTAATTAAATACCATTTGGAGGCATTTAATGTTCGAGCAAAAACGGCTGATTTTCGACAAAAGAGATAACACCCCCCCATTACGTCATGCTTCAGAAATGTGGAAAATGGTCCGTTTTCAAATGTTTTATTTTTGAACGTCAGTTCACATTTGTAGGTGGATCATCAGTGTTAGAGCTAAAATTAGCATGTTTAAAGTGATTTTCATGCTTCCAGGGGCCCAAAACACAAGATTTATGGAATGGTTAAAAGTGCATGAAAATGGCCAATTTACTCACTCTGAGTTCTCAAAAAGGGTTTCTTCACCCCGGGAAGTTAATTAAATACCATTTGGAGGCATTTAATGTTCGTGCAAAAACGGCTGATTTTCGACAAAAGAGATAACACCCCCCCATTACGTCATGCTTCAGAAATGTGGAAAATGGTCCGTTTTCAAATGTTTTATTTTTGAACGTCAGTTCACATTTGTAGGTGGATCATCAGTGTTAGAGCTAAAATTAGCATGTTTAAAGTGATTTTCATGCTTCCAGGGGCTCGGGAAGTTAATTAAATACCATTTGGAGGCATTTAATGTTCGAGCAAAAACGGCTGATTTTCGACTAAAGAGATAACACCCCCCCCATTACGTCATGCTGCAGAAATGTGGAAAATGGTCCGTTTTCAAATGTTTTATTTTTGAACGTCAGTTCACATTTGTAGGTGGATCATCAGTGTTAGAGCTAAAATTAGCATGTTTAAAGTGATTTTCATGCTTCCAGGGGCTCGGGAAGTTAATTAAATACCATTTGGAGGCATTTAATGTTCGAGCAAAAACGGCTGATTTTTGACAAAAGAGATAACACCCCCCCATTACGTCATGCTTCAGAAATGTGGAAAATGGTCCGTTTTCAAATGTTTTATTTTTGAACGTCAGTTCACATTTGTAGGTGGATCATCAGTGTTAGAGCTAAAATTAGCATGTTTAAAGTGATTTTCATGCTTCCAGGGGCCCAAAACACAAGATTTATGGAATGGTTAAAAGTGCATGAAAATGGCCAATTTACTCACTCTGAGTTCTCAAAAAGGGTTTCTTCACCCCGGGAAGTTAATTAAATACCATTTGGAGGCATTTAATGTTCGAGCAAAAACGGCTGATTTTCGACAAAAGAGATAACACCCCCCCATTACGTCATGCTTCAGAAATGTGGAAAATGGTCCGTTTTCAAATGTTTTATTTTTGAACGTCAGTTCACATTTGTAGGTGGATCATCAGTGTTAGAGCTAAAATTAGCATGTTTAAAGTGATTTTCATGCTTCCAGGGGCTCGGGAAGTTAATTAAATACCATTTGGAGGCATTTAATGTTCGAGCAAAAACGGCTGATTTTCGACAAAAGAGATAACACCCCCCCATTACGTCATGCTTCAGAAATGTGGAAAATGGTCCGTTTTCAAATGTTTTATTTTTGAACGTCAGTTCACATTTGTAGGTGGATCATCAGTGTTAGAGCTAAAATTAGCATGTTTAAAGTGATTTTCATGCTTCCAGGGGCTCGGGAAGTTAATTAAATACCATTTGGAGGCATTTAATGTTCGAGCAAAAACGGCTGATTTTCGACAAAAGAGATAACACCCCCCCATTACGTCATGCTTCAGAAATGTGGAAAATGGTCCGTTTTCAAATGTTTTATTTTTGAACGTCAGTTCACATTTGTAGGTGGATCATCAGTGTTAGAGCTAAAATTAGCATGTTTAAAGTGATTTTCATGCTTCCAGGGGCCCAAAACACAAGATTTATGGAATGGTTAAAAGTGCATGAAAATGGCCAATTTACTCACTCTGAGTTCTCAAAAAGGGTTTCTTCACCCCGGGAAGTTAATTAAATACCATTTGGAGGCATTTAATGTTCGAGCAAAAACGGCTGATTTTCGACAAAAGAGATAACACCCCCCCCATTACGTCATGCTTCAGAAATGTGGAAAATGGTCCGTTTTCAAATGTTTTATTTTTGAACGTCAGTTCACATTTGTAGGTGGATCATCAGTGTTAGAGCTAAAATTAGCATGTTTAAAGTGATTTTCATGCTTCCAGGGGCTCGGGAAGTTAATTAAATACCATTTGGAGGCATTTAATGTTCGAGCAAAAACGGCTGATTTTCGACAAAAGAGATAACACCCCCCCATTACGTCATGCTTCAGAAATGTGGAAAATGGTCTGTTTTCAAATGTTTTATTTTTGAACGTCAGTTCACATTTGTAGGTGGATCATCAGTGTTAGAGCTAAAATTAGCATGTTTAAAGTGATTTTCATGCTTCCAGGGGCTCGGGAAGTTAATTAAATACCATTTGGAGGCATTTAATGTTCGAGCAAAAACGGCTGATTTTCGACAAAAGAGATAACACCCCCCCATTACGTCATGCTTCAGAAATGTGGAAAATGGTCCGTTTTCAAATGTTTTATTTTTGAACGTCAGTTCACATTTGTAGGTGGATCATCAGTGTTAGAGCTAAAATTAGCATGTTTAAAGTGATTTTCATGCTTCCAGGGGCCCAAAACACAAGATTTATGGAATGGTTAAAAGTGCATGAAAAAGGCCAATTTACTCACTCTGAGTTCTCAAAAAGGGTTTCTTCACCCCGGGAAGTTAATTAAATACCATTTGGAGGCATTTAATGTTCGAGCAAAAACGGCTGATTTTCGACAAAAGAGATAACACCCCCCCATTACGTCATGCTTCAGAAATGTGGAAAATGGTCCGTTTTCAAATGTTTTATTTTTGAACGTCAGTTCACATTTGTAGGTGGATCATCAGTGTTAGAGCTAAAATTAGCATGTTTAAAGTGATTTTCATGCTTCCAGGGGCTCGGGAAGTTAATTAAATACCATTTGGAGGCATTTAATGTTCGAGCAAAAACGGCTGATTTTCGACAAAAGAGATAACACCCCCCCATTACGTCATGCTTCAGAAATGTGGAAAATGGTCCGTTTTCAAATGTTTTATTTTTGAACGTCAGTTCACATTTGTAGGTGGATCATCAGTGTTAGAGCTAAAATTAGCATGTTTAAAGTGATTTTCATGCTTCCAGGGGCTCGGGAAGTTAATTAAATACCATTTGGAGGCATTTAATGTTCGAGCAAAAACGGCTGATTTTCGACAAAAGAGATAACACCCCCCCATTACGTCATGCTTCAGAAATGTGGAAAATGGTCCGTTTTCAAATGTTTTATTTTTGAACGTCAGTTCACATTTGTAGGTGGATCATCAGTGTTAGAGCTAAAATTAGCATGTTTAAAGTGATTTTCATGCTTCCAGGGGCCCAAAACACAAGATTTATGGAATGGTTAAAAGTGCATGAAAATGGCCAATTTACTCACTCTGAGTTCTCAAAAAGGGTTTCTTCACCCCGGGAAGTTAATTAAATACCATTTGGAGGCATTTAATGTTCGAGCAAAAACGGCTGATTTTCGACAAAAGAGATAACACCCCCCCATTACGTCATGCTTCAGAAATGTGGAAAATGGTCCGTTTTCAAATGTTTTATTTTTGAACGTCAGTTCACATTTGTAGGTGGATCATCAGTGTTAGAGCTAAAATTAGCATGTTTAAAGTGATTTTCATGCTTCCAGGGGCCCAAAACACAAGATTTATGGAATGGTTAAAAGTGCATGAAAATGGCCAATTTACTCACTCTGAGTTCTCAAAAAGGGTTTCTTCACCCCGGGAAGTTAATTAAATACCATTTGGAGGCATTTAATGTTCGAGCAAAAACGGCTGATTTTCGACAAAAGAGATAACACCCCCCCATTACGTCATGCTTCAGAAATGTGGAAAATGGTCCGTTTTCAAATGTTTTATTTTTGAACGTCAGTTCACATTTGTAGGTGGATCATCAGTGTTAGAGCTAAAATTAGCATGTTTAAAGTGATTTTCATGCTTCCAGGGGCCCAAAACACAAGATTTATGGAATGGTTAAAAGTGCATGAAAATGGCCAATTTACTCACTCTGAGTTCTCAAAAAGGGTTTCTTTACCCCGGGAAGTTAATTAAATACCATTTGGAGGCATTTAATGTTCGTGCAAAAACGGCTGATTTTCGACAAAAGAGATAACACCCCCCCATTACGTCATGCTTCAGAAATGTGGAAAATGGTCAGTTTTCAAATGTTTTATTTTTGAACGTCAGTTCACATTTGTAGGTGGATCATCAGTGTTAGAGCTAAAATTAGCATGTTTAAAGTGATTTTCATGCTTCCAGGGGCTCGGGAAGTTAATTAAATACCATTTGGAGGCATTTAATGTTCGAGCAAAAACGGCTGATTTTCGACAAAAGAGATAACACCCCCCCATTACGTCATGCTTCAGAAATGTGGAAAATGGTCCGTTTTCAAATGTTTTATTTTTGAACGTCAGTTCACATTTGTAGGTGGATCATCAGTGTTAGAGCTAAAATTAGCATGTTTAAAGTGATTTTCATGCTTCCAGGGGCTCGGGAAGTTAATTAAATACCATTTGGAGGCATTTAATGTTCGAGCAAAAACGGCTGATTTTCGACAAAAGAGATAACACCCCCCCATTACGTCATGCTTCAGAAATGTGGAAAATGGTCCGTTTTCAAATGTTTTATTTTTGAACGTCAGTTCACATTTGTAGGTGGATCATCAGTGTTAGAGCTAAAATTAGCATGTTTAAAGTGATTTTCATGCTTCCAGGGGCTCGGGAAGTTAATTAAATACCATTTGGAGGCATTTAATGTTCGAGCAAAAACGGCTGATTTTCGACAAAAGAGATAACACCCCCCCATTACGTCATGCTTCAGAAATGTGGAAAATGGTCCGTTTTCAAATGTTTTATTTTTGAACGTCAGTTCACATTTGTAGGTGGAGCATCAGTGTTAGAGCTAAAATTAGCATGTTTAAAGTGATTTTCATGCTTCCAGGGGCCCAAAACACAAGATTTATGGAATGGTTAAAAGTGCATGAAAATGGCCAATTTACTCACTCTGAGTTCTCAAAAAGGGTTTCTTCACCCCGGGAAGTTAATTAAATACCATTTGGAGGCATTTAATGTTCGAGCAAAAACGGCTGATTTTCGACAAAAGAGATAACACCCCCCCATTACGTCATGCTTCAGAAATGTGGAAAATGGTCCGTTTTCAAATGTTTTATTTTTGAACGTCAGTTCACATTTGTAGGTGGATCATCAGTGTTAGAGCTAAAATTAGCATGTTTAAAGTGATTTTCATGCTTCCAGGGGCCCAAAACACAAGATTTATGGAATGGTTAAAAGTGCATGAAAATGGCCAATTTACTCACTCTGAGTTCTCAAAAAGGGTTTCTTCACCCCGGGAAGTTAATTAAATACCATTTGGAGGCATTTAATGTTCGAGCAAAAACGGCTGATTTTCGACAAAAGAGATAACACCCCCCCATTACGTCATGCTTCAGAAATGTGGAAAATGGTCCGTTTTCAAATGTTTTATTTTTGAACGTCAGTTCACATTTGTAGGTGGATCATCAGTGTTAGAGCTAAAATTAGCATGTTTAAAGTGATTTTCATGCTTCCAGGGGCTCGGGAAGTTAATTAAATACCATTTGGAGGCATTTAATGTTCGAGCAAAAACAGCTGATTTTCGACAAAAGAGATAACACCCCCCCATTACGTCATGCTTCAGAAATGTGGAAAATGGTCCGTTTTCAAATGTTTTATTTTTGAACGTCAGTTCACATTTGTAGGTGGATCATCAGAGTTAGAGCTAAAATTAGCATGTTTAAAGTGATTTTCATGCTTCCAGGGGCTCGGGAAGTTAATTAAATACCATTTGGAGGCATTTAATGTTTGAGCAAAAACGGCTGATTTTCGACAAAAGAGATAACACCCCCCCATTACGTCATGCTTCAGAAATGTGGAAAATGGTCCGTTTTCAAATGTTTTATTTTTGAACGTCAGTTCACATTTGTAGGTGGATCATCAGTGTTAGAGCTAAAATTAGAATGTTTAAAGTGATTTTCATGCTTCCAGGGGCTCGGGAAGTTAATTAAATACCATTTGGAGGCATTTAATGTTCGAGCAAAAACGGCTGATTTTCGACAAAAGAGATAACACTCCCCCATTACGTCATGCTTCAGAAATGTGGAAAATGGTCCGTTTTCAAATGTTTTATTTTTGAACGTCAGTTCACATTTGTAGGTGGATCATCAGTGTTAGAGCTAGAATTATCATGTTTAAAGTGATTTTCATGCTTCCAGGGGCCCAAAACACAAGATTTATGGAATGGTTAAAAGTGCATGAAAATGGCCAATTTACTCACTCTGAGTTCTCAAAAAGGGTTTCTTCACCCCGGGAAGTTAATTAAATACCATTTGGAGGCATTTAATGTTACAGCAAAAACGGCTGATTTTTGACAAAAGAGATAACACCCCCCATTACATCATGCTTCAGAAATGTGGAAAATGGTCCGTTTTCAAATGTTTTATTTTTGAACGTCAGTTCACATTTGTAGGTGGATCATCAGTGTTAGAGCTAAAATTAGCATGTTTAAAGTGATTTTCATGCTTCCAGGGGCTCGGGAAGTTAATTAAATACCATTTGGAGGCATTTAATGTTCGAGCAAAAACGGCTGATTTTCGACAAAAGAGATAACACCCCCCCATTACGTCATGCTTCAGAAATGTGGAAAATGGTCCGTTTTCAAATGTTTTATTTTTGAACGTCAGTTCACATTTGTAGGTGGATCATCAGTGTTAGAGCTAAAATTAGCATGTTTAAAGTGATTTTCATGCTTCCAGGGGCCCAAAACACAAGATTTATGGAATGGTTAAAAGTGCATGAAAATGGCCAATTTACTCACTCTGAGTTCTCAAAAAGGGTTTCTTCACCCCGGGAAGTTAATTAAATACCATTTGGAGGCATTTAATGTTAGAGCAAAAACGGCTGATTTTCGACAAAAGAGATAACACCCCCCCATTACGTCATGCTTCAGAAATGTGGAAAATGGTCCGTTTTCAAATGTTTTATTTTTGAACGTCAGTTCACATTTGTAGGTGGATCATCAGTGTTAGAGCTAAAATTAGCATGTTTAAAGTGATTTTCATGCTTCCAGGGGCTCGGGAAGTTAATTAAATACCATTTGGAGGCATTTAATGTTCGAGCAAAAACGGCTGATTTTCGACAAAAGAGATAACACCCCCCCATTACGTCATGCTTCAGAAATGTGGAAAATGGTCCGTTTTCAAATGTTTTATTTTTGAACGTCAGTTCACATTTGTAGGTGGATCATCAGTGTTAGAGCTAAAATTAGCATGTTTAAAGTGATTTTCATGCTTCCAGGGGCCCAAAACACAAGATTTATGGAATGGTTAAAAGTGCATGAAAATGGCCAATTTACTCACTCTGAGTTCTCAAAAAGGGTTTCTTCACCCCGGGAAGTTAATTAAATACCATTTGGAGGCATTTAATGTTAGAGCAAAAACGGCTGATTTTCGACAAAAGAGATAACACCCCCCCCCCATTACGTCATGCTTCAGAAATGTGGAAAATGGTCCGTTTTCAAATGTTTTATTTTTGAACGTCAGTTCACATTTGTAGGTGGATCATCAGTGTTAGAGCTAAAATTAGCATGTTTAAAGTGATTTTCATGCTTCCAGGGGCTCGGGAAGTTAATTAAATACCATTTGGAGGCATTTAATGTTAGAGCAAAAACGGCTGATTTTCGACAAAAGAGATAACACCCCGCCATTACGTCATGCTTCAGAAATGTGGAAAATGGTCCGTTTTCAAATGTTTTATTTTTGAACGTCAGTTCACATTTGTAGGTGGATCATCAGTGTTAGAGCTAAAATTAGCATGTTTAAAGTGATTTTCATGCTTCCAGGGGCTCGGGAAGTTAATTAAATACCATTTGGAGGCATTTAATGTTCGAGCAAAAACGGCTGATTTTTGACAAAAGAGATAACACCCCCCCATTACGTCATGCTTCAGAAATGTGGAAAATGGTCCGTTTTCAAATGTTTTATTTTTGAACGTCAGTTCACATTTGTAGGTGGATCATCAGTGTTAGAGCTAAAATTAGCATGTTTAAAGTGATTTTCATGCTTCCAGGGGCTCGGGAAGTTAATTAAATACCATTTGGAGGCATTTAATGTTCGAGCAAAAACGGCTGATTTTCGACAAAAGAGATAACACCCCCCCATTACGTCATGCTTCAGAAATGTGGAAAATGGTCCGTTTTCAAATGTTTTATTTTTGAACGTCAGTTCACATTTGTAGGTGGATCATCAGTGTTAGAGCTAAAATTAGCATGTTTAAAGTGATTTTCATGCTTCCAGGGGCCCAAAACACAAGATTTATGGAATGGTTAAAAGTGCATGAAAATGGCCAATTTACTCACTCTGAGTTCTCAAAAAGGGTTTCTTCACCCCGGGAAGTTAATTAAATACCATTTGGAGGCATTTAATGTTAGAGCAAAAACGGCTGATTTTCGACAAAAGAGATAACACCCCCCCATTACGTCATGCTTCAGAAATGTGGAAAATGGTCCGTTTTCAAATGTTTTATTTTTGAACGTCAGTTCACATTTGTAGGTGGATCATCAGTGTTAGAGCTAAAATTAGCATGTTTAAAGTGATTTTCATGCTTCCAGGGGCTCGGGAAGTTAATTAAATACCATTTGGAGGCATTTAATGTTCGAGCAAAAACGGCTGATTTTCGACAAAAGAGATAACACCCCCCCATTACGTCATGCTTCAGAAATGTGGAAAATGGTCCGTTTTCAAATGTTTTATTTTTGAACGTCAGTTCACATTTGTAGGTGGATCATCAGTGTTAGAGCTAAAATTAGCATGTTTAAAGTGATTTTCATGCTTCCAGGGGCCCAAAACACAAGATTTATGGAATCGTTAAAAGTGCATGAAAATGGCCAATTTACTCACTCTGAGTTCTCAAAAAGGGTTTCTTCACCCCGGGAAGTTAATTAAATACCATTTGGAGGCATTTAATGTTCGAGCAAAAACGGCTGATTTTCGACAAAAGAGATAACACCCCCCCATTACGTCATGCTTCAGAAATGTGGAAAATGGTCCGTTTTCAAATGTTTTATTTTTGAACGTCAGTTCACATTTGTAGGTGGATCATCAGTGTTAGAGCTAAAATTAGCATGTTTAAAGTGATTTTCATGCTTACAGGGGCTCGGGAAGTTAATTAAATACCATTTGGAGGCATTTAATGTTAGAGCAAAAACGGCTGATTTTCGACAAAAGAGATAACACCCCGCCATTACGTCATGCTTCAGAAATGTGGAAAATGGTCCGTTTTCAAATGTTTTATTTTTGAACGTCAGTTCACATTTGTAGGTGGATCATCAGTGTTAGAGCTAAAATTAGCATGTTTAAAGTGATTTTCATGCTTCCAGGGGCTCGGGAAGTTAATTAAATACCATTTGGAGGCATTTAATGTTCGAGCAAAAACGGCTGATTTTCGACAAAAGAGATAACACCCCCCCATTACGTCATGCTTCAGAAATGTGGAAAATGGTCCGTTTTCAAATGTTTTATTTTTGAACGTCAGTTCACATTTGTAGGTGGATCATCAGTGTTAGAGCTAAAATTAGCATGTTTAAAGTGATTTTCATGCTTCCAGGGGCTCGGGAAGTTAATTAAATACCATTTGGAGGCATTTAATGTTCGAGCAAAAACGGCTGATTTTCGACAAAAGAGATAACACCCCCCCATTACGTCATGCTTCAGAAATGTGGAAAATGGTCCGTTTTCAAATGTTTTATTTTTGAACGTCAGTTCACATTTGTAGGTGGATCATCAGTGTTAGAGCTAAAATTAGCATGTTTAAAGTGATTTTCATGCTTCCAGGGGCCCAAAACACAAGATTTATGGAATGGTTAAAAGTGCATGAAAATGGCCAATTTACTCACTCTGAGTTCTCAAAAAGGGTTTCTTCACCCCGGGAAGTTAATTAAATACCATTTGGAGGCATTTAATGTTAGAGCAAAAACGGCTGATTTTCGACAAAAGAGATAACACCCCCCCCCCATTACGTCATGCTTCAGAAATGTGGAAAATGGTCCGTTTTCAAATGTTTTATTTTTGAACGTCAGTTCACATTTGTAGGTGGATCATCAGTGTTAGAGCTAAAATTAGCATGTTTAAAGTGATTTTCATGCTTCCAGGGGCTCGGGAAGTTAATTAAATACCATTTGGAGGCATTTAATGTTCGAGCAAAAACGGCTGATTTTCGACAAAAGAGATAACACCCCCCCATTACGTCATGCTTCAGAAATGTGGAAAATGGTCCGTTTTCAAATGTTTTATTTTTGAACGTCAGTTCACATTTGTAGGTGGATCATCAGTGTTAGAGCTAAAATTAGCATGTTTAAAGTGATTTTCATGCTTCCAGGGGCCCAAAACACAAGATTTATGGAATGGTTAAAAGTGCATGAAAATGGCCAATTTACTCACTCTGAGTTCTCAAAAAGGGTTTCTTCACCCCGGGAAGTTAATTAAATACCATTTGGAGGCATTTAATGTTCGAGCAAAAACGGCTGATTTTCGACAAAAGAGATAACACCCCCCCATTACGTCATGCTTCAGAAATGTGGCAAATGGTTCGTTTTCAAATGTTTTATTTTTGAACGTCAGTTCACATTTGTAGGTGGATCATCAGTGTTAGAGCTAAAATTAGCATGTTTAAAGTGATTTTCATGCTTCCAGGGGCTCGGGAAGTGAAATAAATACCATTTGGAGGCATTTAATGTTCGAGCAAAAACGGCTGATTTTCGACAAAAGAGATAACACCCCCCCATTACGTCATGCTTCAGAAATGTGGAAAATGGTCCGTTTTCAAATGGTTTTTTTTTGAACGTCAGTTCACATTTGTAGGTGGATCGTCAGTGTTAGAGCTAAAATTAGCATGTTTAAAGTGATTTTCATGCTTCCAGGGGCTCGGGAAGTTAATTAAATACCATTTGGAGGCATTTAATGTTCGAGCAAAAACGGCTGATTTTCGACAAAAGAGATAACACCCCCCCCATTACGTCATGCTTCAGAAATGTGGAAAATGGTCCGTTTTCAAATGTTTTATTTTTGAACGTCAGTTCACATTTGTAGGTGGATCATCAGTGTTAGAGCTAAAATTAGCATGTTTAAAGTGATTTTCATGCTTCCAAGGGCCCAAAACACAAGATTTATGGAATGGTTAAAAGTGCATGAAAATGGCCAATTTACTCACTCTGAGTTCTCAAAAAGGGTTTCTTCACCCCGGGAAGTTAATTAAATACCATTTGGAGGCATTTAATGTTAGAGCAAAAACGGCTGATTTTCGACAAAAGAGATAACACCCCCCCATTACGTCATGCTTCAGAAATGTGGAAAATGGTCCGTTTTCAAATGTTTTATTTTTGAACGTCAGTTCACATTTGTAGGTGGATCATCAGTGTTAGAGCTAAAATTAGCATGTTTAAAGTGATTTTCATGCTTCCAGGGGCCCAAAACACAAGATTTATGGAATGGTTAAAAGTGCATGAAAATGGCCAATTTACTCACTCTGAGTTCTCAAAAAGGGTTTCTTCACCCCGGGAAGTTAATTAAATACCATTTGGAGGCATTTAATGTTACAGCAAAAACGGCTGATTTTCGACAAAAGAGATAACACCCCCCCATTACGTCATGCTTCAGAAATGTGGAAAATGGTCCGTTTTCAAATGTTTTATTTTTGAACGTCAGTTCACATTTGTAGGTGGATCATCAGTGTTAGAGCTAAAATTAGCATGTTTAAAGTGATTTTCATGCTTCCAGGGGCTCGGGAAGTTAATTAAATACCATTTGGAGGCATTTAATGTTCGAGCAAAAACGGCTGATTTTCGACAAAAGAGATAACACCCCCCCATTACGTCATGCTTCAGAAATGTGGAAAATGGTCCGTTTTCAAATGTTTTATTTTTGAACGTCAGTTCACATTTGTAGGTGGATCATCAGTGTTAGAGCTAAAATTAGCATGTTTAAAGTGATTTTCATGCTTCCAGGGGCCCAAAACACAAGATTTATGGAATGGTTAAAAGTGCATGAAAATGGCCATTTTACTCACTCTGAGTTCTCAAAAAGGGTTTCTTCACCCCGGGAAGTTAATTAAATACCATTTGGAGGCATTTAATGTTCGAGCAAAAATGGCTGATTTTCGACAAAAGAGATAACACCCCCCCATTACGTCATGCTTCAGAAATGTGGAAAATGGTCCGTTTTCAAATGTTTTATTTTTGAACGTCAGTTCACATTTGTAGGTGGATCATCAGTGTTAGAGCTAAAATTAGCATGTTTAAAGTGATTTTCATGCTTCCAGGGGCTCTGGAAGTTAATTAAATACCATTTGGAGGCATTTAATGTTAGAGCAAAAACGGCTGATTTTCGACAAAAGAGATAACACCCCGCCATTACGTCATGCTTCAGAAATGTGGAAAATGGTCCGTTTTCAAATGTTTTATTTTTGAACGTCAGTTCACATTTGTAGGTGGATCATCAGTGTTAGAGCTAAAATTAGCATGTTTAAAGTGATTTTCATGCTTCCAGGGGCTCGGGAAGTTAATTAAATACCATTTGGAGGCATTTAATGTTCGAGCAAAAACGGCTGATTTTCGACAAAAGAGATAACACCCCCCCATTACGTCATGCTTCAGAAATGTGGAAAATGGTCCGTTTTCAAATGTTTTATTTTTGAACGTCAGTTCACATTTGTAGGTGGATCATCAGTGTTAGAGCTAAAATTAGCATGTTTAAAGTGATTTTCATGCTTCCAGGGGCTCGGGAAGTTAATTAAATACCATTTGGAGGCATTTAATGTTCGAGCAAAAACGGCTGATTTTCGACAAAAGAGATAACACCCCCCCATTACGTCATGCTTCAGAAATGTGGAAAATGGTCCGTTTTCAAATGTTTTATTTTTGAACGTCAGTTCACATTTGTAGGTGGATCATCAGTGTTAGAGCTAAAATTAGCATGTTTAAAGTGATTTTCATGCTTCCAGGGGCCCAAAACACAAGATTTATGGAATGGTTAAAAGTGCATGAAAATGGCCAATTTACTCACTCTGAGTTCTCAAAAAGGGTTTCTTCACCCCGGGAAGTTAATTAAATACCATTTGGAGGCATTTAATGTTAGAGCAAAAACGGCTGATTTTCGACAAAAGAGATAACACCCCGCCATTACGTCATGCTTCAGAAATGTGGAAAATGGTCCGTTTTCAAATGTTTTATTTTTGAACGTCAGTTCACATTTGTAGGTGGATCATCAGTGTTAGAGCTAAAATTAGCATGTTTAAAGTGATTTTCATGCTTCCAGGGGCTCGGGAAGTTAATTAAATACCATTTGGAGGCATTTAATGTTCAAGCAAAAACGGCTGATTTTCGACAAAAGAGATAACACCCCCCCATTACGTCATGCTTCAGAAATGTGGAAAATGGTCCGTTTTCAAATGTTTTATTTTTGAACGTCAGTTCACATTTGTAGGTGGATCATCAGTGTTAGAGCTAAAATTAGCATGTTTAAAGTGATTTTCATGCTTCCAGGGGCTCGGGAAGTTAATTAAATACCATTTGGAGGCATTTAATGTTCGAGCAAAAACGGCTGATTTTCGACAAAAGAGATAACACCCCCCCATTACGTCATGCTTCAGAAATGTGGAAAATGGTCCGTTTTCAAATGTTTTATTTTTGAACGTCAGTTCACATTTGTAGGTGGATCATCAGTGTTAGAGCTAAAATTAGCATGTTTAAAGTGATTTTCATGCTTCCAGGGGCCCAAAACACAAGATTTATGGAATGGTTAAAAGTGCATGAAAATGGCCAATTTACTCACTCTGAGTTCTCAAAAAGGGTTTCTTCACCCCGGGAAGTTAATTAAATACCATTTGGAGGCATTTAATGTTAGAGCAAAAACGGCTGATTTTCGACAAAAGAGATAACACCCCCCCCCCATTACGTCATGCTTCAGAAATGTGGAAAATGGTCCGTTTTCAAATGTTTTATTTTTGAACGTCAGTTCACATTTGTAGGTGGATCATCAGTGTTAGAGCTAAAATTAGCATGTTTAAAGTGATTTTCATGCTTCCAGGGGCTCGGGAAGTTAATTAAATACCATTTGGAGGCATTTAATGTTCGAGCAAAAACGGCTGATTTTCGACAAAAGAGATAACACCCCCCCATTACGTCATGCTTCAGAAATGTGGAAAATGGTCCGTTTTCAAATGTTTTATTTTTGAACGTCAGTTCACATTTGTAGGTGGATCATCAGTGTTAGAGCTAAAATTAGCATGTTTAAAGTGATTTTCATGCTTCCAGGGGCCCAAAACACAAGATTTATGGAATGGTTAAAAGTGCATGAAAATGGCCAATTTACTCACTCTGAGTTCTCAAAAAGGGTTTCTTCACCCCGGGAAGTTAATTAAATACCATTTGGAGGCATTTAATGTTCGAGCAAAAACGGCTGATTTTCGACAAAAGAGATAACACCCCCCCATTACGTCATGCTTCAGAAATGTGGAAAATGGTCCGTTTTCAAATGTTTTATTTTTGAACGTCAGTTCACATTTGTAGGTGGATCATCAGTGTTAGAGCTAAAATTAGCATGTTTAAAGTGATTTTCATGCTTCCAGGGGCTCGGGAAGTTAATTAAATACCATTTGGAGGCATTTAATGTTAGAGCAAAAACGGCTGATTTTCGACAAAAGAGATAACACCCCCCCATTACGTCATGCTTCAGAAATGTGGAAAATGGTCCGTTTTCAAATGTTTTATTTTTGAACGTCAGTTCACATTTGTAGGTGGATCATCAGTGTTAGAGCTAAAATTAGCATGTTTAAAGTGATTTTCATGCTTCCAGGGGCTCGGGAAGTTAATTAAATACCATTTGGAGGCATTTAATGTTCGAGCAAAAACGGCTGATTTTCGACAAAAGAGATAACACCCCCCCATTACGTCATGCTTCAGAAATGTGGCAAATGGTTCGTTTTCAAATGTTTTATTTTTGAACGTCAGTTCACATTTGTAGGTGGATCATCAGTGTTAGAGCTAAAATTAGCATGTTTAAAGTGATTTTCATGCTTCCAGGGGCTCGGGAAGTTAATTAAATACCATTTGGAGGCATTTAATGTTCGAGCAAAAACGGCTGATTTTCGACAAAAGAGATAACACCCCCCCATTACGTCATGCTTCAGAAATGTGGAAAATGGTCCGTTTTCAAATGTTTTATTTTTGAACGTCAGTTCACATTTGTAGGTGGATCATCAGTGTTAGAGCTAAAATTAGCATGTTTAAAGTGATTTTCATGCTTCCAAGGGCCCAAAACACAAGATTTATGGAATGGTTAAAAGTGCATGAAAATGGCCAATTTACTCACTCTGAGTTCTCAAAAAGGGTTTCTTCACCCCGGGAAGTTAATTAAATACCATTTGGAGGCATTTAATGTTAGAGCAAAAACGGCTGATTTTCGACAAAAGAGATAACACCCCCCCATTACGTCATGCTTCAGAAATGTGGAAAATGGTCCGTTTTCAAATGTTTTATTTTTGAACGTCAGTTCACATTTGTAGGTGGATCATCAGTGTTAGAGCTAAAATTAGCATGTTTAAAGTGATTTTCATGCTTCCAGGGGCCCAAAACACAAGATTTATGGAATGGTTAAAAGTGCATGAAAATGGCCAATTTACTCACTCTGAGTTCTCAAAAAGGGTTTCTTCACCCCGGGAAGTTAATTAAATACCATTTGGAGGCATTTAATGTTACAGCAAAAACGGCTGATTTTCGACAAAAGAGATAACACCCCCGCATTACGTCATGCTTCAGAAATGTGGAAAATGGTCCGTTTTCAAATGTTTTATTTTTGAACGTCAGTTCACATTTGTAGGTGGATCATCAGTGTTAGAGCTAAAATTAGCATGTTTAAAGTGATTTTCATGCTTCCAGGGGCTCGGGAAGTTAATTAAATACCATTTGGAGGCATTTAATGTTCGAGCAAAAACGGCTGATTTTCGACAAAAGAGATAACACCCCCCCATTACGTCATGCTTCAGAAATGTGGAAAATGGTCCGTTTTCAAATGTTTTATTTTTGAACGTCAGTTCACATTTGTAGGTGGATCATCAGTGTTAGAGCTAAAATTAGCATGTTTAAAGTGATTTTCATGCTTCCAGGGGCCCAAAACACAAGATTTATGGAATGGTTAAAAGTGCATGAAAATGGCCAATTTACTCGCTCTGAGTTCTCAAAAAGGGTTTCTTCACCCCGGGAAGTTAATTAAATACCATTTGGAGGCATTTAATGTTCGAGCAAAAACGGCTGATTTTCGACAAAAGAGATAACACCCCCCCATTACGTCATGCTTCAGAAATGTGGAAAATGGTCCGTTTTCAAATGTTTTATTTTTGAACGTCAGTTCACATTTGTAGGTGGATCAGCAGTGTTAGAGCTAAAATTAGCATGTTTAAAGTGATTTTCATGCTTCCAGGGGCCCAAAACACAAGATTTATGGAATGGTTAAAAGTGCATGAAAATGGCCAATTTACTCACTCTGAGTTCTCAAAAAGGGTTTCTTCACCCCGGGAAGTTAATTAAATACCATTTGGAGGCATTTAATGTTACAGCAAAAACGGCTGATTTTCGACAAAAGAGATAACACCCCCCCATTACGTCATGCTTCAGAAATGTGGAAAATGGTCCGTTTTCAAATGTTTTATTTTTGAACGTCAGTTCACATTTGTAGGTGGATCATCAGTGTTAGAGCTAAAATTAGCATGTTTAAAGTGATTTTCATGCTTCCAGGGGCTCGGGAAGTTAATTAAATACCATTTGGAGGCATTTAATGTTCGAGCAAAAACGGCTGATTTTCGACAAAAGAGATAACACCCCCCCATTACATCATGCTTCAGAAATGTGGAAAATGGTCCGTTTTCAAATGTTTTATTTTTGAACGTCAGTTCACATTTGTAGGTGGATCATCAGTGTTAGAGCTAAAATTAGCATGTTTAAAGTGATTTTCATGCTTCCAGGGGACCAAAACACAAGATTTATGGAATGGTTAAAAGTGCATGAAAGTGGCCAATTTACTCACTCTGAGTTCTCAAAAAGGGTTTCTTCACCCCGGGAAGTTAATTAAATACCATTTGGAGGCATTTAATGTTAGAGCAAAAACGGCTGATATTCGACAAAAGAGATAACACCCCCCCATTACGTCATGCTTCAGAAATGTGGAAAATGGTCCGTTTTCAAATGTTTTATTTTTGAACGTCAGTTCACATTTGTAGGTGGATCATCAGTGTTAGAGCTAAAATTAGCATGTTTAAAGTGATTTTCATGCTTCCAGGGGCTCGGGAAGTTAATTAAATACCATTTGGAGGCATTAAATGTTCGAGCAAAAACGGCTGATTTTCGACAAAAGAGATAACACCCCCCATTACGTCATGCTTCAGAAATGTGGAAAATGGTCCGTTTTCAAATGTTTTATTTTTGAACGTCAGTTCACATTTGTAGGTGGATCATCAGTGTTAGAGCTAAAATTAGCATGTTTAAAGTGATTTTCATGCTTCCAGGGGCCCAAAACACAAGATTTATGGAATGGTTAAAAGTGCATGAAAATGGCCAATTTACTCACTCTGAGTTCTCAAAAAGGGTTTCTTCACCCCGGGAAGTTAATTAAATACCATTTGGAGGCATTTAATGTTCGAGCAAAAACGGCTGATTTTCGACAAAAGAGATAACACCCCCCCATTACGTCATGCTTCAGAAATGTGGAAAATGGTCAGTTTTCAAATGTTTTATTTTGAACGTCAGTTCACATTTGTAGGTGGATCATCAGTGTTAGAGCTAAAATTAGCATGTTTAAAGTGATTTTCATGCTTCCAGGGGCCCAAAACACAAGATTTATGGAATGGTTAAAAGTGCATGAAAATGGCCAATTTACTCACTCTGAGTTCTCAAAAAGGGTTTCTTCACCCCGGGAAGTTAATTAAATACCATTTGGAGGCATTTAATGTTCGAGCAAAAACGGCTGATTTTCGACAAAAGAGATAACACCCCCCCATTACGTCATGCTTCAGAAATGTGGAAAATGGTCCGTTTTCAAATGTTTTATTTTTGAACGTCAGTTCACATTTGTAGGTGGATCATCAGTGTTAGAGCTTAAATTAGCATGTTTAAAGTGATTTTCATTCTTCCAGGGGCCCAAAACACAAGATTTATGGAATGGTTAAAAGTGCATGAAAATGGCCAATTTACTCACTCTGAGTTCTCAAAAAGGGTTTCTTCACCCCGGGAAGTTAATTAAATACCATTTGGAGGCATTTAATGTTAGAGCAAAAATGGCTGATTTTCGACAAAAGAGATAACACCCCCCCATTACGTCATGCTTCAGAAATGTGGAAAATGGTCCGTTTTCAAATGTTTTATTTTTGAACGTCAGTTCACATTTGTAGGTGGATCATCAGTGTTAGAGCTAAAATTAGCATGTTTAAAGTGATTTTCATGCTTCTTGGGGCCCAAAACACAAGATTTATGGAATGGTTAAAAGTGCATGAAAATGGCCAATTTACTCACTCTGAGTTCTCAAAAAGGGTTTCTTCACCCCGGGAAGTTAATTAAATACCATTTGGAGGCATTTAATGTTAGAGCAAAAACGGCTGATTTTCGACAAAAGAGATAACACCCCCCCATTACGTCATGCTTCAGAAATGTGGAAAATGGTCCGTTTTCAAATGTTTTATTTTTGAACGTCAGTTCACATTTGTAGGTGGATCATCAGAGTTAGAGCTAAAATTAGCATGTTTAAAGTGATTTTCATGCTTCCAGGGGCCCAAAACACAAGATTTATGGAATGGTTATAAGTGCATGAAAATGGCCAATTTACTCACTCTGAGTTCTCAAAAAGGGTTTCTTCACCCCGGGAAGTTAATTAAATACCATTTGGAGGCATTTAATGTTCGAGCAAAAACGGCTGATTTTCGACAAAAGAGATAACACCCCCCCATTGCGTCATGCTTCAGAAATGTGGAAAATGGTCCGTTTTCAAATGTTTTATTTTTGAACGTCAGTTCACATTTGTAGGTGGATCATCAGTGTTAGAGCTAAAATTAGCATGTTTAAAGTGATTTTCATGCTTCCAGGGGCCCAAAACACAAGATTCATGGAATGGTTAAAAGTGCATGAAAATGGCCAATTTACTCACTCTGAGTTCTCAAAAAGGGTTTCTTCACCCCGGGAAGTTAATTAAATACCATTTGGAGGCATTTAATGTTCGAGCAAAAACGGCTGATTTTCGACAAAAGAGATAACACCCCCCCATTACGTCATGCTTCAGAAATGTGGAAAATGGTCCGTTTTCAAATGTTTTATTTTTGAACGTCAGTTCACATTTGTAGGTGGATCATCAGTGTTAGAGCTTAAATTAGCATGTTTAAAGTGATTTTCATGCTTCCAGGGGCCCAAAACACAAGATTTATGGAATGGTTAAAAGTGCATGAAAATGGCCAATTTACTCACTCTGAGTTCTCAAAAAGGGTTTCTTCACCCCGGGAAGTTAATTAAATACCATTTGGAGGCATTTAATGTTAGAGCAAAAATGGCTGATTTTCGACAAAAGAGATAACACCCCCCCATTACGTCATGCTTCAGAAATGTGGAAAATGGTCCGTTTTCAAATGTTTTATTTTTGAACGTCAGTTCACATTTGTAGGTGGATCATCAGTGTTAGAGCTAAAATTAGCATGTTTAAAGTGATTTTCATGCTTCCAGGGGCTCGGGAAGTTAATTAAATACCATTTGGAGGCATTTAATGTTCGAGCAAAAACGGCTGATTTTCGACAAAAGAGATAACACCCCCCCATTACGTCATGCTTCAGAAATGTGGAAAATGGTCCGTTTTCAAATGTTTTATTTTTGAACGTCAGTTCACATTTGTAGGTGGATCATCAGTGTTAGAGCTAAAATTAGCATGTTTAAAGTGATTTTCATGCTTCCAGGGGCCCAAAACACAAGATTTATGGAATGGTTAAAAGTGCATGAAAATGGCCAATTTACTCACTCTGAGTTCTCAAAAAGGGTTTCTTCACCCCGGGAAGTTAATTAAATACCATTTGGAGGCATTTAATGTTCGAGCAAAAACGGCTGATTTTCGACAAAAGAGATAACACCCCCCCATTACGTCATGCTTCAGAAATGTGGAAAATGGTCCGTTTTCAAATGTTTTATTTTTGAACGTCAGTTCACATTTGTAGGTGGATCATCAGTGTTAGAGCTAAAATTAGCATGTTTAAAGTGATTTTCATGCTTCCAGGGGCTCGGGAAGTTAATTAAATACCATTTGGAGGCATTTAATGTTAGAGCAAAAACGGCTGATTTTCGACAAAAGAGATAACACCCCCCCATTACGTCATGCTTCAGAAATGTGGAAAATGGTCCGTTTTCAAATGTTTTATTTTTGAACGTCAGTTCACATTTGTAGGTGGATCATCAGTGTTAGAGCTAAAATTAGCATGTTTAAAGTGATTTTCATGCTTCCAGGGGCTCGGGAAGTTAATTAAATACCATTTGGAGGCATTTAATGTTCGAGCAAAAACGGCTGATTTTCGACAAAAGAGATAACACCCCCCCATTACGTCATGCTTCAGAAATGTGGCAAATGGTTCGTTTTCAAATGTTTTATTTTTGAACGTCAGTTCACATTTGTAGGTGGATCATCAGTGTTAGAGCTAAAATTAGCATGTTTAAAGTGATTTTCATGCTTCCAGGGGCTCGGGAAGTTAATTAAATACCATTTGGAGGCATTTAATGTTCGAGCAAAAACGGCTGATTTTCGACAAAAGAGATAACACCCCCCCATTACGTCATGCTTCAGAAATGTGGAAAATGGTCCGTTTTCAAATGTTTTATTTTTGAACGTCAGTTCACATTTGTAGGTGGATCATCAGTGTTAGAGCTAAAATTAGCATGTTTAAAGTGATTTTCATGCTTCCAAGGGCCCAAAACACAAGATTTATGGAATGGTTAAAAGTGCATGAAAATGGCCAATTTACTCACTCTGAGTTCTCAAAAAGGGTTTCTTCACCCCGGGAAGTTAATTAAATACCATTTGGAGGCATTTAATGTTAGAGCAAAAACGGCTGATTTTCGACAAAAGAGATAACACCCCCCCATTACGTCATGCTTCAGAAATGTGGAAAATGGTCCGTTTTCAAATGTTTTATTTTTGAACGTCAGTTCACATTTGTAGGTGGATCATCAGTGTTAGAGCTAAAATTAGCATGTTTAAAGTGATTTTCATGCTTCCAGGGGCCCAAAACACAAGATTTATGGAATGGTTAAAAGTGCATGAAAATGGCCAATTTACTCACTCTGAGTTCTCAAAAAGGGTTTCTTCACCCCGGGAAGTTAATTAAATACCATTTGGAGGCATTTAATGTTACAGCAAAAACGGCTGATTTTCGACAAAAGAGATAACACCCCCGCATTACGTCATGCTTCAGAAATGTGGAAAATGGTCCGTTTTCAAATGTTTTATTTTTGAACGTCAGTTCACATTTGTAGGTGGATCATCAGTGTTAGAGCTAAAATTAGCATGTTTAAAGTGATTTTCATGCTTCCAGGGGCTCGGGAAGTTAATTAAATACCATTTGGAGGCATTTAATGTTCGAGCAAAAACGGCTGATTTTCGACAAAAGAGATAACACCCCCCCATTACGTCATGCTTCAGAAATGTGGAAAATGGTCCGTTTTCAAATGTTTTATTTTTGAACGTCAGTTCACATTTGTAGGTGGATCATCAGTGTTAGAGCTAAAATTAGCATGTTTAAAGTGATTTTCATGCTTCCAGGGGCCCAAAACACAAGATTTATGGAATGGTTAAAAGTGCATGAAAATGGCCAATTTACTCGCTCTGAGTTCTCAAAAAGGGTTTCTTCACCCCGGGAAGTTAATTAAATACCATTTGGAGGCATTTAATGTTCGAGCAAAAACGGCTGATTTTCGACAAAAGAGATAACACCCCCCCATTACGTCATGCTTCAGAAATGTGGAAAATGGTCCGTTTTCAAATGTTTTATTTTTGAACGTCAGTTCACATTTGTAGGTGGATCAGCAGTGTTAGAGCTAAAATTAGCATGTTTAAAGTGATTTTCATGCTTCCAGGGGCCCAAAACACAAGATTTATGGAATGGTTAAAAGTGCATGAAAATGGCCAATTTACTCACTCTGAGTTCTCAAAAAGGGTTTCTTCACCCCGGGAAGTTAATTAAATACCATTTGGAGGCATTTAATGTTACAGCAAAAACGGCTGATTTTCGACAAAAGAGATAACACCCCCCCATTACGTCATGCTTCAGAAATGTGGAAAATGGTCCGTTTTCAAATGTTTTATTTTTGAACGTCAGTTCACATTTGTAGGTGGATCATCAGTGTTAGAGCTAAAATTAGCATGTTTAAAGTGATTTTCATGCTTCCAGGGGCTCGGGAAGTTAATTAAATACCATTTGGAGGCATTTAATGTTCGAGCAAAAACGGCTGATTTTCGACAAAAGAGATAACACCCCCCCATTACATCATGCTTCAGAAATGTGGAAAATGGTCCGTTTTCAAATGTTTTATTTTTGAACGTCAGTTCACATTTGTAGGTGGATCATCAGTGTTAGAGCTAAAATTAGCATGTTTAAAGTGATTTTCATGCTTCCAGGGGACCAAAACACAAGATTTATGGAATGGTTAAAAGTGCATGAAAGTGGCCAATTTACTCACTCTGAGTTCTCAAAAAGGGTTTCTTCACCCCGGGAAGTTAATTAAATACCATTTGGAGGCATTTAATGTTAGAGCAAAAACGGCTGATATTCGACAAAAGAGATAACACCCCCCCATTACGTCATGCTTCAGAAATGTGGAAAATGGTCCGTTTTCAAATGTTTTATTTTTGAACGTCAGTTCACATTTGTAGGTGGATCATCAGTGTTAGAGCTAAAATTAGCATGTTTAAAGTGATTTTCATGCTTCCAGGGGCTCGGGAAGTTAATTAAATACCATTTGGAGGCATTAAATGTTCGAGCAAAAACGGCTGATTTTCGACAAAAGAGATAACACCCCCCATTACGTCATGCTTCAGAAATGTGGAAAATGGTCCGTTTTCAAATGTTTTATTTTTGAACGTCAGTTCACATTTGTAGGTGGATCATCAGTGTTAGAGCTAAAATTAGCATGTTTAAAGTGATTTTCATGCTTCCAGGGGCCCAAAACACAAGATTTATGGAATGGTTAAAAGTGCATGAAAATGGCCAATTTACTCACTCTGAGTTCTCAAAAAGGGTTTCTTCACCCCGGGAAGTTAATTAAATACCATTTGGAGGCATTTAATGTTCGAGCAAAAACGGCTGATTTTCGACAAAAGAGATAACACCCCCCCATTACGTCATGCTTCAGAAATGTGGAAAATGGTCAGTTTTCAAATGTTTTATTTTGAACGTCAGTTCACATTTGTAGGTGGATCATCAGTGTTAGAGCTAAAATTAGCATGTTTAAAGTGATTTTCATGCTTCCAGGGGCCCAAAACACAAGATTTATGGAATGGTTAAAAGTGCATGAAAATGGCCAATTTACTCACTCTGAGTTCTCAAAAAGGGTTTCTTCACCCCGGGAAGTTAATTAAATACCATTTGGAGGCATTTAATGTTCGAGCAAAAACGGCTGATTTTCGACAAAAGAGATAACACCCCCCCATTACGTCATGCTTCAGAAATGTGGAAAATGGTCCGTTTTCAAATGTTTTATTTTTGAACGTCAGTTCACATTTGTAGGTGGATCATCAGTGTTAGAGCTTAAATTAGCATGTTTAAAGTGATTTTCATTCTTCCAGGGGCCCAAAACACAAGATTTATGGAATGGTTAAAAGTGCATGAAAATGGCCAATTTACTCACTCTGAGTTCTCAAAAAGGGTTTCTTCACCCCGGGAAGTTAATTAAATACCATTTGGAGGCATTTAATGTTAGAGCAAAAATGGCTGATTTTCGACAAAAGAGATAACACCCCCCCATTACGTCATGCTTCAGAAATGTGGAAAATGGTCCGTTTTCAAATGTTTTATTTTTGAACGTCAGTTCACATTTGTAGGTGGATCATCAGTGTTAGAGCTAAAATTAGCATGTTTAAAGTGATTTTCATGCTTCTTGGGGCCCAAAACACAAGATTTATGGAATGGTTAAAAGTGCATGAAAATGGCCAATTTACTCACTCTGAGTTCTCAAAAAGGGTTTCTTCACCCCGGGAAGTTAATTAAATACCATTTGGAGGCATTTAATGTTAGAGCAAAAACGGCTGATTTTCGACAAAAGAGATAACACCCCCCCATTACGTCATGCTTCAGAAATGTGGAAAATGGTCCGTTTTCAAATGTTTTATTTTTGAACGTCAGTTCACATTTGTAGGTGGATCATCAGAGTTAGAGCTAAAATTAGCATGTTTAAAGTGATTTTCATGCTTCCAGGGGCCCAAAACACAAGATTTATGGAATGGTTATAAGTGCATGAAAATGGCCAATTTACTCACTCTGAGTTCTCAAAAAGGGTTTCTTCACCCCGGGAAGTTAATTAAATACCATTTGGAGGCATTTAATGTTCGAGCAAAAACGGCTGATTTTCGACAAAAGAGATAACACCCCCCCATTGCGTCATGCTTCAGAAATGTGGAAAATGGTCCGTTTTCAAATGTTTTATTTTTGAACGTCAGTTCACATTTGTAGGTGGATCATCAGTGTTAGAGCTAAAATTAGCATGTTTAAAGTGATTTTCATGCTTCCAGGGGCCCAAAACACAAGATTCATGGAATGGTTAAAAGTGCATGAAAATGGCCAATTTACTCACTCTGAGTTCTCAAAAAGGGTTTCTTCACCCCGGGAAGTTAATTAAATACCATTTGGAGGCATTTAATGTTCGAGCAAAAACGGCTGATTTTCGACAAAAGAGATAACACCCCCCCATTACGTCATGCTTCAGAAATGTGGAAAATGGTCCGTTTTCAAATGTTTTATTTTTGAACGTCAGTTCACATTTGTAGGTGGATCATCAGTGTTAGAGCTTAAATTAGCATGTTTAAAGTGATTTTCATGCTTCCAGGGGCCCAAAACACAAGATTTATGGAATGGTTAAAAGTGCATGAAAATGGCCAATTTACTCACTCTGAGTTCTCAAAAAGGGTTTCTTCACCCCGGGAAGTTAATTAAATACCATTTGGAGGCATTTAATGTTAGAGCAAAAATGGCTGATTTTCGACAAAAGAGATAACACCCCCCCATTACGTCATGCTTCAGAAATGTGGAAAATGGTCCGTTTTCAAATGTTTTATTTTTGAACGTCAGTTCACATTTGTAGGTGGATCATCAGTGTTAGAGCTAAAATTAGCATGTTTAAAGTGATTTTCATGCTTCTTGGGGCCCAAAACACAAGATTTATGGAATGGTTAAAAGTGCATGAAAATGGCCAATTTACTCACTCTGAGTTCTCAAAAAGGGTTTCTTCACCCCGGGAAGTTAATTAAATACCATTTGGAGGCATTTAATGTTAGAGCAAAAACGGCTGATTTTCGACAAAAGAGATAACACCCCCCCATTACGTCATGCTTCAGAAATGTGGAAAATGGTCCGTTTTCAAATGTTTTATTTTTGAACGTCAGTTCACATTTGTAGGTGGATCATCAGAGTTAGAGCTAAAATTAGCATGTTTAAAGTGATTTTCATGCTTCCAGGGGCCCAAAACACAAGATTTATGGAATGGTTATAAGTGCATGAAAATGGCCAATTTACTCACTCTGAGTTCTCAAAAAGGGTTTCTTCACCCCGGGAAGTTAATTAAATACCATTTGGAGGCATTTAATGTTCGAGCAAAAACGGCTGATTTTCGACAAAAGAGATAACACCCCCCCATTGCGTCATGCTTCAGAAATGTGGAAAATGGTCCGTTTTCAAATGTTTTATTTTTGAACGTCAGTTCACATTTGTAGGTGGATCATCAGTGTTAGAGCTTAAATTAGCATGTTTAAAGTGATTTTCATGCTTCCAGGGGCCCAAAACACAAGATTTATGGAATGGTTAAAAGTGCATGAAAATGGCCAATTTACTCACTCTGAGTTCTCAAAAAGGGTTTCTTCACCCCGGGAAGTTAATTAAATACCATTTGGAGGCATTTAATGTTAGAGCAAAAATGGCTGATTTTCGACAAAAGAGATAACACCCCCCCATTACGTCATGCTTCAGAAATGTGGAAAATGGTCCGTTTTCAAATGTTTTATTTTTGAACGTCAGTTCACATTTGTAGGTGGATCATCAGTGTTAGAGCTAAAATTAGCATGTTTAAAGTGATTTTCATGCTTCTTGGGGCCCAAAACACAAGATTTATGGAATGGTTAAAAGTGCATGAAAATGGCCAATTTACTCACTCTGAGTTCTCAAAAAGGGTTTCTTCACCCCGGGAAGTTAATTAAATACCATTTGGAGGCATTTAATGTTAGAGAAAAAACGGCTGATTTTCGACAAAAGAGATAACACCCCCCCATTACGTCATGCTTCAGAAATGTGGAAAATGGTCCGTTTTCAAATGTTTTATTTTTGAACGTCAGTTCACATTTGTAGGTGGATCATCAGAGTTAGAGCTAAAATTAGCATGTTTAAAGTGATTTTCATGCTTCCAGGGGCCCAAAACACAAGATTTATGGAATGGTTATAAGTGCATGAAAATGGCCAATTTACTCACTCTGAGTTCTCAAAAAGGGTTTCTTCACCCCGGGAAGTTAATTAAATACCATTTGGAGGCATTTAATGTTCGAGCAAAAACGGCTGATTTTCGACAAAAGAGATAACACCCCCCCATTGCGTCATGCTTCAGAAATGTGGAAAATGGTCCGTTTTCAAATGTTTTATTTTTGAACGTCAGTTCACATTTGTAGGTGGATCATCAGTGTTAGAGCTAAAATTAGCATGTTTAAAGTGATTTTCATGCTTCCAGGGGCCCAAAACACAAGATTCATGGAATGGTTAAAAGTGCATGAAAATGGCCAATTTACTCACTCTGAGTTCTCAAAAAGGGTTTCTTCACCCCGGGAAGTTAATTAAATACCATTTGGAGGCATTTAATGTTCGAGCAAAAACGGCTGATTTTCGACAAAAGAGATAACACCCCCCCATTACGTCATGCTTCAGAAATGTGGAAAATGGTCCGTTTTCAAATGTTTTATTTTGAACGTCAGTTCACATTTGTAGGTGGATCATCAGTGTTAGAGCTAAAATTAGCATGTTTAAAGTGATTTTCATGCTTCCAGGGGCCCAAAACACAAGATTTATGGAATGGTTAAAAGTGCATGAAAATGGCCAATTTACTCACTCTGAGTTCTCAAAAAGGGTTTCTTCACCCCGGGAAGTTAATTAAATACCATTTGGAGGCATTTAATGTTCGAGCAAAAACGGCTGATTTTCGACAAAAGAGATAACACCCCCCCATTACGTCATGCTTCAGAAATGTGGAAAATGGTCCGTTTTCAAATGTTTTATTTTTGAACGTCAGTTCACATTTGTAGGTGGATCATCAGTGTTAGAGCTTAAATTAGCATGTTTAAAGTGATTTTCATGCTTCCAGGGGCCCAAAACACAAGATTTATGGAATGGTTAAAAGTGCATGAAAATGGCCAATTTACTCACTCTGAGTTCTCAAAAAGGGTTTCTTCACCCCGGGAAGTTAATTAAATACCATTTGGAGGCATTTAATGTTAGAGCAAAAATGGCTGATTTTCGACAAAAGAGATAACACCCCCCCATTACGTCATGCTTCAGAAATGTGGAAAATGGTCCGTTTTCAAATGTTTTATTTTTGAACGTCAGTTCACATTTGTAGGTGGATCATCAGTGTTAGAGCTAAAATTAGCATGTTTAAAGTGATTTTCATGCTTCTTGGGGCCCAAAACACAAGATTTATGGAATGGTTAAAAGTGCATGAAAATGGCCAATTTACTCACTCTGAGTTCTCAAAAAGGGTTTCTTCACCCCGGGAAGTTAATTAAATACCATTTGGAGGCATTTAATGTTAGAGCAAAAACGGCTGATTTTCGACAAAAGAGATAACACCCCCCCATTACGTCATGCTTCAGAAATGTGGAAAATGGTCCGTTTTCAAATGTTTTATTTTTGAACGTCAGTTCACATTTGTAGGTGGATCATCAGAGTTAGAGCTAAAATTAGCATGTTTAAAGTGATTTTCATGCTTCCAGGGGCCCAAAACACAAGATTTATGGAATGGTTATAAGTGCATGAAAATGGCCAATTTACTCACTCTGAGTTCTCAAAAAGGGTTTCTTCACCCCGGGAAGTTAATTAAATACCATTTGGAGGCATTTAATGTTCGAGCAAAAACGGCTGATTTTCGACAAAAGAGATAACACCCCCCCATTGCGTCATGCTTCAGAAATGTGGAAAATGGTCCGTTTTCAAATGTTTTATTTTTGAACGTCAGTTCACATTTGTAGGTGGATCATCAGTGTTAGAGCTAAAATTAGCATGTTTAAAGTGATTTTCATGCTTCCAGGGGCTCGGGAAGTTAATTAAATACCATTTGGAGGCATTTAATGTTCGAGCAAAAACGGCTGATTTTCGACAAAAGAGATAACACCCCCCCATTACGTCATGCTTCAGAAATGTGGAAAATGGTCCGTTTTCAAATGTTTTATTTTTGAACGTCAGTTCACATTTGTAGGTGGATCATCAGTGTTAGAGCTAAAATTAGCATGTTTAAAGTGATTTTCATGCTTCCAGGGGCCCAAAACACAAGATTTATGGAATGGTTAAAAGTGCATGAAAATGGCCAATTTACTCACTCTGAGTTCTCAAAAAGGGTTTCTTCACCCCGGGAAGTTAATTAAATACCATTTGGAGGCATTTAATGTTCGAGCAAAAACGGCTGATTTTCGACAAAAGAGATAACACCCCCCCATTACGTCATGCTTCAGAAATGTGGAAAATGGTCCGTTTTCAAATGTTTTATTTTTGAACGTCAGTTCACATTTGTAGGTGGATCATCAGTGTTAGAGCTAAAATTAGCATGTTTAAAGTGATTTTCATGCTTCCAGGGGCCCAAAACACAAGATTTATGGAATGGTTAAAAGTGCATGAAAATGGCCAATTTACTCACTCTGAGTTCTCAAAAAGGGTTTCTTCACCCCGGGAAGTTAATTAAATACCATTTGGAGGCATTTAATGTTCGAGCAAAAACGGCTGATTTTTGACAAAAGAGATAACACCCCCCCATTACGTCATGCTTCAGAAATGTGGAAAATGGTCCGTTTTCAAATGTTTTATTTTTGAACGTCAGTTCACATTTGTAGGTGGATCATCAGTGTTAGAGCTAAAATTAGCTTGTTTAAAGTGATTTTCATGCTTCCAGGGGCCCAAAACACAAGATTTATGGAATGGTTAAAAGTGCATGAAAATGGCCAATTTACTCACTCTGAGTTCTCAAAAAGGGTTTCTTCACCCCGGGAAGTTAATTAAATACCATTTGGAGGCATTTAATGTTCGAGCAAAAACGGCTGATTTTCGACAAAAGAGATAACACCCCCCCATTACGTCATGCTTCAGAAATGTGGAAAATGGTCCGTTTTCAAATGTTTTATTTTTGAACGTCAGTTCACATTTGTAGGTGGATCATCAGTGTTAGAGCTAAAATTAGCATGTTTAAAGTGATTTTCATGCTTCCAGGGGCCCAAAACACAAGATTTATGGAATGGTTAAAAGTGCATGAAAATGGCCAATTTACTCACTCTGAGTTCTCAAAAAGGGTTTCTTCACCCCGGGAAGTTAATTAAATACCATTTGAAGGCATTTAATGTTCGAGCAAAAACGGCTGATTTTTGACAAAAGAGATAACACCCCCCCATTACGTCATGCTTCAGAAATGTGGAAAATGGTCCGTTTTCAAATGTTTTATTTTTGAACGTCAGTTCACATTTGTAGGTGGATCATCAGTGTTAGAGCTAAAATTAGCTTGTTTAAAGTGATTTTCATGCTTCCAGGGGCCCAAAACACAAGATTTATGGAATGGTTAAAAGTGCATGAAAATGGCCAATTTACTCACTCTGAGTTCTCAAAAAGGGTTTCTTCACCCCGGGAAGTTAATTAAATACCATTTGGAGGCATTTAATGTTCGAGCAAAAACGGCTGATTTTCGACAAAAGAGATAACACCCCCCCATTACGTCATGCTTCAGAAATGTGGAAAATGGTCCGTTTTCAAATGTTTTATTTTTGAACGTCAGTTCACATTTGTAGGTGGATCATCAGTGTTAGAGCTAAAATTAGCATGTTTAAAGTGATTTTCATGCTTCCAGGGGCCCAAAACACAAGATTTATGGAATGGTTAAAAGTGCATGAAAATGGCCAATTTACTCACTCTGAGTTCTCAAAAAGGGTTTCTTCACCCCGGGAAGTTAATTAAATACCATTTGGAGGCATTTAATGTTAGAGCAAAAACGGCTGATTTTCGACAAAAGAGATAACACCCCCCCATTACGTCATGCTTCAGAAATGTGGAAAATGGTCCGTTTTCAAATGTTTTATTTTTGAACGTCAGTTCACATTTGTAGGTGGATCATCAGTGTTAGAGCTAAAATTAGCATGTTTAAAGTGATTTTCATGCTTCTTGGGGCCCAAAACACAAGATTTATGGAATGTTTAAAAGTGCATGAAAATGGCCAATTTACTCACTCTGAGTTCTCAAAAAGGGTTTCTTCACCCCGGGAAGTTAATTAAATACCATTTGGAGGCATTTAATGTTATAGCAAAAACGGCTGATTTTCGACAAAAGAGATAACACCCCCCCATTACGTCATGCTTCAGAAATGTGGAAAATGGTCCGTTTTCAAATGTTTTATTTTTGAACGTCAGTTCACATTTGTAGGTGGATCATCAGTGTTAGAGCTAAAATTAGCATGTTTAAAGTGATTTTCATGCTTCCAGGGGCCCAAAACACAAGATTTATGGAATGGTTAAAAGTGCATGAAAATGGCCAATTTACTCACTCTGAGTTCCCAAAAAGGGTTTCTTCACCCCGGGAAGTTAATTAAATACCATTTGGAGGCATTTAATGTTAGAGCAAAAACGGCTGATTTTCGACAAAAGAGATAACACCCCCCCCATTACGTCATGCTTCAGAAATGTGGAAAATGGTCCGTTTTCAAATGTTTTATTTTTGAACGTCAGTTCACATTTGTAGGTGGATCATCAGTGTTAGAGCTAAAATTAGCATGTTTAAAGTGATTTTCATGCTTCCAGGGGCTCGGGAAGTTAATTAAATACCATTTGGAGGCATTTAATGTTCGAGCAAAAACGGCTGATTTTCGACAAAAGAGATAACACCCCCCCATTACGTCATGCTTCAGAAATGTGGAAAATGGTCCGTTTTCAAATGTTTTATTTTTGAACGTCAGTTCACATTTGTAGGTGGATCATCAGTGTTAGAGCTAAAATTAGCATGTTTAAAGTGATTTTCATGCTTCCAGGGGCCCAAAACACAAGATTTATGGAATGGTTAAAAGTGCATGAAAATGGCCAATTTACTCAC
Source organism: Lissotriton vulgaris (assembly GCF_964263255.1). Classification (NCBI taxonomy): domain Eukaryota; kingdom Metazoa; phylum Chordata; class Amphibia; order Caudata; family Salamandridae; genus Lissotriton; species Lissotriton vulgaris. The sequence continues at coordinate 243,415 of NW_028242042.1, read as the reverse complement.
TCTGAGTTCTCAAAAAGGGTTTCTTCACCCCGGGAAGTTAATTAAATACCATTTGGAGGCATTTAATGTTCGAGCAAAAACGGCTGATTTTCGACAAAAGAGATAACACCCCCCCATTACGTCATGCTTCAGAAATGTGGAAAATGGTCCGTTTTCAAATGTTTTATTTTTGAACGTCAGTTCACATTTGTAGGTGGATCATCAGTGTTAGAGCTAAAATTAGCATGTTTAAAGTGATTTTCATGCTTCCAGGGGCCCAAAACACAAGATTTATGGAATGGTTAAAAGTGCATGAAAATGGCCAATTTACTCACTCTGAGTTCTCAAAAAGGGTTTCTTCACCCCGGGAAGTTAATTAAATACCATTTGGAGGCATTTAATGTTAGAGCAAAAACGGCTGATTTTCGACAAAAGAGATAACACCCCCCCATTACGTCATGCTTCAGAAATGTGGAAAATGGTCCGTTTTCAAATGTTTTATTTTTGAACGTCAGTTCACATTTGTAGGTGGATCATCAGTGTTAGAGCTAAAATTAGCATGTTTAAAGTGATTTTCATGCTTCCAGGGGCTCGGGAAGTTAATTAAATACCATTTGGAGGCATTTAATGTTCGAGCAAAAACGGCTGATTTTCGACAAAAGAGATAACACCCCCCCATTACGTCATGCTTCAGAAATGTGGAAAATGGTCCGTTTTCAAATGTTTTATTTTTGAACGTCAGTTCACATTTGTAGGTGGATCATCAGTGTTAGAGCTAAAATTAGCATGTTTAAAGTGATTTTCATGCTTCCAGGGGCCCAAAACACAAGATTTATGGAATGGTTAAAAGTGCATGAAAATGGCCAATTTACTCACTCTGAGTTCTCAAAAAGGGTTTCTTCACCCCGGGAAGTTAATTAAATACCATTTGGAGGCATTTAATGTTAGAGCAAAAACGGCTGATTTTCGACAAAAGAGATAACACCCCCCCATTACGTCATGCTTCAGAAATGTGGAAAATGGTCCGTTTTCAAATGTTTTATTTTTGAACGTCAGTTCACATTTGTAGGTGGATCATCAGTGTTAGAGCTAAAATTAGCATGTTTAAAGTGATTTTCATGCTTCCAGGGGCTCGGGAAGTTAATTAAATACCATTTGGAGGCATTTATTGTTCGAGCAAAAACGGCTGATTTTCGACAAAAGAGATAACACCCCCCCCCATTACGTCATGCTTCAGAAATGTGGAAAATGGTCCGTTTTCAAATGTTTTATTTTTGAACGTCAGTTCACATTTGTAGGTGGATCATCAGTGTTAGAGCTAAAATTAGCATGTTTAAAGTGATTTTCATGCTTCCAGGGGCCCAAAACACAAGATTTATGGAATGGTTAAAAGTGCATGAAAATGGCCAATTTACTCACTCTGAGTTCTCAAAAAGGGTTTCTTCTCCCCGGGAAGTTAATTAAATACCATTTGGAGGCATTTAATGTTCGAGCAAAAACGGCTGATTTTCGACAAAAGAGATAACACCCCCCCATTACGTCATGCTTCAGAAATGTGGAAAATGGTCCGTTTTCAAATGTTTTATTTTTGAACGTCAGTTCACATTTGTAGGTGGATCATCAGTGTTAGAGCTAAAATTAGCATGTTTAAAGTGATTTTCATGCTTCCAGGGGCCCAAAACACAAGATTTATGGAATCGTTAAAAGTGCATGAAAATGGCCAATTTACTCACTCTGAGTTCTCAAAAAGGGTTTCTTCACCCCGGGAAGTTAATTAAATACCATTTGGAGGCATTTAATGTTCGAGCAAAAACGGCTGATTTTCGACAAAAGAGATAACACCCCCCCATTACGTCATGCTTCAGAAATGTGGAAAATGGTCCGTTTTCAAATGTTTTATTTTTGAACGTCAGTTCACATTTGTAGGTGGATCATCAGTGTTAGAGCTAAAATTAGCATGTTTAAAGTGATTTTCATGCTTACAGGGGCTCGGGAAGTTAATTAAATACCATTTGGAGGCATTTAATGTTAGAGCAAAAACGGCTGATTTTCGACAAAAGAGATAACACCCCGCCATTACGTCATGCTTCAGAAATGTGGAAAATGGTCCGTTTTCAAATGTTTTATTTTTGAACGTCAGTTCACATTTGTAGGTGGATCATCAGTGTTAGAGCTAAAATTAGCATGTTTAAAGTGATTTTCATGCTTCCAGGGGCTCGGGAAGTTAATTAAATACCATTTGGAGGCATTTAATGTTCGAGCAAAAACGGCTGATTTTCGACAAAAGAGATAACACCCCCCCATTACGTCATGCTTCAGAAATGTGGAAAATGGTCCGTTTTCAAATGTTTTATTTTTGAACGTCAGTTCACATTTGTAGGTGGATCATCAGTGTTAGAGCTAAAATTAGCATGTTTAAAGTGATTTTCATGCTTCCAGGGGCTCGGGAAGTTAATTAAATACCATTTGGAGGCATTTAATGTTCGAGCAAAAACGGCTGATTTTCGACAAAAGAGATAACACCCCCCCCATTACGTCATGCTTCAGAAATGTGGAAAATGGTCCGTTTTCAAATGTTTTATTTTTGAACGTCAGTTCACATTTGTAGGTGGATCATCAGTGTTAGAGCTAAAATTAGCATGTTTAAAGTGATTTTCATGCTTCCAGGGGCCCAAAACACAAGATTTATGGAATGGTTAAAAGTGCATGAAAATGGCCAATTTACTCACTCTGAGTTCTCAAAAAGGGTTTCTTCACCCCGGGAAGTTAATTAAATACCATTTGGAGGCATTTAATGTTAGAGCAAAAACGGCTGATTTTCGACAAAAGAGATAACACCCCCCCCCCATTACGTCATGCTTCAGAAATGTGGAAAATGGTCCGTTTTCAAATGTTTTATTTTTGAACGTCAGTTCACATTTGTAGGTGGATCATCAGTGTTAGAGCTAAAATTAGCATGTTTAAAGTGATTTTCATGCTTCCAGGGGCTCGGGAAGTTAATTAAATACCATTTGGAGGCATTTAATGTTCGAGCAAAAACGGCTGATTTTCGACAAAAGAGATAACACCCCCCCATTACGTCATGCTTCAGAAATGTGGAAAATGGTCCGTTTTCAAATGTTTTATTTTTGAACGTCAGTTCACATTTGTAGGTGGATCATCAGTGTTAGAGCTAAAATTAGCATGTTTAAAGTGATTTTCATGCTTCCAGGGGCCCAAAACACAAGATTTATGGAATGGTTAAAAGTGCATGAAAATGGCCAATTTACTCACTCTGAGTTCTCAAAAAGGGTTTCTTCACCCCGGGAAGTTAATTAAATACCATTTGGAGGCATTTAATGTTCGAGCAAAAACGGCTGATTTTCGACAAAAGAGATAACACCCCCCCATTACGTCATGCTTCAGAAATGTGGAAAATGGTCCGTTTTCAAATGTTTTATTTTTGAACGTCAGTTCACATTTGTAGGTGGATCATCAGTGTTAGAGCTAAAATTAGCATGTTTAAAGTGATTTTCATGCTTCCAGGGGCTCGGGAAGTTAATTAAATACCATTTGGAGGCATTTAATGTTAGAGCAAAAACGGCTGATTTTCGACAAAAGAGATAACACCCCCCCATTACGTCATGCTTCAGAAATGTGGAAAATGGTCCGTTTTCAAATGTTTTATTTTTGAACGTCAGTTCACATTTGTAGGTGGATCATCAGTGTTAGAGCTAAAATTAGCATGTTTAAAGTGATTTTCATGCTTCCAGGGGCTCGGGAAGTTAATTAAATACCATTTGGAGGCATTTAATGTTCGAGCAAAAACGGCTGATTTTCGACAAAAGAGATAACACCCCCCCATTACGTCATGCTTCAGAAATGTGGCAAATGGTTCGTTTTCAAATGTTTTATTTTTGAACGTCAGTTCACATTTGTAGGTGGATCATCAGTGTTAGAGCTAAAATTAGCATGTTTAAAGTGATTTTCATGCTTCCAGGGGCTCGGGAAGTTAATTAAATACCATTTGGAGGCATTTAATGTTCGAGCAAAAACGGCTGATTTTCGACAAAAGAGATAACACCCCCCCATTACGTCATGCTTCAGAAATGTGGAAAATGGTCCGTTTTCAAATGTTTTATTTTTGAACGTCAGTTCACATTTGTAGGTGGATCATCAGTGTTAGAGCTAAAATTAGCATGTTTAAAGTGATTTTCATGCTTCCAAGGGCCCAAAACACAAGATTTATGGAATGGTTAAAAGTGCATGAAAATGGCCAATTTACTCACTCTGAGTTCTCAAAAAGGGTTTCTTCACCCCGGGAAGTTAATTAAATACCATTTGGAGGCATTTAATGTTAGAGCAAAAACGGCTGATTTTCGACAAAAGAGATAACACCCCCCCATTACGTCATGCTTCAGAAATGTGGAAAATGGTCCGTTTTCAAATGTTTTATTTTTGAACGTCAGTTCACATTTGTAGGTGGATCATCAGTGTTAGAGCTAAAATTAGCATGTTTAAAGTGATTTTCATGCTTCCAGGGGCCCAAAACACAAAATTTATGGAATGGTTAAAAGTGCATGAAAATGGCCAATTTACTCACTCTGAGTTCTCAAAAAGGGTTTCTTCACCCCGGGAAGTTAATTAAATACCATTTGGAGGCATTTAATGTTACAGCAAAAACGGCTGATTTTCGACAAAAGAGATAACACCCCCGCATTACGTCATGCTTCAGAAATGTGGAAAATGGTCCGTTTTCAAATGTTTTATTTTTGAACGTCAGTTCACATTTGTAGGTGGATCATCAGTGTTAGAGCTAAAATTAGCATGTTTAAAGTGATTTTCATGCTTCCAGGGGCTCGGGAAGTTAATTAAATACCATTTGGAGGCATTTAATGTTCGAGCAAAAACGGCTGATTTTCGACAAAAGAGATAACACCCCCCCATTACGTCATGCTTCAGAAATGTGGAAAATGGTCCGTTTTCAAATGTTTTATTTTTGAACGTCAGTTCACATTTGTAGGTGGATCATCAGTGTTAGAGCTAAAATTAGCATGTTTAAAGTGATTTTCATGCTTCCAGGGGCCCAAAACACAAGATTTATGGAATGGTTAAAAGTGCATGAAAATGGCCAATTTACTCGCTCTGAGTTCTCAAAAAGGGTTTCTTCACCCCGGGAAGTTAATTAAATACCATTTGGAGGCATTTAATGTTCGAGCAAAAACGGCTGATTTTCGACAAAAGAGATAACACCCCCCCCATTACGTCATGCTTCAGAAATGTGGAAAATGGTCCGTTTTCAAATGTTTTATTTTTGAACGTCAGTTCACATTTGTAGGTGGATCAGCAGTGTTAGAGCTAAAATTAGCATGTTTAAAGTGATTTTCATGCTTCCAGGGGCCCAAAACACAAGATTTATGGAATGGTTAAAAGTGCATGAAAATGGCCAATTTACTCACTCTGAGTTCTCAAAAAGGGTTTCTTCACCCCGGGAAGTTAATTAAATACCATTTGGAGGCATTTAATGTTACAGCAAAAACGGCTGATTTTCGACAAAAGAGATAACACCCCCCCATTACGTCATGCTTCAGAAATGTGGAAAATGGTCCGTTTTCAAATGTTTTATTTTTGAACGTCAGTTCACATTTGTAGGTGGATCATCAGTGTTAGAGCTAAATTTAGCATGTTTAAAGTGATTTTCATGCTTCCAGGGGCTCGGGAAGTTAATTAAATACCATTTGGAGGCATTTAATGTTCGAGCAAAAACGGCTGATTTTCGACAAAAGAGATAACACCCCCCCATTACATCATGCTTCAGAAATGTGGAAAATGGTCCGTTTTCAAATGTTTTATTTTTGAACGTCAGTTCACATTTGTAGGTGGATCATCAGTGTTAGAGCTAAAATTAGCATGTTTAAAGTGATTTTCATGCTTCCAGGGGCCCAAAACACAAGATTTATGGAATGGTTAAAAGTGCATGAAAGTGGCCAATTTACTCACTCTGAGTTCTCAAAAAGGGTTTCTTCACCCCGGGAAGTTAATTAAATACCATTTGGAGGCATTTAATGTTAGAGCAAAAACGGCTGATATTCGACAAAAGAGATAACACCCTCCCATTACGTCATGCTTCAGAAATGTGGAAAATGGTCCGTTTTCAAATGTTTTATTTTTGAACGTCAGTTCACATTTGTAGGTGGATCATCAGTGTTAGAGCTAAAATTAGCATGTTTAAAGTGATTTTCATGCTTCCAGGGGCTCGGGAAGTTAATTAAATACCATTTGGAGGCATTAAATGTTCGAGCAAAAACGGCTGATTTTCGACAAAAGAGATAACACCCCCCATTACGTCATGCTTCAGAAATGTGGAAAATGGTCCGTTTTCAAATGTTTTATTTTTGAACGTCAGTTCACATTTGTAGGTGGATCATCAGTGTTAGAGCTAAAATTAGCATGTTTAAAGTGATTTTCATGCTTCCAGGGGCCCAAAACACAAGATTTATGGAATGGTTAAAAGTGCATGAAAATGGCCAATTTACTCACTCTGAGTTCTCAAAAAGGGTTTCTTCACCCCGGGAAGTTAATTAAATACCATTTGGAGGCATTTAATGTTCGAGCAAAAACGGCTGATTTTCGACAAAAGAGATAACACCCCCCCCATTACGTCATGCTTCAGAAATGTGGAAAATGGTCCGTTTTCAAATGTTTTATTTTGAACGTCAGTTCACATTTGTAGGTGGATCATCAGTGTTAGAGCTAAAATTAGCATGTTTAAAGTGATTTTCATGCTTCCAGGGGCCCAAAACACAAGATTTATGGAATGGTTAAAAGTGCATGAAAATGGCCAATTTACTCACTCTGAGTTCTCAAAAAGGGTTTCTTCACCCCGGGAAGTTAATTAAATACCATTTGGAGGCATTTAATGTTCGAGCAAAAACGGCTGATTTTCGACAAAAGAGATAACACCCCCCCCATTACGTCATGCTTCAGAAATGTGGAAAATGGTCCGTTTTCAAATGTTTTATTTTTGAACGTCAGTTCACATTTGTAGGTGGATCATCAGTGTTAGAGCTAAAATTAGCATGTTTAAAGTGATTTTCATGCTTCCAGGGGCCCAAAACACAAGATTTATGGAATGGTTAAAAGTGCATGAAAATGGCCAATTTACTCACTCTGAGTTCTCAAAAAGGGTTTCTTCACCCCGGGAAGTTAATTAAATACCATTTGGAGGCATTTAATGTTAGAGCAAAAACGGCTGATTTTCGACAAAAGAGATAACACCCCCCCCCCATTACGTCATGCTTCAGAAATGTGGAAAATGGTCCGTTTTCAAATGTTTTATTTTTGAACGTCAGTTCACATTTGTAGGTGGATCATCAGTGTTAGAGCTAAAATTAGCATGTTTAAAGTGATTTTCATGCTTCCAGGGGCTCGGGAAGTTAATTAAATACCATTTGGAGGCATTTAATGTTCGAGCAAAAACGGCTGATTTTCGACAAAAGAGATAACACCCCCCCATTACGTCATGCTTCAGAAATGTGGAAAATGGTCCGTTTTCAAATGTTTTATTTTTGAACGTCAGTTCACATTTGTAGGTGGATCATCAGTGTTAGAGCTAAAATTAGCATGTTTAAAGTGATTTTCATGCTTCCAGGGGCCCAAAACACAAGATTTATGGAATGGTTAAAAGTGCATGAAAATGGCCAATTTACTCACTCTGAGTTCTCAAAAAGGGTTTCTTCACCCCGGGAAGTTAATTAAATACCATTTGGAGGCATTTAATGTTCGAGCAAAAACGGCTGATTTTCGACAAAAGAGATAACACCCCCCCATTACGTCATGCTTCAGAAATGTGGAAAATGGTCCGTTTTCAAATGTTTTATTTTTGAACGTCAGTTCACATTTGTAGGTGGATCATCAGTGTTAGAGCTAAAATTAGCATGTTTAAAGTGATTTTCATGCTTCCAGGGGCTCGGGAAGTTAATTAAATACCATTTGGAGGCATTTAATGTTAGAGCAAAAACGGCTGATTTTCGACAAAAGAGATAACACCCCCCCATTACGTCATGCTTCAGAAATGTGGAAAATGGTCCGTTTTCAAATGTTTTATTTTTGAACGTCAGTTCACATTTGTAGGTGGATCATCAGTGTTAGAGCTAAAATTAGCATGTTTAAAGTGATTTTCATGCTTCCAGGGGCTCGGGAAGTTAATTAAATACCATTTGGAGGCATTTAATGTTCGAGCAAAAACGGCTGATTTTCGACAAAAGAGATAACACCCCCCCATTACGTCATGCTTCAGAAATGTGGAAAATGGTCCGTTTTCAAATGTTTTATTTTTGAACGTCAGTTCACATTTGTAGGTGGATCATCAGTGTTAGAGCTAAAATTAGCATGTTTAAAGTGATTTTCATGCTTCCAGGGGCCCAAAACACAAGATTTATGGAATGGTTAAAAGTGCATGAAAATGGCCAATTTACTCACTCTGAGTTCTCAAAAAGGGTTTCTTCACCCCGGGAAGTTAATTAAATACCATTTGGAGGCATTTAATGTTCGAGCAAAAACGGCTGATTTTCGACAAAATAGATAACACCCCCCCATTACGTCATGCTTCAGAAATGTGGAAAATGGTCCGTTTTCAAATGTTTTATTTTTGAACGTCAGTTCACATTTGTAGGTGGATCATCAGTGTTAGAGCTAAAATTAGCATGTTTAAAGTGATTTTCATGCTTCCAGGGGCCCAAAACACAAGATTTATGGAATGGTTAAAAGTGCATGAAAATGGCCAATTTACTCACTCTGAGTTCTCAAAAAGGGTTTCTTCACCCCGGGAAGTTAATTAAATACCATTTGGAGGCATTTAATGTTAGAGCAAAAACGGCTGATTTTCGACAAAAGAGATAACACCCCCCCATTACGTCATGCTTCAGAAATGTGGAAAATGGTCCGTTTTCAAATGTTTTATTTTTGAACGTCAGTTCATATTTGTAGGTGGATCATCAGTGTTAGAGCTAAAATTAGCATGTTTAAAGTGATTTTCATGCTTCCAGGGGCTCGGGAAGTTAATTAAATACCATTTGGAGGCATTTAATGTTCGAGCAAAAACGGCTGATTTTCGACAAAAGAGATTACACCCCCCCATTACATCATGCTTCAGAAATGTGGAAAATGGTCCGTTTTCAAATGTTTTATTTTTGAACGTCAGTTCACATTTGTAGGTGGATCATCAGTGTTAGAGCTAAAATTAGCATGTTTAAAGTGATTTTCATGCTTCCAGGGGCCCAAAACACAAGATTTATGGAATGGTTAAAAGTGCATGAAAGTGGCCAATTTACTCACTCTGAGTTCTCAAAAAGGGTTTCTTCACCCCGGGAAGTTAATTAAATACCATTTGGAGGCATTTAATGTTAGAGCAAAAACGGCTGATTTTCGACAAAAGAGATAACACCCCCCCATTACGTCATGCTTCAGAAATGTGGAAAATGGTCCGTTTTCAAATGTTTTATTTTTGAACGTCAGTTCACATTTGTAGGTGGATCATCAGTGTTAGAGCTAAAATTAGCATGTTTAAAGTGATTTTCATGCTTCCAGGGGCTCGGGAAGTTAATTAAATACCATTCGGAGGCATTAAATGTTCGAGCAAAAACGGCTGATTTTCGACAGAAGAGATAACACCCCCCCATTACGTCATGCTTCAGAAATGTGGAAAATGGTCCGTTTTCAAATGTTTTATTTTTGAACGTCAGTTCACATTTGTAGGTGGATCATCAGTGTTAGAGCTAAAATTAGCATGTTTAAAGTGATTTTCATGCTTCCAGGGGCCCAAAACACAAGATTTATGGAATGGTTAAAAGTGCATGAAAATGGCCAATTTACTCACTCTGAGTTCTCAAAAAGGGTTTCTTCACCCCGGGAAGTTAATTAAATACCATTTGGAGGCATTTAATGTTCGAACAAAAACGGCTGATTTTCGACAAAAGAGATAACACCCCCCCATTACGTCATGCTTCAGAAATGTGGAAAATGGTCCGTTTTCAAATGTTTTATTTTGAACGTCAGTTCACATTTGTAGGTGGATCATCAGTGTTAGAGCTAAAATTAGCATGTTTAAAGGGATTTTCATGCTTCCAGGGGCCCAAAACACAAGATTTATGGAATGGTTAAAAGTGCATGAAAATGGCCAATTTACTCACTCTGAGTTCTCAAAAAGGGTTTCTTCACCCCGGGAAGTTAATTAAATACCATTTGGAGGCATTTAATGTTCGAGCAAAAACGGCTGATTTTCGACAAAAGAGATAACACCCCCCCATTACGTCATGCTTCAGAAATGTGGAAAATGGTCCGTTTTCAAATGTTTTATTTTTGAACGTCAGTTCACATTTGTAGGTGGATCATCAGTGTTAGAGCTAAAATTAGCATGTTTAAAGTGATTTTCATGCTTCCAGGGGCCCAAAACACAAGATTTATGGAATGGTTAAAAGTGCATGAAAATGGCCAATTTACTCACTCTGAGTTCTCAAAAAGGGTTTCTTCACCCCGGGAAGTTAATTAAATACCATTTGGAGGCATTTAATGTTAGAGCAAAAACGGCTGATTTTCGACAAAAGAGATAACACCCCCCCATTACGTCATGCTTCAGAAATGTGGAAAATGGTCCGTTTTCAAATGTTTTATTTTTGAACGTCAGTTCACATTTGTAGGTGGATCATCAGTGTTAGAGCTAAAATTAGCATGTTTAAAGTGATTTTCATGCTTCCAGGGGCCCAAAACACAAGATTTATGGAATGGTTAAAAGTGCATGAAAATGGCCAATTTACTCACTCTGAGTTCTCAAAAAGGGTTTCTTCACCCCGGGAAGTTAATTAAATACCATTTGGAGGCATTTAATGTTCGAGCAAAAACGGCTGATTTTCGACAAAAGAGATAACACCCCCCCATTGCGTCATGCTTCAGAAATGTGGAAAATGGTCCGTTTTCAAATGTTTTATTTTTGAACGTCAGTTCACATTTGTAGGTGGATCATCAGTGTTAGAGCTAAAATTAGCATGTTTAAAGTGATTTTCATGCTTCCAGGGGCTCGGGAAGTTAATTAAATACCATTTGGAGGCATTTAATGTTCGAGCAAAAACGGCGGATTTTCGACAAAAGAGATAACACCCCCCCATTACGTCATGCTTCAGAAATGTGGAAAATGGTCCGTTTTCAAATGTTTTATTTTTGAACGTCAGTTCACATTTGTAGGTGGATCATCAGTGTTAGAGCTAAAATTAGCATGTTTAAAGTGATTTTCATGCTTCTTGGGGCCCAAAACACAAGATTTATGGAATGTTTAAAAGTGCATGAAAATGGCCAATTTACTCACTCTGAGTTCTCAAAAAGGGTTTCTTCACCCCGGGAAGTTAATTAAATACCATTTGGAGGCATTTAATGTTAGAGCAAAAACGGCTGATTTTCGACAAAAGAGATAACACCCCCCCATTACGTCATGCTTCAGAAATGTGGAAAATGGTCCGTTTTCAAATGTTTTATTTTTGAACGTCAGTTCACATTTGTAGGTGGATCATCAGTGTTAGAGCTAAAATTAGCATGTTTAAAGTGATTTTCATGCTTCTTGGGGCCCAAAACACAAGATTTATGGAATGGGTAAAAGTGCATGAAAATGGCCAATTTACTCACTCTGAGTTCTCAAAAAGGGTTTCTTCACCCCGGGAAGTTAATTAAATACCATTTGGAGGCATTTAATGTTAGAGCAAAAACGGCTGATTTTCGACAAAAGAGATAACACCCCCCCATTACGTCATGCTTCAGAAATGTGGAAAATGGTCCGTTTTCAAATGTTTTATTTTTGAACGTCAGTTCACATTTGTAGGTGGATCATCAGTGTTAGAGCTAAAATTCGCATGTTTAAAGTGATTTTCATGCTTCCAGGGGCTCGGGAAGTTAATTAAATACCATTTGGAGGCATTTAATGTTCGAGCAAAAACGGCTGATTTTCGACAAAAGAGATAACACCCCCCCATTACGTCATGCTTCAGAAATGTGGAAAATGGTCCGTTTTCAAATGTTTCATTTTTGAACGTCAGTTCACATTTGTAGGTGGATCATCAGTGTTAGAGCTAAAATTACCATGTTTAAAGTGATTTTCATGCTTCCAGGGGCCCAAAACACAAGATTTATGGAATGGTTAAAAGTGCATGAAAATGGCCAATTTACTCACTCTGAGTTCTCAAAAAGGGTTTCTTCACCCCGGGAAGTTAATTAAATACCATTTGGAGGCATTTAATGTTCGAGCAAAAACGGCTGATTTTCGACAAAAGAGATAACACCCCCCCATTACGTCATGCTTCAGAAATGTGGAAAATGGTCCGTTTTCAAATGTTTTATTTTTGAACGTCAGTTCACATTTGTAGGTGGATCATCAGTGTTAGAGCTAAAATTAGCATGTTTAAAGTGATTTTCATGCTTCCAGGGGCCCAAAACACAAGATTTATGGAATGGTTAAAAGTGCATGAAAATGGCCAATTTACTCACTCTGAGTTCTCAAAAAGGGTTTCTTCACCCCGGGAAGTTAATTAAATACCATTTGGAGGCATTTAATGTTCGAGCAAAAACGGCTGATTTTCGACAAAAGAGATAACACCCCCCCATTACGTCATGCTTCAGAAATGTGGAAAATGGTCCGTTTTCAAATGTTTTATTTTTGAACGTCAGTTCACATTTGTAGGTGGATCATCAGTGTTAGAGCTAAAATTAGCATGTTTAAAGTGATTTTCATGCTTCCAGGGGCTCGGGAAGTTAATTAAATACCATTTGGAGGCATTTAATGTTCGAGCAAAAACGGCTGATTTTCGACAAAAGAGATAACACCCCCCCATTACGTCATGCTTCAGAAATGTGGAAAATGGTCCGTTTTCAAATGTTTTATTTTTGAACGTCAGTTCACATTTGTAGGTGGATCATCAGTGTTAGAGCTAAAATTAGCATGTTTAAAGTGATTTTCATGCTTCCAGGGGCTCGGGAAGTGAAATAAATACCATTTGGAGGCATTTAATGTTCGAGCAAAAACGGCTGTATTTCGACAAAAGAGATAACACCCCCCCATTACGTCATGCTTCAGAAATGTGGAAAATGGTCCGTTTTCAAATGTTTTATTTTTGAACGTCAGTTCACATTTGTAGGTGGATCATCAGTGTTAGAGCTAAAATTAGCATGTTTAAAGTGATTTTCATGCTTCCAGGGGCTCGGGAAGTTAATTAAATACCATTTGGAGGCATTTAATGTTCGAGCAAAAAACGGCTGATTTTCGACAAAAGAGATAACACCCCCCCATTACGTCATGCTTCAGAAATGTGGAAAATGGTCCGTTTTCAAATGTTTTATTTTTGAACGTCAGTTCACATTTGTAGGTGGATCATCAGTGTTAGAGCTAAAATTAGCATGTTTAAAGTGATTTTCATGCTTCCAGGGGCCCAAAACACAAGATTTATGGAATGGTTAAAAGTGCATGAAAATGGCCAATTTACTCACTCTGAGTTCTCAAAAAGGGTTTCTTCACCCCGGGAAGTTAATTAAATACCATTTGGAGGCATTTAATGTTAGAGCAAAAACGGCTGATTTTCGACAAAAGAGATAACACCCCCCCATTACGTCATGCTTCAGAAATGTGGAAAATGGTCCGGTTTCAAATGTTTTATTTTTGAACGTCAGTTCACATTTGTAGGTGGATCATCAGTGTTAGAGCTAAAATTAGCATGTTTAAAGTGATTTTCATGCTTCCAGGGGCTCGGGAAGTTAATTAAATACCATTTGGAGGCATTTAATGTTCGAGCAAAAACGGCTGATTTTCGACAAAAGAGATAACACCCCCCCATTACGTCATGCTTCAGAAATGTGGAAAATGGTCCGTTTTCAAATGTTTTATTTTTGAACGTCAGTTCACATTTGTAGGTGGATCATCAGTGTTAGAGCTAAAATTAGCATGTTTAAAGTGATTTTCATGCTTCCAGGGGCTCGGGAAGTGAAATAAATACCATTTGGAGGCATTTAATGTTCGAGCAAAAACGGCTGTATTTCGACAAAAGAGATAACACCCCCCCATTACGTCATGCTTCAGAAATGTGGAAAATGGTCCGTTTTCAAATGTTTTATTTTTGAACGTCAGTTCACATTTGTAGGTGGATCATCAGTGTTAGAGCTAAAATTAGCATGTTTAAAGTGATTTTCATGCTTCCAGGGGCTCGGGAAGTTAATTAAATACCATTTGGAGGCATTTAATGTTCGAGCAAAAACGGCTGATTTTCGACAAAAGAGATAACACCCCCCCATTACGTCATGCTTCAGAAATGTGGAAAATGGTCCGTTTTCAAATGTTTTATTTTTGAACGTCAGTTCACATTTGTAGGTGGATCATCAGTGTTAGAGCTAAAATTAGCATGTTTAAAGTGATTTTCATGCTTCCAGGGGCCCAAAACACAAGATTTATGGAATGGTTAAAAGTGCATGAAAATGGCCAATTTACTCACTCTGAGTTCTCAAAAAGGGTTTCTTCACCCCGGGAAGTTAATTAAATACCATTTGGAGGCATTTAATGTTAGAGCAAAAACGGCTGATTTTCGACAAAAGAGATAACACCCCCCCATTACGTCATGCTTCAGAAATGTGGAAAATGGTCCGTTTTCAAATGTTTTATTTTTGAACGTCAGTTCACATTTGTAGGTGGATCATCAGTGTTAGAGCTAAAATTAGCATGTTTAAAGTGATTTTCATGCTTCCAGGGGCCCAAAACACAAGATTTATGGAATGCTTAAAAGTGCATGAAAATGGCCAATTTACTCACTCTGAGTTCTCAAAAAGGGTTTCTTCACCCCGGGAAGTTAATTAAATACCATTTGGAGGCATTTAATGTTCGAAACAAAAACGGCTGATTTTCGACAAAAGAGATAACACCCCCCCATTACGTCATGCTTCAGAAATGTGGAAAATGGTCCGTTTTCAAATGTTTTATTTTGAACGTCAGTTCACATTTGTAGGTGGATCATCAGTGTTAGAGCTAAAATTAGCATGTTTAAAGGGATTTTCATGCTTCCAGGGGCCCAAAACACAAGATTTATGGAATGGTTAAAAGTGCATGAAAATGGCCAATTTACTCACTCTGAGTTCTCAAAAAGGGTTTCTTCACCCCGGGAAGTTAATTAAATACCATTTGGAGGCATTTAATGTTCGAGCAAAAATGGCTGATTTTCGACAAAAGAGATAACACCCCCCCATTACGTCATGCTTCAGAAATGTGGAAAATGGTCCGTTTTCAAATGTTTTATTTTTGAACGTCAGTTCACATTTGTAGGTGGATCATCAGTGTTAGAGCTAAAATTAGCATGTTTAAAGTGATTTTCATGCTTCCAGGGGCTCGGGAAGTTAATTAAATACCATTTGGAGGCATTTAATGTTCGAGCAAAAACGGCGGATTTTCGACAAAAGAGATAACACCCCCCCATTACGTCATGCTTCAGAAATGTGGAAAATGGTCCGTTTTCAAATGTTTTATTTTTGAACGTCAGTTCACATTTGTAGGTGGATCATCAGTGTTAGAGCTAAAATTAGCATGTTTAAAGTGATTTTCATGCTTCTTGGGGCCCAAAACACAAGATTTATGGAATGTTTAAAAGTGCATGAAAATGGCCAATTTACTCACTCTGAGTTCTCAAAAAGGGTTTCTTCACCCCGGGAAGTTAATTAAATACCATTTGGAGGCATTTAATGTTAGAGCAAAAACGGCTGATTTTCGACAAAAGAGATAACACCCCCCCATTACGTCATGCTTCAGAAATGTGGAAAATGGTCCGTTTTCAAATGTTTTATTTTTGAACGTCAGTTCACATTTGTAGGTGGATCATCAGTGTTAGAGCTAAAATTAGCATGTTTAAAGTGATTTTCATGCTTCTTGGGGCCCAAAACACAAGATTTATGGAATGGGTAAAAGTGCATGAAAATGGCCAATTTACTCACTCTGAGTTCTCAAAAAGGGTTTCTTCACCCCGGGAAGTTAATTAAATACCATTTGGAGGCATTTAATGTTAGAGCAAAAACGGCTGATTTTCGACAAAAGAGATAACACCCCCCCATTACGTCATGCTTCAGAAATGTGGAAAATGGTCCGTTTTCAAATGTTTTATTTTTGAACGTCAGTTCACATTTGTAGGTGGATCATCAGTGTTAGAGCTAAAATTAGCATGTTTAAAGTGATTTTCATGCTTCCAGGGGCTCGGGAAGTTAATTAAATACCATTTGGAGGCATTTAATGTTCGAGCAAAAACGGCTGATTTTCGACAAAAGAGATAACACCCCCCCATTACGTCATGCTTCAGAAATGTGGAAAATGGTCCGTTTTCAAATGTTTCATTTTTGAACGTCAGTTCACATTTGTAGGTGGATCATCAGTGTTAGAGCTAAAATTACCATGTTTAAAGTGATTTTCATGCTTCCAGGGGCCCAAAACACAAGATTTATGGAATGGTTAAAAGTGCATGAAAATGGCCAATTTACTCACTCTGAGTTCTCAAAAAGGGTTTCTTCACCCCGGGAAGTTAATTAAATACCATTTGGAGGCATTTAATGTTCGAGCAAAAACGGCTGATTTTCGACAAAAGAGATAACACCCCCCCATTACGTCATGCTTCAGAAATGTGGAAAATGGTCCGTTTTGAAATGTTTTATTTTTGAACGTCAGTTCACATTTGTAGGTGGATCATCAGTGTTAGAGCTAAAATTAGCATGTTTAAAGTGATTTTCATGCTTCCAGGGGCCCAAAACACAAGATTTATGGAATGGTTAAAAGTGCATGAAAATGGCCAATTTACTCACTCTGAGTTCTCAAAAAGGGTTTCTTCACCCCGGGAAGTTAATTAAATACCATTTGGAGGCATTTAATGTTCGAGCAAAAACGGCTGATTTTCGACAAAAGAGATGACACCCCCCCATTACGTCATGCTTCAGAAATGTGGAAAATGGTCCGTTTTCAAATGTTTTATTTTTGAACGTCAGTTCACATTTGTAGGTGGATCATCAGTGTTAGAGCTAAAATTAGCATGTTTAAAGTGATTTTCATGCTTCCAGGGGCTCGGGAAGTTAATTAAATACCATTTGGAGGCATTTAATGTTCGAGCAAAAACGGCTGTTTTTCGACAAAAGAGATAACACCCCCCCATTACGTCATGCTTCAGAAATGTGGAAAATGGTCCGTTTTCAAATGTTTTATTTTTGAACGTCAGTTCACATTTGTAGGTGGATCATCAGTGTTAGAGCTAAAATTAGCATGTTTAAAGTGATTTTCATGCTTCCAGGGGCTCGGGAAGTGAAATAAATACCATTTGGAGGATTTAATGTTCGAGCAAAAACGGCTGTATTTCGACAAAAGAGATAACACCCCCCCATTACGTCATGCTTCAGAAATGTGGAAAATGGTCCGTTTTCAAATGTTTTATTTTTGAACGTCAGTTCACATTTGTAGGTGGATCATCAGTGTTAGAGCTAAAATTAGCATGTTTAAAGTGATTTTCATGCTTCCAGGGGCTCGGGAAGTTAATTAAATACCATTTGGAGGCATTTAATGTTCGAGCAAAAACGGCTGATTTTCGACAAAAGAGATTACACCCCCCCATTACATCATGCTTCAGAAATGTGGAAAATGGTCCGTTTTCAAATGTTTTATTTTTGAACGTCAGTTCACATTTGTAGGTGGATCATCAGTGTTAGAGCTAAAATTAGCATGTTTAAAGTGATTTTCATGCTTCCAGGGGCCCAAAACACAAGATTTATGGAATGGTTAAAAGTGCATGAAAGTGGCCAATTTACTCACTCTGAGTTCTCAAAAAGGGTTTCTTCACCCCGGGAAGTTAATTAAATACCATTTGGAGGCATTTAATGTTAGAGCAAAAACGGCTGATTTTCGACAAAAGAGATAACACCCCCCCATTACGTCATGCTTCAGAAATGTGGAAAATGGTCCGTTTTCAAATGTTTTATTTTTGAACGTCAGTTCACATTTGTAGGTGGATCATCAGTGTTAGAGCTAAAATTAGCATGTTTAAAGTGATTTTCATGCTTCCAGGGGCTCGGGAAGTTAATTAAATACCATTCGGAGGCATTAAATGTTCGAGCAAAAACGGCTGATTTTCGACAGAAGAGATAACACCCCCCCATTACGTCATGCTTCAGAAATGTGGAAAATGGTCCGTTTTCAAATGTTTTATTTTTGAACGTCAGTTCACATTTGTAGGTGGATCATCAGTGTTAGAGCTAAAATTAGCATGTTTAAAGTGATTTTCATGCTTCCAGGGGCCCAAAACACAAGATTTATGGAATGGTTAAAAGTGCATGAAAATGGCCAATTTACTCACTCTGAGTTCTCAAAAAGGGTTTCTTCACCCCGGGAAGTTAATTAAATACCATTTGGAGGCATTTAATGTTCGAACAAAAACGGCTGATTTTCGACAAAAGAGATAACACCCCCCCATTACGTCATGCTTCAGAAATGTGGAAAATGGTCCGTTTTCAAATGTTTTATTTTTGAACGTCAGTTCACATTTGTAGGTGGATCATCAGTGTTAGAGCTAAAATTAGCATGTTTAAAGTGATTTTCATGCTTCCAGGGGCCCAAAACACAAGATTTATGGAATGGTTAAAAGTGCATGAAAATGGCCAATTTACTCACTCTGAGTTCTCAAAAAGGGTTTCTTCACCCCGGGAAGTTAATTAAATACCATTTGGAGGCATTTAATGTTAGAGCAAAAACGGCTGATTTTCGACAAAAGAGATAACACCCCCCCATTACGTCATGCTTCAGAAATGTGGAAAATGGTCCGTTTTCAAATGTTTTATTTTTGAACGTCAGTTCACATTTGTAGGTGGATCATCAGTGTTAGAGCTAAAATTAGCATGTTTAAAGTGATTTTCATGCTTCTTGGGGCCCAAAACACAAGATTTATGGAATGGGTAAAAGTGCATGAAAATGGCCAATTTACTCACTCTGAGTTCTCAAAAAGGGTTTCTTCACCCCGGGAAGTTAATTAAATACCATTTGGAGGCATTTAATGTTAGAGCAAAAACGGCTGATTTTCGACAAAAGAGATAACACCCCCCCATTACGTCATGCTTCAGAAATGTGGAAAATGGTCCGTTTTCAAATGTTTTATTTTTGAACGTCAGTTCACATTTGTAGGTGGATCATCAGTGTTAGAGCTAAAATTCGCATGTTTAAAGTGATTTTCATGCTTCCAGGGGCTCGGGAAGTTAATTAAATACCATTTGGAGGCATTTAATGTTCGAGCAAAAACGGCTGATTTTCGACAAAAGAGATAACACCCCCCCATTACGTCATGCTTCAGAAATGTGGAAAATGGTCCGTTTTCAAATGTTTCATTTTTGAACGTCAGTTCACATTTGTAGGTGGATCATCAGTGTTAGAGCTAAAATTACCATGTTTAAAGTGATTTTCATGCTTCCAGGGGCCCAAAACACAAGATTTATGGAATGGTTAAAAGTGCATGAAAATGGCCAATTTACTCACTCTGAGTTCTCAAAAAGGGTTTCTTCACCCCGGGAAGTTAATTAAATACCATTTGGAGGCATTTAATGTTCGAGCAAAAACGGCTGATTTTCGACAAAAGAGATAACCCCCCCCCATTACGTCATGCTTCAGAAATGTGGAAAATGGTCCGTTTTCAAATGTTTTATTTTTGAACGTCAGTTCACATTTGTAGGTGGATCATCAGTGTTAGAGCTAAAATTAGCATGTTTAAAGTGATTTTCATGCTTCCAGGGGCCCAAAACACAAGATTTATGGAATGGTTAAAAGTGCATGAAAATGGCCAATTTACTCACTCTGAGTTCTCAAAAAGGGTTTCTTCACCCCGGGAAGTTAATTAAATACCATTTGGAGGCATTTAATGTTCGAACAAAAACGGCTGATTTTCGACAAAAGAGATAACACCCCCCCATTACGTCATGCTTCAGAAATGTGGAAAATGGTCCGTTTTCAAATGTTTTATTTTGAACGTCAGTTCACATTTTGTAGGTGATCATCAGTGTTAGAGCTAAAATTAGCATGTTTAAAGTGATTTTCATGCTTCCAGGGGCCCAAAACACAAGATTTATGGAATGGTTAAAAGTGCATGAAAATGGCCAATTTACTCACTCTGAGTTCTCAAAAAGGGTTTCTTCACCCCGGGAAGTTAATTAAATACCATTTGGAGGCATTTAATGTTAGAGCAAAAACGGCTGATTTTCGACAAAAGAGATAACACCCCCCCATTACGTCATGCTTCAGAAATGTGGAAAATGGTCCGTTTTCAAATGTTTTATTTTTGAACGTCAGTTCACATTTGTAGGTGGATCATCAGTGTTAGAGCTAAAATTAGCATGTTTAAAGTGATTTTCATGCTTCTTGGGGCCCAAAACACAAGATTTATGGAATGGGTAAAAGTGCAGTGAAAATGGCCAATTTACTCACTCTGAGTTCTCAAAAAGGGTTTCTTCACCCCGGGAAGTTAATTAAATACCATTTGGAGGCATTTAATGTTAGAGCAAAAACGGCTGATTTTCGACAAAAGAGATAACACCCCCCCATTACGTCATGCTTCAGAAATGTGGAAAATGGTCCGTTTTCAAATGTTTTATTTTTGAACGTCAGTTCACATTTGTAGGTGGATCATCAGTGTTAGAGCTAAAATTCGCATGTTTAAAGTGATTTTCATGCTTCCAGGGGCTCGGGAAGTTAATTAAATACCATTTGGAGGCATTTAATGTTCGAGCAAAAACGGCTGATTTTCGACAAAAGAGATAACACCCCCCCATTACGTCATGCTTCAGAAATGTGGAAAATGGTCCGTTTTCAAATGTTTCATTTTTGAACGTCAGTTCACATTTGTAGGTGGATCATCAGTGTTAGAGCTAAAATTACCATGTTTAAAGTGATTTTCATGCTTCCAGGGGCCCAAAACACAAGATTTATGGAATGGTTAAAAGTGCATGAAAATGGCCAATTTACTCACTCTGAGTTCTCAAAAAGGGTTTCTTCACCCCGGGAAGTTAATTAAATACCATTTGGAGGCATTTAATGTTCGAGCAAAAACGGCTGATTTTCGACAAAAGAGATAACACCCCCCATTACGTCATGCTTCAGAAATGTGGAAAATGGTCCGTTTTCAAATGTTTTATTTTTGAACGTCAGTTCACATTTGTAGGTGGATCATCAGTGTTAGAGCTAAAATTAGCATGTTTAAAGTGATTTTCATGCTTCCAGGGGCTCGGGAGAAGTTAATTAAATACCATTTGGAGGCATTTAATGTTCGAGCAAAAACGGCTGATTTTCGACAAAAGAGATAACACCCCCCCATTACGTCATGCTTCAGAAATGTGGAAAATGGTCCGTTTTCAAATGTTTTATTTTTGAACGTCAGTTCACATTTGTAGGTGGATCATCAGTGTTAGAGCTAAAATTAGCATGTTTAAAGTGATTTTCATGCTTCCAGGGGCTCGGGAAGTGAAATAAATACCATTTGGAGGCATTTAATGTTCGAGCAAAAACGGCTGTATTTCGACAAAAGAGATAACACCCCCCCATTACGTCATGCTTCAGAAATGTGGAAAATGGTCCGTTTTCAAATGTTTTATTTTTGAACGTCAGTTCACATTTGTAGGTGGATCATCAGTGTTAGAGCTAAAATTAGCATGTTTAAAGTGATTTTCATGCTTCCAGGGGCTCGGGAAGTTAATTAAATACCATTTGGAGGCATTTAATGTTCGAGCAAAAAACGGCTGATTTTCGACAAAAGAGATAACACCCCCCCATTACGTCATGCTTCAGAAATGTGGAAAATGGTCCGTTTTCAAATGTTTTATTTTTGAACGTCAGTTCACATTTGTAGGTGGATCATCAGTGTTAGAGCTAAAATTAGCATGTTTAAAGTGATTTTCATGCTTCCAGGGGCCCAAAACACAAGATTTATGGAATGGTTAAAAGTGCATGAAAATGGCCAATTTACTCACTCTGAGTTCTCAAAAAGGGTTTCTTCACCCCGGGAAGTTAATTAAATACCATTTGGAGGCATTTAATGTTAGAGCAAAAACGGCTGATTTTCGACAAAAGAGATAACACCCCCCCATTACGTCATGCTTCAGAAATGTGGAAAATGGTCCGTTTTCAAATGTTTTATTTTTGAACGTCAGTTCACATTTGTAGGTGGATCATCAGTGTTAGAGCTAAAATTAGCATGTTTAAAGTGATTTTCATGCTTCCAGGGGCTCGGGAAGTTAATTAAATACCATTTGGAGGCATTTAATGTTCGAGCAAAAACGGCTGATTTTCGACAAAAGAGATAACACCCCCCCATTACGTCATGCTTCAGAAATGTGGAAAATGGTCCGTTTTCAAATGTTTTATTTTTGAACGTCAGTTCACATTTGTAGGTGGATCATCAGTGTTAGAGCTAAAATTAGCATGTTTAAAGTGATTTTCATGCTTCCAGGGGCTCGGGAAGTGAAATAAATACCATTTGGAGGCATTTAATGTTCGAGCAAAAACGGCTGTATTTCGACAAAAGAGATAACACCCCCCCATTACGTCATGCTTCAGAAATGTGGAAAATGGTCCGTTTTCAAATGTTTTATTTTTGAACGTCAGTTCACATTTGTAGGTGGATCATCAGTGTTAGAGCTAAAATTAGCATGTTTAAAGTGATTTTCATGCTTCCAGGGGCTCGGGAAGTTAATTAAATACCATTTGGAGGCATTTAATGTTCGAGCAAAAACGGCTGATTTTCGACAAAAGAGATAACACCCCCCCATTACGTCATGCTTCAGAAATGTGGAAAATGGTCCGTTTTCAAATGTTTTATTTTTGAACGTCAGTTCACATTTGTAGGTGGATCATCAGTGTTAGAGCTAAAATTAGCATGTTTAAAGTGATTTTCATGCTTCCAGGGGCCCAAAACACAAGATTTATGGAATGGTTAAAAGTGCATGAAAATGGCCAATTTACTCACTCTGAGTTCTCAAAAAGGGTTTCTTCACCCCGGGAAGTTAATTAAATACCATTTGGAGGCATTTAATGTTAGAGCAAAAACGGCTGATTTTCGACAAAAGAGATAACACCCCCCCATTACGTCATGCTTCAGAAATGTGGAAAATGGTCCGTTTTCAAATGTTTTATTTTTGAACGTCAGTTCACATTTGTAGGTGGATCATCAGTGTTAGAGCTAAAATTAGCATGTTTAAAGTGATTTTCATGCTTCCAGGGGCCCAAAACACAAGATTTATGGAATGGTTAAAAGTGCATGAAAATGGCCAATTTACTCACTCTGAGTTCTCAAAAAGGGTTTCTTCACCCCGGGAAGTTAATTAAATACCATTTGGAGGCATTTAATGTTCGAACAAAAACGGCTGATTTTCGACAAAAGAGATAACACCCCCCCATTACGTCATGCTTCAGAAATGTGGAAAATGGTCCGTTTTCAAATGTTTTATTTTGAACGTCAGTTCACATTTGTAGGTGGATCATCAGTGTTAGAGCTAAAATTAGCATGTTTAAAGGGATTTTCATGCTTCCAGGGGCCCAAAACACAAGATTTATGGAATGGTTAAAAGTGCATGAAAATGGCCAATTTACTCACTCTGAGTTCTCAAAAAGGGTTTCTTCACCCCGGGAAGTTAATTAAATACCATTTGGAGGCATTTAATGTTCGAGCAAAAATGGCTGATTTTCGACAAAAGAGATAACACCCCCCCATTACGTCATGCTTCAGAAATGTGGAAAATGGTCCGTTTTCAAATGTTTTATTTTTGAACGTCAGTTCACATTTGTAGGTGGATCATCAGTGTTAGAGCTAAAATTAGCATGTTTAAAGTGATTTTCATGCTTCCAGGGGCCCAAAACACAAGATTTATGGAATGGTTAAAAGTGCATGAAAATGGCCAATTTACTCACTCTGAGTTCTCAAAAAGGGTTTCTTCACCCCGGGAAGTTAATTAAATACCATTTGGAGGCATTTAATGTTAGAGCAAAAACGGCTGATTTTCGACAAAAGAGATAACACCCCCCCATTACGTCATGCTTCAGAAATGTGGAAAATGGTCCGTTTTCAAATGTTTTATTTTTGAACGTCAGTTCACATTTGTAGGTGGATCATCAGTGTTAGAGCTAAAATTAGCATGTTTAAAGTGATTTTCATGCTTCCAGGGGCCCAAAACACAAGATTTATGGAATGGTTAAAAGTGCATGAAAATGGCCAATTTACTCACTCTGAGTTCTCAAAAAGGGTTTCTTCACCCCGGGAAGTTAATTAAATACCATTTGGAGGCATTTAATGTTCGAGCAAAAACGGCTGATTTTCGACAAAAGAGATAACACCCCCCCCATTGCGTCATGCTTCAGAAATGTGGAAAATGGTCCGTTTTCAAATGTTTTATTTTTGAACGTCAGTTCACATTTGTAGGTGGATCATCAGTGTTAGAGCTAAAATTAGCATGTTTAAAGTGATTTTCATGCTTCCAGGGGCTCGGGAAGTTAATTAAATACCATTTGGAGGCATTTAATGTTCGAGCAAAAACGGCGGATTTTCGACAAAAGAGATAACACCCCCCCATTACGTCATGCTTCAGAAATGTGGAAAATGGTCCGTTTTCAAATGTTTTATTTTTGAACGTCAGTTCACATTTGTAGGTGGATCATCAGTGTTAGAGCTAAAATTAGCATGTTTAAAGTGATTTTCATGCTTCTTGGGGCCCAAAACACAAGATTTATGGAATGTTTAAAAGTGCATGAAAATGGCCAATTTACTCACTCTGAGTTCTCAAAAAGGGTTTCTTCACCCCGGGAAGTTAATTAAATACCATTTGGAGGCATTTAATGTTAGAGCAAAAACGGCTGA
The DNA here is from genome assembly GCF_964263255.1 of Lissotriton vulgaris. Lineage (NCBI taxonomy): Eukaryota > Metazoa > Chordata > Amphibia > Caudata > Salamandridae > Lissotriton > Lissotriton vulgaris. The sequence continues at coordinate 218,537 of NW_028242042.1, read as the reverse complement.
TTTTCGACAAAAGAGATAACACCCCCCCATTACGTCATGCTTCAGAAATGTGGAAAATGGTCCGTTTTCAAATGTTTTATTTTTGAACGTCAGTTCACATTTGTAGGTGGATCATCAGTGTTAGAGCTAAAATTAGCATGTTTAAAGTGATTTTCATGCTTCTTGGGGCCCAAAACACAAGATTTATGGAATGGGTAAAAGTGCATGAAAATGGCCAATTTACTCACTCTGAGTTCTCAAAAAGGGTTTCTTCACCCCGGGAAGTTAATTAAATACCATTTGGAGGCATTTAATGTTAGAGCAAAAACGGCTGATTTTCGACAAAAGAGATAACACCCCCCCATTACGTCATGCTTCAGAAATGTGGAAAATGGTCCGTTTTCAAATGTTTTATTTTTGAACGTCAGTTCACATTTGTAGGTGGATCATCAGTGTTAGAGCTAAAATTAGCATGTTTAAAGTGATTTTCATGCTTCCAGGGGCTCGGGAAGTTAATTAAATACCATTTGGAGGCATTTAATGTTCGAGCAAAAACGGCTGATTTTCGACAAAAGAGATAACACCCCCCCATTACGTCATGCTTCAGAAATGTGGAAAATGGTCCGTTTTCAAATGTTTCATTTTTGAACGTCAGTTCACATTTGTAGGTGGATCATCAGTGTTAGAGCTAAAATTACCATGTTTAAAGTGATTTTCATGCTTCCAGGGGCCCAAAACACAAGATTTATGGAATGGTTAAAAGTGCATGAAAATGGCCAATTTACTCACTCTGAGTTCTCAAAAAGGGTTTCTTCACCCCGGGAAGTTAATTAAATACCATTTGGAGGCATTTAATGTTCGAGCAAAAACGGCTGATTTTCGACAAAAGAGATAACACCCCCCCATTACGTCATGCTTCAGAAATGTGGAAAATGGTCCGTTTTGAAATGTTTTATTTTTGAACGTCAGTTCACATTTGTAGGTGGATCATCAGTGTTAGAGCTAAAATTAGCATGTTTAAAGTGATTTTCATGCTTCCAGGGGCCCAAAACACAAGATTTATGGAATGGTTAAAAGTGCATGAAAATGGCCAATTTACTCACTCTGAGTTCTCAAAAAGGGTTTCTTCACCCCGGGAAGTTAATTAAATACCATTTGGAGGCATTTAATGTTCGAGCAAAAACGGCTGATTTTCGACAAAAGAGATAACACCCCCCCATTACGTCATGCTTCAGAAATGTGGAAAATGGTCCGTTTTCAAATGTTTTATTTTTGAACGTCAGTTCACATTTGTAGGTGGATCATCAGTGTTAGAGCTAAAATTAGCATGTTTAAAGTGGTTTTCATGCTTCCAGGGGCTCGGGAAGTTAATTAAATACCATTTGGAGGCATTTAATGTTCGAGCAAAAACGGCTGTTTTTCGACAAAAGAGATAACACCCCCCCATTACGTCATGCTTCAGAAATGTGGAAAATGGTCCGTTTTCAAATGTTTTATTTTTGAACGTCAGTTCACATTTGTAGGTGGATCATCAGTGTTAGAGCTAAAATTAGCATGTTTAAAGAGATTTTCATGCTTCCAGGGGCTCGGGAAGTGAAATAAATACCATTTGGAGGCATTTAATGTTCGAGCAAAAACGGCTGTATTTCGACAAAAGAGATAACACCCCCCCATTACGTCATGCTTCAGAAATGTGGAAAATGGTCCGTTTTCAAATGTTTTATTTTTGAACGTCAGTTCACATTTGTAGGTGGATCATCAGTGTTAGAGCTAAAATTAGCATGTTTAAAGTGATTTTCATGCTTCCAGGGGCTCGGGAAGTTAATTAAATACCATTTGGAGGCATTTAATGTTCGAGCAAAAACGGCTGATTTTCGACAAAAGAGATTACACCCCCCCATTACATCATGCTTCAGAAATGTGGAAAATGGTCCGTTTTCAAATGTTTTATTTTTGAACGTCAGTTCACATTTGTAGGTGGATCATCAGTGTTAGAGCTAAAATTAGCATGTTTAAAGTGATTTTCATGCTTCCAGGGGCCCAAAACACAAGATTTATGGAATGGTTAAAAGTGCATGAAAGTGGCCAATTTACTCACTCTGAGTTCTCAAAAAGGGTTTCTTCACCCCGGGAAGTTAATTAAATACCATTTGGAGGCATTTAATGTTAGAGCAAAAACGGCTGATTTTCGACAAAAGAGATAACACCCCCCCATTACGTCATGCTTCAGAAATGTGGAAAATGGTCCGTTTTCAAATGTTTTATTTTTGAACGTCAGTTCACATTTGTAGGTGGATCATCAGTGTTAGAGCTAAAATTAGCATGTTTAAAGTGATTTTCATGCTTCCAGGGGCTCGGGAAGTTAATTAAATACCATTCGGAGGCATTAAATGTTCGAGCAAAAACGGCTGATTTTCGACAGAAGAGATAACACCCCCCCATTACGTCATGCTTCAGAAATGTGGAAAATGGTCCGTTTTCAAATGTTTTATTTTTGAACGTCAGTTCACATTTGTAGGTGGATCATCAGTGTTAGAGCTAAAATTAGCATGTTTAAAGTGATTTTCATGCTTCCAGGGGCCCAAAACACAAGATTTATGGAATGGTTAAAAGTGCATGAAAATGGCCAATTTACTCACTCTGAGTTCTCAAAAAGGGTTTCTTCACCCCGGGAAGTTAATTAAATACCATTTGGAGGCATTTAATGTTCGAACAAAAACGGCTGATTTTCGACAAAAGAGATAACACCCCCCCATTACGTCATGCTTCAGAAATGTGGAAAATGGTCCGTTTTCAAATGTTTTATTTTGAACGTCAGTTCACATTTGTAGGTGGATCATCAGTGTTAGAGCTAAAATTAGCATGTTTAAAGGGATTTTCATGCTTCCAGGGGCCCAAAACACAAGATTTATGGAATGGTTAAAAGTGCATGAAAATGGCCAATTTACTCACTCTGAGTTCTCAAAAAGGGTTTCTTCACCCCGGGAAGTTAATTAAATACCATTTGGAGGCATTTAATGTTCGAGCAAAAACGGCTGATTTTCGACAAAAGAGATAACACCCCCCCATTACGTCATGCTTCAGAAATGTGGAAAATGGTCCGTTTTCAAATGTTTTATTTTTGAACGTCAGTTCACATTTGTAGGTGGATCATCAGTGTTAGAGCTAAAATTAGCATGTTTAAAGTGATTTTCATGCTTCCAGGGGCCCAAAACACAAGATTTATGGAATGGTTAAAAGTGCATGAAAATGGCCAATTTACTCACTCTGAGTTCTCAAAAAGGGTTTCTTCACCCCGGGAAGTTAATTAAATACCATTTGGAGGCATTTAATGTTCGAGCAAAAACGGCTGATTTTCGACAAAAGAGATAACACCCCCCCATTGCGTCATGCTTCAGAAATGTGGAAAATGGTCCGTTTTCAAATGTTTTATTTTTGAACGTCAGTTCACATTTGTAGGTGGATCATCAGTGTTAGAGCTAAAATTAGCATGTTTAAAGTGATTTTCATGCTTCCAGGGGCTCGGGAAGTTAATTAAATACCATTTGGAGGCATTTAATGTTCGAGCAAAAACGGCTGTATTTCGACAAAAGAGATAACACCCCCCCATTACGTCATGCTTCAGAAATGTGGAAAATGGTCCGTTTTCAAATGTTTTATTTTTGAACGTCAGTTCACATTTGTAGGTGGATCATCAGTGTTAGAGCTAAAATTAGCATGTTTAAAGTGATTTTCATGCTTCCAGGGGCTCGGGAAGTTAATTAAATACCATTTGGAGGCATTTAATGTTCGAGCAAAAACGGCTGATTTTCGACAAAAGAGATTACACCCCCCCATTACATCATGCTTCAGAAATGTGGAAAATGGTCCGTTTTCAAATGTTTTATTTTTGAACGTCAGTTCACATTTGTAGGTGGATCATCAGTGTTAGAGCTAAAATTAGCATGTTTAAAGTGATTTTCATGCTTCCAGGGGCCCAAAACACAAGATTTATGGAATGGTTAAAAGTGCATGAAAGTGGCCAATTTACTCACTCTGAGTTCTCAAAAAGGGTTTCTTCACCCCGGGAAGTTAATTAAATACCATTTGGAGGCATTTAATGTTAGAGCAAAAACGGCTGATTTTCGACAAAAGAGATAACACCCCCCCATTACGTCATGCTTCAGAAATGTGGAAAATGGTCCGTTTTCAAATGTTTTATTTTTGAACGTCAGTTCACATTTGTAGGTGGATCATCAGTGTTAGAGCTAAAATTAGCATGTTTAAAGTGATTTTCATGCTTCCAGGGGCTCGGGAAGTTAATTAAATACCATTCGGAGGCATTAAATGTTCGAGCAAAAACGGCTGATTTTCGACAGAAGAGATAACACCCCCCCATTACGTCATGCTTCAGAAATGTGGAAAATGGTCCGTTTTCAAATGTTTTATTTTTGAACGTCAGTTCACATTTGTAGGTGGATCATCAGTGTTAGAGCTAAAATTAGCATGTTTAAAGTGATTTTCATGCTTCCAGGGGCCCAAAACACAAGATTTATGGAATGGTTAAAAGTGCATGAAAATGGCCAATTTACTCACTCTGAGTTCTCAAAAAGGGTTTCTTCACCCCGGGAAGTTAATTAAATACCATTTGGAGGCATTTAATGTTCGAACAAAAACGGCTGATTTTCGACAAAAGAGATAACACCCCCCCATTACGTCATGCTTCAGAAATGTGGAAAATGGTCCGTTTTCAAATGTTTTATTTTGAACGTCAGTTCACATTTGTAGGTGGATCATCAGTGTTAGAGCTAAAATTAGCATGTTTAAAGGGATTTTCATGCTTCCAGGGGCCCAAAACACAAGATTTATGGAATGGTTAAAAGTGCATGAAAATGGCCAATTTACTCACTCTGAGTTCTCAAAAAGGGTTTCTTCACCCCGGGAAGTTAATTAAATACCATTTGGAGGCATTTAATGTTCGAGCAAAAACGGCTGATTTTCGACAAAAGAGATAACACCCCCCCATTACGTCATGCTTCAGAAATGTGGAAAATGGTCCGTTTTCAAATGTTTTATTTTTGAACGTCAGTTCACATTTGTAGGTGGATCATCAGTGTTAGAGCTAAAATTAGCATGTTTAAAGTGATTTTCATGCTTCCAGGGGCCCAAAACACAAGATTTATGGAATGGTTAAAAGTGCATGAAAATGGCCAATTTACTCACTCTGAGTTCTCAAAAAGGGTTTCTTCACCCCGGGAAGTTAATTAAATACCATTTGGAGGCATTTAATGTTAGAGCAAAAACGGCTGATTTTCGACAAAAGAGATAACACCCCCCCATTACGTCATGCTTCAGAAATGTGGAAAATGGTCCGTTTTCAAATGTTTTATTTTTGAACGTCAGTTCACATTTGTAGGTGGATCATCAGTGTTAGAGCTAAAATTAGCATGTTTAAAGTGATTTTCATGCTTCCAGGGGCCCAAAACACAAGATTTATGGAATGGTTAAAAGTGCATGAAAATGGCCAATTTACTCACTCTGAGTTCTCAAAAAGGGTTTCTTCACCCCGGGAAGTTAATTAAATACCATTTGGAGGCATTTAATGTTCGAGCAAAAACGGCTGATTTTCGACAAAAGAGATAACACCCCCCCATTGCGTCATGCTTCAGAAATGTGGAAAATGGTCCGTTTTCAAATGTTTTATTTTTGAACGTCAGTTCACATTTGTAGGTGGATCATCAGTGTTAGAGCTAAAATTAGCATGTTTAAAGTGATTTTCATGCTTCCAGGGGCTCGGGAAGTTAATTAAATACCATTTGGAGGCATTTAATGTTCGAGCAAAAACGGCGGATTTTCGACAAAAGAGATAACACCCCCCCATTACGTCATGCTTCAGAAATGTGGAAAATGGTCCGTTTTCAAATGTTTTATTTTTGAACGTCAGTTCACATTTGTAGGTGGATCATCAGTGTTAGAGCTAAAATTAGCATGTTTAAAGTGATTTTCATGCTTCTTGGGGCCCAAAACACAAGATTTATGGAATGGTTAAAAGTGCATGAAAATGGCCAATTTACTCACTCTGAGTTCTCAAAAAGGGTTTCTTCACCCCGGGAAGTTAATTAAATACCATTTGGAGGCATTTAATGTTCGAGCAAAAATGGCTGATTTTCGACAAAAGAGATAACACCCCCCCATTACGTCATGCTTCAGAAATGTGGAAAATGGTCCGTTTTCAAATGTTTTATTTTTGAACGTCAGTTCACATTTGTAGGTGGATCATCAGTGTTAGAGCTAAAATTAGCATGTTTAAAGTGATTTTCATGCTTCCAGGGGCCCAAAACACAAGATTTATGGAATGGTTAAAAGTGCATGAAAATGGCCAATTTACTCACTCTGAGTTCTCAAAAAGGGTTTCTTCACCCCGGGAAGTTAATTAAATACCATTTGGAGGCATTTAATGTTAGAGCAAAAACGGCTGATTTTCGACAAAAGAGATAACACCCCCCCATTACGTCATGCTTCAGAAATGTGGAAAATGGTCCGTTTTCAAATGTTTTATTTTTGAACGTCAGTTCACATTTGTAGGTGGATCATCAGTGTTAGAGCTAAAATTAGCATGTTTAAAGTGATTTTCATGCTTCCAGGGGCCCAAAACACAAGATTTATGGAATGGTTAAAAGTGCATGAAAATGGCCAATTTACTCACTCTGAGTTCTCAAAAAGGGTTTCTTCACCCCGGGAAGTTAATTAAATACCATTTGGAGGCATTTAATGTTCGAGCAAAAACGGCTGATTTTCGACAAAAGAGATAACACCCCCCCATTGCGTCATGCTTCAGAAATGTGGAAAATGGTCCGTTTTCAAATGTTTTATTTTTGAACGTCAGTTCACATTTGTAGGTGGATCATCAGTGTTAGAGCTAAAATTAGCATGTTTAAAGTGATTTTCATGCTTCCAGGGGCTCGGGAAGTTAATTAAATACCATTTGGAGGCATTTAATGTTCGAGCAAAAACGGCGGATTTTCGACAAAAGAGATAACACCCCCCCATTACGTCATGCTTCAGAAATGTGGAAAATGGTCCGTTTTCAAATGTTTTATTTTTGAACGTCAGTTCACATTTGTAGGTGGATCATCAGTGTTAGAGCTAAAATTAGCATGTTTAAAGTGATTTTCATGCTTCTTGGGGCCCAAAACACAAGATTTATGGAATGTTTAAAAGTGCATGAAAATGGCCAATTTACTCACTCTGAGTTCTCAAAAAGGGTTTCTTCACCCCGGGAAGTTAATTAAATACCATTTGGAGGCATTTAATGTTAGAGCAAAAACGGCTGATTTTCGACAAAAGAGATAACACCCCCCCATTACGTCATGCTTCAGAAATGTGGAAAATGGTCCGTTTTCAAATGTTTTATTTTTGAACGTCAGTTCACATTTGTAGGTGGATCATCAGTGTTAGAGCTAAAATTAGCATGTTTAAAGTGATTTTCATGCTTCTTGGGGCCCAAAACACAAGATTTATGGAATGGGTAAAAGTGCATGAAAATGGCCAATTTACTCACTCTGAGTTCTCAAAAAGGGTTTCTTCACCCCGGGAAGTTAATTAAATACCATTTGGAGGCATTTAATGTTAGAGCAAAAACGGCTGATTTTCGACAAAAGAGATAACACCCCCCCATTACGTCATGCTTCAGAAATGTGGAAAATGGTCCGTTTTCAAATGTTTTATTTTTGAACGTCAGTTCACATTTGTAGGTGGATCATCAGTGTTAGAGCTAAAATTAGCATGTTTAAAGTGATTTTCATGCTTCCAGGGGCTCGGGAAGTTAATTAAATACCATTTGGAGGCATTTAATGTTCGAGCAAAAACGGCTGATTTTCGACAAAAGAGATAACACCCCCCCATTACGTCATGCTTCAGAAATGTGGAAAATGGTCCGTTTTCAAATGTTTCATTTTTGAACGTCAGTTCACATTTGTAGGTGGATCATCAGTGTTAGAGCTAAAATTACCATGTTTAAAGTGATTTTCATGCTTCCAGGGGCCCAAAACACAAGATTTATGGAATGGTTAAAAGTGCATGAAAATGGCCAATTTACTCACTCTGAGTTCTCAAAAAGGGTTTCTTCACCCCGGGAAGTTAATTAAATACCATTTGGAGGCATTTAATGTTCGAGCAAAAACGGCTGATTTTCGACAAAAGAGATAACACCCCCCCATTACGTCATGCTTCAGAAATGTGGAAAATGGTCCGTTTTGAAATGTTTTATTTTTGAACGTCAGTTCACATTTGTAGGTGGATCATCAGTGTTAGAGCTCAAATTAGCATGTTTAAAGTGATTTTCATGCTTCCAGGGGCCCAAAACACAAGATTTATGGAATGGTTAAAAGTGCATGAAAATGGCCAATTTACTCACTCTGAGTTCTCAAAAAGGGTTTCTTCACCCCGGGAAGTTAATTAAATACCATTTGGAGGCATTTAATGTTCGAGCAAAAACGGCTGATTTTCGACAAAAGAGATAACACCCCCCCATTACGTCATGCTTCAGAAATGTGGAAAATGGTCCGTTTTCAAATGTTTTATTTTTGAACGTCAGTTCACATTTGTAGGTGGATCATCAGTGTTAGAGCTAAAATTAGCATGTTTAAAGTGGTTTTCATGCTTCCAGGGGCTCGGGAAGTTAATTAAATACCATTTGGAGGCATTTAATGTTCGAGCAAAAACGGCTGTTTTTCGACAAAAGAGATAACACCCCCCCATTACGTCATGCTTCAGAAATGTGGAAAATGGTCCGTTTTCAAATGTTTTATTTTTGAACGTCAGTTCACATTTGTAGGTGGATCATCAGTGTTAGAGCTAAAATTAGCATGTTTAAAGAGATTTTCATGCTTCCAGGGGCTCGGGAAGTGAAATAAATACCATTTGGAGGCATTTAATGTTCGAGCAAAAACGGCTGTATTTCGACAAAAGAGATAACACCCCCCCATTACGTCATGCTTCAGAAATGTGGAAAATGGTCCGTTTTCAAATGTTTTATTTTTGAACGTCAGTTCACATTTGTAGGTGGATCATCAGTGTTAGAGCTAAAATTAGCATGTTTAAAGTGATTTTCATGCTTCCAGGGGCTCGGGAAGTTAATTAAATACCATTTGGAGGCATTTAATGTTCGAGCAAAAACGGCTGATTTTCGACAAAAGAGATTACACCCCCCCATTACATCATGCTTCAGAAATGTGGAAAATGGTCCGTTTTCAAATGTTTTATTTTTGAACGTCAGTTCACATTTGTAGGTGGATCATCAGTGTTAGAGCTAAAATTAGCATGTTTAAAGTGATTTTCATGCTTCCAGGGGCCCAAAACACAAGATTTATGGAATGGTTAAAAGTGCATGAAAGTGGCCAATTTACTCACTCTGAGTTCTCAAAAAGGGTTTCTTCACCCCGGGAAGTTAATTAAATACCATTTGGAGGCATTTAATGTTAGAGCAAAAACGGCTGATTTTCGACAAAAGAGATAACACCCCCCCATTACGTCATGCTTCAGAAATGTGGAAAATGGTCCGTTTTCAAATGTTTTATTTTTGAACGTCAGTTCACATTTGTAGGTGGATCATCAGTGTTAGAGCTAAAATTAGCATGTTTAAAGTGATTTTCATGCTTCCAGGGGCTCGGGAAGTTAATTAAATACCATTCGGAGGCATTAAATGTTCGAGCAAAAACGGCTGATTTTCGACAGAAGAGATAACACCCCCCCATTACGTCATGCTTCAGAAATGTGGAAAATGGTCCGTTTTCAAATGTTTTATTTTTGAACGTCAGTTCACATTTGTAGGTGGATCATCAGTGTTAGAGCTAAAATTAGCATGTTTAAAGTGATTTTCATGCTTCCAGGGGCCCAAAACACAAGATTTATGGAATGGTTAAAAGTGCATGAAAATGGCCAATTTACTCACTCTGAGTTCTCAAAAAGGGTTTCTTCACCCCGGGAAGTTAATTAAATACCATTTGGAGGCATTTAATGTTCGAACAAAAACGGCTGATTTTCGACAAAAGAGATAACACCCCCCCATTACGTCATGCTTCAGAAATGTGGAAAATGGTCCGTTTTCAAATGTTTTATTTTGAACGTCAGTTCACATTTGTAGGTGGATCATCAGTGTTAGAGCTAAAATTAGCATGTTTAAAGGGATTTTCATGCTTCCAGGGGCCCAAAACACAAGATTTATGGAATGGTTAAAAGTGCATGAAAATGGCCAATTTACTCACTCTGAGTTCTCAAAAAGGGTTTCTTCACCCCGGGAAGTTAATTAAATACCATTTGGAGGCATTTAATGTTCGAGCAAAAACGGCTGATTTTCGACAAAAGAGATAACACCCCCCCATTACGTCATGCTTCAGAAATGTGGAAAATGGTCCGTTTTCAAATGTTTTATTTTTGAACGTCAGTTCACATTTGTAGGTGGATCATCAGTGTTAGAGCTAAAATTAGCATGTTTAAAGTGATTTTCATGCTTCCAGGGGCCCAAAACACAAGATTTATGGAATGGTTAAAAGTGCATGAAAATGGCCAATTTACTCACTCTGAGTTCTCAAAAAGGGTTTCTTCACCCCGGGAAGTTAATTAAATACCATTTGGAGGCATTTAATGTTAGAGCAAAAACGGCTGATTTTCGACAAAAGAGATAACACCCCCCCATTACGTCATGCTTCAGAAATGTGGAAAATGGTCCGTTTTCAAATGTTTTATTTTTGAACGTCAGTTCACATTTGTAGGTGGATCATCAGTGTTAGAGCTAAAATTAGCATGTTTAAAGTGATTTTCATGCTTCCAGGGGCCCAAAACACAAGATTTATGGAATGGTTAAAAGTGCATGAAAATGGCCAATTTACTCACTCTGAGTTCTCAAAAAGGGTTTCTTCACCCCGGGAAGTTAATTAAATACCATTTGGAGGCATTTAATGTTCGAGCAAAAACGGCTGATTTTCGACAAAAGAGATAACACCCCCCCATTGCGTCATGCTTCAGAAATGTGGAAAATGGTCCGTTTTCAAATGTTTTATTTTTGAACGTCAGTTCACATTTGTAGGTGGATCATCAGTGTTAGAGCTAAAATTAGCATGTTTAAAGTGATTTTCATGCTTCCAGGGGCTCGGGAAGTTAATTAAATACCATTTGGAGGCATTTAATGTTCGAGCAAAAACGGCTGTATTTCGACAAAAGAGATAACACCCCCCCATTACGTCATGCTTCAGAAATGTGGAAAATGGTCCGTTTTCAAATGTTTTATTTTTGAACGTCAGTTCACATTTGTAGGTGGATCATCAGTGTTAGAGCTAAAATTAGCATGTTTAAAGTGATTTTCATGCTTCCAGGGGCTCGGGAAGTTAATTAAATACCATTTGGAGGCATTTAATGTTCGAGCAAAAACGGCTGATTTTCGACAAAAGAGATTACACCCCCCCATTACATCATGCTTCAGAAATGTGGAAAATGGTCCGTTTTCAAATGTTTTATTTTTGAACGTCAGTTTACATTTGTAGGTGGATCATCAGTGTTAGAGCTAAAATTAGCATGTTTAAAGTGATTTTCATGCTTCCAGGGGCCCAAAACACAAGATTTATGGAATGGTTAAAAGTGCATGAAAGTGGCCAATTTACTCACTCTGAGTTCTCAAAAAGGGTTTCTTCACCCCGGGAAGTTAATTAAATACCATTTGGAGGCATTTAATGTTAGAGCAAAAACGGCTGATTTTCGACAAAAGAGATAACACCCCCCCATTACGTCATGCTTCAGAAATGTGGAAAATGGTCCGTTTTCAAATGTTTTATTTTTGAACGTCAGTTCACATTTGTAGGTGGATCATCAGTGTTAGAGCTAAAATTAGCATGTTTAAAGTGATTTTCATGCTTCCAGGGGCTCGGGAAGTTAATTAAATACCATTCGGAGGCATTAAATGTTCGAGCAAAAACGGCTGATTTTCGACAGAAGAGATAACACCCCCCCATTACGTCATGCTTCAGAAATGTGGAAAATGGTCCGTTTTCAAATGTTTTATTTTTGAACGTCAGTTCACATTTGTAGGTGGATCATCAGTGTTAGAGCTAAAATTAGCATGTTTAAAGTGATTTTCATGCTTCCAGGGGCCCAAAACACAAGATTTATGGAATGGTTAAAAGTGCATGAAAATGGCCAATTTACTCACTCTGAGTTCTCAAAAAGGGTTTCTTCACCCCGGGAAGTTAATTAAATACCATTTGGAGGCATTTAATGTTCGAACAAAAACGGCTGATTTTCGACAAAAGAGATAACACCCCCCCATTACGTCATGCTTCAGAAATGTGGAAAATGGTCCGTTTTCAAATGTTTTATTTTGAACGTCAGTTCACATTTGTAGGTGGATCATCAGTGTTAGAGCTAAAATTAGCATGTTTAAAGGGATTTTCATGCTTCCAGGGGCCCAAAACACAAGATTTATGGAATGGTTAAAAGTGCATGAAAATGGCCAATTTACTCACTCTGAGTTCTCAAAAAGGGTTTCTTCACCCCGGGAAGTTAATTAAATACCATTTGGAGGCATTTAATGTTCGAGCAAAAACGGCTGATTTTCGACAAAAGAGATAACACCCCCCCATTACGTCATGCTTCAGAAATGTGGAAAATGGTCCGTTTTCAAATGTTTTATTTTTGAACGTCAGTTCACATTTGTAGGTGGATCATCAGTGTTAGAGCTAAAATTAGCATGTTTAAAGTGATTTTCATGCTTCCAGGGGCCCAAAACACAAGATTTATGGAATGGTTAAAAGTGCATGAAAATGGCCAATTTACTCACTCTGAGTTCTCAAAAAGGGTTTCTTCACCCCGGGAAGTTAATTAAATACCATTTGGAGGCATTTAATGTTAGAGCAAAAACGGCTGATTTTCGACAAAAGAGATAACACCCCCCCATTACGTCATGCTTCAGAAATGTGGAAAATGGTCCGTTTTCAAATGTTTTATTTTTGAACGTCAGTTCACATTTGTAGGTGGATCATCAGTGTTAGAGCTAAAATTAGCATGTTTAAAGTGATTTTCATGCTTCCAGGGGCCCAAAACACAAGATTTATGGAATGGTTAAAAGTGCATGAAAATGGCCAATTTACTCACTCTGAGTTCTCAAAAAGGGTTTCTTCACCCCGGGAAGTTAATTAAATACCATTTGGAGGCATTTAATGTTCGAGCAAAAACGGCTGATTTTCGACAAAAGAGATAACACCCCCCCATTGCGTCATGCTTCAGAAATGTGGAAAATGGTCCGTTTTCAAATGTTTTATTTTTGAACGTCAGTTCACATTTGTAGGTGGATCATCAGTGTTAGAGCTAAAATTAGCATGTTTAAAGTGATTTTCATGCTTCCAGGGGCTCGGGAAGTTAATTAAATACCATTTGGAGGCATTTAATGTTCGAGCAAAAACGGCTGTATTTCGACAAAAGAGATAACACCCCCCCATTACGTCATGCTTCAGAAATGTGGAAAATGGTCCGTTTTCAAATGTTTTATTTTTGAACGTCAGTTCACATTTGTAGGTGGATCATCAGTGTTAGAGCTAAAATTAGCATGTTTAAAGTGATTTTCATGCTTCCAGGGGCTCGGGAAGTTAATTAAATACCATTTGGAGGCATTTAATGTTCGAGCAAAAACGGCTGATTTTCGACAAAAGAGATTACACCCCCCCATTACATCATGCTTCAGAAATGTGGAAAATGGTCCGTTTTCAAATGTTTTATTTTTGAACGTCAGTTTACATTTGTAGGTGGATCATCAGTGTTAGAGCTAAAATTAGCATGTTTAAAGTGATTTTCATGCTTCCAGGGGCCCAAAACACAAGATTTATGGAATGGTTAAAAGTGCATGAAAGTGGCCAATTTACTCACTCTGAGTTCTCAAAAAGGGTTTCTTCACCCCGGGAAGTTAATTAAATACCATTTGGAGGCATTTAATGTTAGAGCAAAAACGGCTGATTTTCGACAAAAGAGATAACACCCCCCCATTACGTCATGCTTCAGAAATGTGGAAAATGGTCCGTTTTCAAATGTTTTATTTTTGAACGTCAGTTCACATTTGTAGGTGGATCATCAGTGTTAGAGCTAAAATTAGCATGTTTAAAGTGATTTTCATGCTTCCAGGGGCTCGGGAAGTTAATTAAATACCATTCGGAGGCATTAAATGTTCGAGCAAAAACGGCTGATTTTCGACAGAAGAGATAACACCCCCCCATTACGTCATGCTTCAGAAATGTGGAAAATGGTCCGTTTTCAAATGTTTTATTTTTGAACGTCAGTTCACATTTGTAGGTGGATCATCAGTGTTAGAGCTAAAATTAGCATGTTTAAAGTGATTTTCATGCTTCCAGGGGCCCAAAACACAAGATTTATGGAATGGTTAAAAGTGCATGAAAATGGCCAATTTACTCACTCTGAGTTCTCAAAAAGGGTTTCTTCACCCCGGGAAGTTAATTAAATACCATTTGGAGGCATTTAATGTTCGAACAAAAACGGCTGATTTTCGACAAAAGAGATAACACCCCCCCATTACGTCATGCTTCAGAAATGTGGAAAATGGTCCGTTTTCAAATGTTTTATTTTGAACGTCAGTTCACATTTGTAGGTGGATCATCAGTGTTAGAGCTAAAATTAGCATGTTTAAAGGGATTTTCATGCTTCCAGGGGCCCAAAACACAAGATTTATGGAATGGTTAAAAGTGCATGAAAATGGCCAATTTACTCACTCTGAGTTCTCAAAAAGGGTTTCTTCACCCCGGGAAGTTAATTAAATACCATTTGGAGGCATTTAATGTTCGAGCAAAAACGGCTGATTTTCGACAAAAGAGATAACACCCCCCCATTACGTCATGCTTCAGAAATGTGGAAAATGGTCCGTTTTCAAATGTTTTATTTTTGAACGTCAGTTCACATTTGTAGGTGGATCATCAGTGTTAGAGCTAAAATTAGCATGTTTAAAGTGATTTTCATGCTTCCAGGGGCCCAAAACACAAGATTTATGGAATGGTTAAAAGTGCATGAAAATGGCCAATTTACTCACTCTGAGTTCTCAAAAAGGGTTTCTTCACCCCGGGAAGTTAATTAAATACCATTTGGAGGCATTTAATGTTAGAGCAAAAACGGCTGATTTTCGACAAAAGAGATAACACCCCCCCATTACGTCATGCTTCAGAAATGTGGAAAATGGTCCGTTTTCAAATGTTTTATTTTTGAACGTCAGTTCACATTTGTAGGTGGATCATCAGTGTTAGAGCTAAAATTAGCATGTTTAAAGTGATTTTCATGCTTCCAGGGGCCCAAAACACAAGATTTATGGAATGGTTAAAAGTGCATGAAAATGGCCAATTTACTCACTCTGAGTTCTCAAAAAGGGTTTCTTCACCCCGGGAAGTTAATTAAATACCATTTGGAGGCATTTAATGTTCGAGCAAAAACGGCTGATTTTCGACAAAAGAGATAACACCCCCCCATTGCGTCATGCTTCAGAAATGTGGAAAATGGTCCGTTTTCAAATGTTTTATTTTTGAACGTCAGTTCACATTTGTAGGTGGATCATCAGTGTTAGAGCTAAAATTAGCATGTTTAAAGTGATTTTCATGCTTCCAGGGGCTCGGGAAGTTAATTAAATACCATTTGGAGGCATTTAATGTTCGAGCAAAAACGGCGGATTTTCGACAAAAGAGATAACACCCCCCCATTACGTCATGCTTCAGAAATGTGGAAAATGGTCCGTTTTCAAATGTTTTATTTTTGAACGTCAGTTCACATTTGTAGGTGGATCATCAGTGTTAGAGCTAAAATTAGCATGTTTAAAGTGATTTTCATGCTTCTTGGGGCCCAAAACACAAGATTTATGGAATGTTTAAAAGTGCATGAAAATGGCCAATTTACTCACTCTGAGTTCTCAAAAAGGGTTTCTTCACCCCGGGAAGTTAATTAAATACCATTTGGAGGCATTTAATGTTAGAGCAAAAACGGCTGATTTTCGACAAAAGAGATAACACCCCCCCATTACGTCATGCTTCAGAAATGTGGAAAATGGTCCGTTTTCAAATGTTTTATTTTTGAACGTCAGTTCACATTTGTAGGTGGATCATCAGTGTTAGAGCTAAAATTAGCATGTTTAAAGTGATTTTCATGCTTCTTGGGGCCCAAAACACAAGATTTATGGAATGGGTAAAAGTGCATGAAAATGGCCAATTTACTCACTCTGAGTTCTCAAAAAGGGTTTCTTCACCCCGGGAAGTTAATTAAATACCATTTGGAGGCATTTAATGTTAGAGCAAAAACGGCTGATTTTCGACAAAAGAGATAACACCCCCCCATTACGTCATGCTTCAGAAATGTGGAAAATGGTCCGTTTTCAAATGTTTTATTTTTGAACGTCAGTTCACATTTGTAGGTGGATCATCAGTGTTAGAGCTAAAATTAGCATGTTTAAAGTGATTTTCATGCTTCCAGGGGCTCGGGAAGTTAATTAAATACCATTTGGAGGCATTTAATGTTCGAGCAAAAACGGCTGATTTTCGACAAAAGAGATAACACCCCCCCATTACGTCATGCTTCAGAAATGTGGAAAATGGTCCGTTTTCAAATGTTTCATTTTTGAACGTCAGTTCACATTTGTAGGTGGATCATCAGTGTTAGAGCTAAAATTACCATGTTTAAAGTGATTTTCATGCTTCCAGGGGCCCAAAACACAAGATTTATGGAATGGTTAAAAGTGCATGAAAATGGCCAATTTACTCACTCTGAGTTCTCAAAAAGGGTTTCTTCACCCCGGGAAGTTAATTAAATACCATTTGGAGGCATTTAATGTTCGAGCAAAAACGGCTGATTTTCGACAAAAGAGATAACACCCCCCCATTACGTCATGCTTCAGAAATGTGGAAAATGGTCCGTTTTCAAATGTTTTATTTTTGAACGTCAGTTCACATTTGTAGGTGGATCATCAGTGTTAGAGCTAAAATTAGCATGTTTAAAGTGATTTTCATGCTTCCAGGGGCCCAAAACACAAGATTTATGGAATGGTTAAAAGTGCATGAAAATGGCCAATTTACTCACTCTGAGTTCTCAAAAAGGGTTTCTTCACCCCGGGAAGTTAATTAAATACCATTTGGAGGCATTTAATGTTCGAGCAAAAACGGCTGATTTTCGACAAAAGAGATAACACCCCCCCATTACGTCATGCTTCAGAAATGTGGAAAATGGTCCGTTTTCAAATGTTTTATTTTTGAACGTCAGTTCACATTTGTAGGTGGATCATCAGTGTTAGAGCTAAAATTAGCATGTTTAAAGTGATTTTCATGCTTCCAGGGGCTCGGGAAGTTAATTAAATACCATTTGGAGGCATTTAATGTTCGAGCAAAAACGGCTGATTTTCGACAAAAGAGATAACACCCCCCCATTACGTCATGCTTCAGAAATGTGGAAAATGGTCCGTTTTCAAATGTTTTATTTTTGAACGTCAGTTCACATTTGTAGGTGGATCATCAGTGTTAGAGCTAAAATTAGCATGTTTAAAGTGATTTTCATGCTTCCAGGGGCTCGGGAAGTGAAATAAATACAATTTGGAGGCATTTAATGTTCGAGCAAAAACGGCTGTATTTCGACAAAAGAGATAACACCCCCCCATTACGTCATGCTTCAGAAATGTGGAAAATGGTCCGTTTTCAAATGTTTTATTTTTGAACGTCAGTTCACATTTGTAGGTGGATCATCAGTGTTAGAGCTAAAATTAGCATGTTTAAAGTGATTTTCATGCTTCCAGGGGCTCGGGAAGTTAATTAAATACCATTTGGAGGCATTTAATGTTCGAGCAAAAACGGCTGTTTTTCGACAAAAGAGATTACACCCCCCCATTACATCATGCTTCAGAAATGTGGAAAATGGTCCGTTTTCAAATGTTTTATTTTTGAACGTCAGTTCACATTTGTAGGTGGATCATCAGTGTTAGAGCTAAAATTAGCATGTTTAAAGTGATTTTCATGCTTCCAGGGGCCCAAAACACAAGATTTATGGAATGGTTAAAAGTGCATGAAAGTGGCCAATTTACTCACTCTGAGTTCTCAAAAAGGGTTTCTTCACCCCGGGAAGTTAATTAAATACCATTTGGAGGCATTTAATGTTAGAGCAAAAACGGCTGATTTTCGACAAAAGAGATAACACCCCCCCATTACGTCATGCTTCAGAAATGTGGAAAATGGTCCGTTTTCAAATGTTTTATTTTTGAACGTCAGTTCACATTTGTAGGTGGATCATCAGTGTTAGAGCTAAAATTAGCATGTTTAAAGTGATTTTCATGCTTCCAGGGGCTCGGGAAGTTAATTAAATACCATTCGGAGGCATTAAATGTTCGAGCAAAAACGGCTGATTTTCGACAGAAGAGATAACACCCCCCCATTACGTCATGCTTCAGAAATGTGGAAAATGGTCCGTTTTCAAATGTTTTATTTTTGAACGTCAGTTCACATTTGTAGGTGGATCATCAGTGTTAGAGCTAAAATTAGCATGTTTAAAGTGATTTTCATGCTTCCAGGGGCCCAAAACACAAGATTTATGGAATGGTTAAAAGTGCATGAAAATGGCCAATTTACTCACTCTGAGTTCTCAAAAAGGGTTTCTTCACCCCGGGAAGTTAATTAAATACCATTTGGAGGCATTTAATGTTAGAGCAAAAACGGCTGATTTTCGACAAAAGAGATAACACCCCCCCATTACGTCATGCTTCAGAAATGTGGAAAATGGTCCGTTTTCAAATGTTTTATTTTTGAACGTCAGTTCACATTTGTAGGTGGATCATCAGTGTTAGAGCTAAAATTAGCATGTTTAAAGTGATTTTCATGCTTCCAGGGGCCCAAAACACAAGATTTATGGAATGGTTAAAAGTGCATGAAAATGGCCAATTTACTCACTCTGAGTTCTCAAAAAGGGTTTCTTCACCCCGGGAAGTTAATTAAATACCATTTGGAGGCATTTAATGTTCGAGCAAAAACGGCTGATTTTCGACAAAAGAGATAACACCCCCCCATTACGTCATGCTTCAGAAATGTGGAAAATGGTCCGTTTTCAAATGTTTTATTTTTGAACGTCAGTTCACATTTGTAGGTGGATCATCAGTGTTAGAGCTAAAATTAGCATGTTTAAAGTGATTTTCATGCTTCCAGGGGCCCAAAACACAAGATTTATGGAATGGTTAAAAGTGCATGAAAATGGCCAATTTACTCACTCTGAGTTCTCAAAAAGGGTTTCTTCACCCCGGGAAGTTAATTAAATACCATTTGGAGGCATTTAATGTTAGAGCAAAAACGGCTGATTTTCGACAAAAGAGATAACACCCCCCCATTACGTCATGCTTCAGAAATGTGGAAAATGGTCCGTTTTCAAATGTTTTATTTTTGAACGTCAGTTCACATTTGTAGGTGGATCATCAGTGTTAGAGCTAAAATTAGCATGTTTAAAGTGATTTTCATGCTTCCAGGGGCCCAAAACACAAGATTTATGGAATGGTTAAAAGTGCATGAAAATGGCCAATTTACTCACTCTGAGTTCTCAAAAAGGGTTTCTTCACCCCGGGAAGTTAATTAAATACCATTTGGAGGCATTTAATGTTCGAGCAAAAACGGCTGATTTTCGACAAAAGAGATAACACCCCCCCATTGCGTCATGCTTCAGAAATGTGGAAAATGGTCCGTTTTCAAATGTTTTATTTTTGAACGTCAGTTCACATTTGTAGGTGGATCATCAATGTTAGAGCTAAAATTAGCATGTTTAAAGTGATTTTCATGCTTCCAGGGGCTCGGGAAGTTAATTAAATACCATTTGGAGGCATTTAATGTTCGAGCAAAAACGGCGGATTTTCGACAAAAGAGATAACACCCCCCCATTACGTCATGCTTCAGAAATGTGGAAAATGGTCCGTTTTCAAATGTTTTATTTTTGAACGTCAGTTCACATTTGTAGGTGGATCATCAGTGTTAGAGCTAAAATTAGCATGTTTAAAGTGATTTTCATGCTTCTTGGGGCCCAAAACACAAGATTTATGGAATGTTTAAAAGTGCATGAAAATGGCCAATTTACTCACTCTGAGTTCTCAAAAAGGGTTTCTTCACCCCGGGAAGTTAATTAAATACCATTTGGAGGCATTTAATGTTAGAGCAAAAACGGCTGATTTTCGACAAAAGAGATAACACCCCCCCATTACGTCATGCTTCAGAAATGTGGAAAATGGTCCGTTTTCAAATGTTTTATTTTTGAACGTCAGTTCACATTTGTAGGTGGATCATCAGTGTTAGAGCTAAAATTAGCATGTTTAAAGTGATTTTCATGCTTCCAGGGGCCCAAAACACAAGATTTATGGAATGGTTAAAAGTGCATGAAAATGGCCAATTTACTCACTCTGAGTTCTCAAAAAGGGTTTCTTCACCCCGGGAAGTTAATTAAATACCATTTGGAGGCATTTAATGTTCGAGCAAAAACGGCTGATTTTCGACAAAATAGATAACACCCCCCCATTACGTCATGCTTCAGAAATGTGGAAAATGGTCCGTTTTCAAATGTTTTATTTTTGAACGTCAGTTCACATTTGTAGGTGGATCATCAGTGTTAGAGCTAAAATTAGCATGTTTAAAGTGATTTTCATGCTTCCAGGGGCCCAAAACACAAGATTTATGGAATGGTTAAAAGTGCATGAAAATGGCCAATTTACTCACTCTGAGTTCTCAAAAAGGGTTTCTTCACCCCGGGAAGTTAATTAAATACCATTTGGAGGCATTTAATGTTAGAGCAAAAACGGCTGATTTTCGACAAAAGAGATAACACCCCCCCATTACGTCATGCTTCAGAAATGTGGAAAATGGTCCGTTTTCAAATGTTTTATTTTTGAACGTCAGTTCATATTTGTAGGTGGATCATCAGTGTTAGAGCTAAAATTAGCATGTTTAAAGTGATTTTCATGCTTCCAGGGGCTCGGGAAGTTAATTAAATACCATTTGGAGGCATTTAATGTTCGAGCAAAAACGGCTGATTTTCGACAAAAGAGATTACACCCCCCCATTACATCATGCTTCAGAAATGTGGAAAATGGTCCGTTTTCAAATGTTTTATTTTTGAACGTCAGTTCACATTTGTAGGTGGATCATCAGTGTTAGAGCTAAAATTAGCATGTTTAAAGTGATTTTCATGCTTCCAGGGGCCCAAAACACAAGATTTATGGAATGGTTAAAAGTGCATGAAAGTGGCCAATTTACTCACTCTGAGTTCTCAAAAAGGGTTTCTTCACCCCGGGAAGTTAATTAAATACCATTTGGAGGCATTTAATGTTAGAGCAAAAACGGCTGATTTTCGACAAAAGAGATAACACCCCCCCATTACGTCATGCTTCAGAAATGTGGAAAATGGTCCGTTTTCAAATGTTTTATTTTTGAACGTCAGTTCACATTTGTAGGTGGATCATCAGTGTTAGAGCTAAAATTAGCATGTTTAAAGTGATTTTCATGCTTCCAGGGGCTCGGGAAGTTAATTAAATACCATTCGGAGGCATTAAATGTTCGAGCAAAAACGGCTGATTTTCGACAGAAGAGATAACACCCCCCCATTACATCATGCTTCAGAAATGTGGAAAATGGTCCGTTTTCAAATGTTTTATTTTTGAACGTCAGTTCACATTTGTAGGTGGATCATCAGTGTTAGAGCTAAAATTAGCATGTTTAAAGTGATTTTCATGCTTCCAGGGGCCCAAAACACAAGATTTATGGAATGGTTAAAAGTGCATGAAAATGGCCAATTTACTCACTCTGAGTTCTCAAAAAGGGTTTCTTCACCCCGGGAAGTTAATTAAATACCATTTGGAGGCATTTAATGTTCGAACAAAAACGGCTGATTTTCGACAAAAGAGATAACACCCCCCCATTACGTCATGCTTCAGAAATGTGGAAAATGGTCCGTTTTCAAATGTTTTATTTTGAACGTCAGTTCACATTTGTAGGTGGATCATCAGTGTTAGAGCTAAAATTAGCATGTTTAAAGGGATTTTCATGCTTCCAGGGGCCCAAAACACAAGATTTATGGAATGGTTAAAAGTGCATGAAAATGGCCAATTTACTCACTCTGAGTTCTCAAAAAGGGTTTCTTCACCCCGGGAAGTTAATTAAATACCATTTGGAGGCATTTAATGTTCGAGCAAAAACGGCTGATTTTCGACAAAAGAGATAACACCCCCCCATTACGTCATGCTTCAGAAATGTGGAAAATGGTCCGTTTTCAAATGTTTTATTTTTGAACGTCAGTTCACATTTGTAGGTGGATCATCAGTGTTAGAGCTAAAATTAGCATGTTTAAAGTGATTTTCATGCTTCCAGGGGCCCAAAACACAAGATTTATGGAATGGTTAAAAGTGCATGAAAATGGCCAATTTACTCACTCTGAGTTCTCAAAAAGGGTTTCTTCACCCCGGGAAGTTAATTAAATACCATTTGGAGGCATTTAATGTTAGAGCAAAAACGGCTGATTTTCGACAAAAGAGATAACACCCCCCCATTACGTCATGCTTCAGAAATGTGGAAAATGGTCCGTTTTCAAATGTTTTATTTTTGAACGTCAGTTCACATTTGTAGGTGGATCATCAGTGTTAGAGCTAAAATTAGCATGTTTAAAGTGATTTTCATGCTTCCAGGGGCCCAAAACACAAGATTTATGGAATGGTTAAAAGTGCATGAAAATGGCCAATTTACTCACTCTGAGTTCTCAAAAAGGGTTTCTTCACCCCGGGAAGTTAATTAAATACCATTTGGAGGCATTTAATGTTCGAGCAAAAACGGCTGATTTTCGACAAAAGAGATAACACCCCCCCATTGCGTCATGCTTCAGAAATGTGGAAAATGGTCCGTTTTCAAATGTTTTATTTTTGAACGTCAGTTCACATTTGTAGGTGGATCATCAGTGTTAGAGCTAAAATTAGCATGTTTAAAGTGATTTTCATGCTTCCAGGGGCTCGGGAAGTTAATTAAATACCATTTGGAGGCATTTAATGTTCGAGCAAAAACGGCGGATTTTCGACAAAAGAGATAACACCCCCCCATTACGTCATGCTTCAGAAATGTGGAAAATGGTCCGTTTTCAAATGTTTTATTTTTGAACGTCAGTTCACATTTGTAGGTGGATCATCAGTGTTAGAGCTAAAATTAGCATGTTTAAAGTGATTTTCATGCTTCTTGGGGCCCAAAACACAAGATTTATGGAATGTTTAAAAGTGCATGAAAATGGCCAATTTACTCACTCTGAGTTCTCAAAAAGGGTTTCTTCACCCCGGGAAGTTAATTAAATACCATTTGGAGGCATTTAATGTTAGAGCAAAAACGGCTGATTTTCGACAAAAGAGATAACACCCCCCCATTACGTCATGCTTCAGAAATGTGGAAAATGGTCCGTTTTCAAATGTTTTATTTTTGAACGTCAGTTCACATTTGTAGGTGGATCATCAGTGTTAGAGCTAAAATTAGCATGTTTAAAGTGATTTTCATGCTTCTTGGGGCCCAAAACACAAGATTTATGGAATGGGTAAAAGTGCATGAAAATGGCCAATTTACTCACTCTGAGTTCTCAAAAAGGGTTTCTTCACCCCGGGAAGTTAATTAAATACCATTTGGAGGCATTTAATGTTAGAGCAAAAACGGCTGATTTTCGACAAAAGAGATAACACCCCCCCATTACGTCATGCTTCAGAAATGTGGAAAATGGTCCGTTTTCAAATGTTTTATTTTTGAACGTCAGTTCACATTTGTAGGTGGATCATCAGTGTTAGAGCTAAAATTCGCATGTTTAAAGTGATTTTCATGCTTCCAGGGGCTCGGGAAGTTAATTAAATACCATTTGGAGGCATTTAATGTTCGAGCAAAAACGGCTGATTTTCGACAAAAGAGATAACACCCCCCCATTACGTCATGCTTCAGAAATGTGGAAAATGGTCCGTTTTCAAATGTTTCATTTTTGAACGTCAGTTCACATTTGTAGGTGGATCATCAGTGTTAGAGCTAAAATTACCATGTTTAAAGTGATTTTCATGCTTCCAGGGGCCCAAAACACAAGATTTATGGAATGGTTAAAAGTGCATGAAAATGGCCAATTTACTCACTCTGAGTTCTCAAAAAGGGTTTCTTCACCCCGGGAAGTTAATTAAATACCATTTGGAGGCATTTAATGTTCGAGCAAAAACGGCTGATTTTCGACAAAAGAGATAACACCCCCCCATTACGTCATGCTTCAGAAATGTGGAAAATGGTCCGTTTTCAAATGTTTTATTTTTGAACGTCAGTTCACATTTGTAGGTGGATCATCAGTGTTAGAGCTAAAATTAGCATGTTTAAAGTGATTTTCATGCTTCCAGGGGCCCAAAACACAAGATTTATGGAATGGTTAAAAGTGCATGAAAATGGCCAATTTACTCACTCTGAGTTCTCAAAAAGGGTTTCTTCACCCCGGGAAGTTAATTAAATACCATTTGGAGGCATTTAATGTTCGAGCAAAAACGGCTGATTTTCGACAAAAGAGATAACACCCCCCCATTACGTCATGCTTCAGAAATGTGGAAAATGGTCCGTTTTCAAATGTTTTATTTTTGAACGTCAGTTCACATTTGTAGGTGGATCATCAGTGTTAGAGCTAAAATTAGCATGTTTAAAGTGATTTTCATGCTTCCAGGGGCTCGGGAAGTTAATTAAATACCATTTGGAGGCATTTAATGTTCGAGCAAAAACGGCTGATTTTCGACAAAAGAGATAACACCCCCCCATTACGTCATGCTTCAGAAATGTGGAAAATGGTCCGTTTTCAAATGTTTTATTTTTGAACGTCAGTTCACATTTGTAGGTGGATCATCAGTGTTAGAGCTAAAATTAGCATGTTTAAAGTGATTTTCATGCTTCCAGGGGCTCGGGAAGTGAAATAAATACCATTTGGAGGCATTTAATGTTCGAGCAAAAACGGCTGTATTTCGACAAAAGAGATAACACCCCCCCATTACGTCATGCTTCAGAAATGTGGAAAATGGTCCGTTTTCAAATGTTTTATTTTTGAACGTCAGTTCACATTTGTAGGTGGATCATCAGTGTTAGAGCTAAAATTAGCATGTTTAAAGTGATTTTCATGCTTCCAGGGGCCCAAAACACAAGATTTATGGAATGGTTAAAAGTGCATGAAAATGGCCAATTTACTCACTCTGAGTTCTCAAAAAGGGTTTCTTCACCCCGGGAAGTTAATTAAATACCATTTGGAGGCATTTAATGTTAGAGCAAAAACGGCTGATTTTCGACAAAAGAGATAACACCCCCCCATTACGTCATGCTTCAGAAATGTGGAAAATGGTCCGGTTTCAAATGTTTTATTTTTGAACGTCAGTTCACATTTGTAGGTGGATCATCAGTGTTAGAGCTAAAATTAGCATGTTTAAAGTGATTTTCATGCTTCCAGGGGCTCGGGAAGTTAATTAAATACCATTTGGAGGCATTTAATGTTCGAGCAAAAACGGCTGATTTTCGACAAAAGAGATAACACCCCCCCATTACGTCATGCTTCAGAAATGTGGAAAATGGTCCGTTTTCAAATGTTTTATTTTTGAACGTCAGTTCACATTTGTAGGTGGATCATCAGTGTTAGAGCTAAAATTAGCATGTTTAAAGTGATTTTCATGCTTCCAGGGGCTCGGGAAGTGAAATAAATACCATTTGGAGGCATTTAATGTTCGAGCAAAAACGGCTGTATTTCGACAAAAGAGATAACACCCCCCCATTACGTCATGCTTCAGAAATGTGGAAAATGGTCCGTTTTCAAATGTTTTATTTTTGAACGTCAGTTCACATTTGTAGGTGGATCATCAGTGTTAGAGCTAAAATTAGCATGTTTAAAGTGATTTTCATGCTTCCAGGGGCTCGGGAAGTTAATTAAATACCATTTGGAGGCATTTAATGTTCGAGCAAAAACGGCTGATTTTCGACAAAAGAGATAACACCCCCCCATTACGTCATGCTTCAGAAATGTGGAAAATGGTCCGTTTTCAAATGTTTTATTTTTGAACGTCAGTTCACATTTGTAGGTGGATCATCAGTGTTAGAGCTAAAATTAGCATGTTTAAAGTGATTTTCATGCTTCCAGGGGCCCAAAACACAAGATTTATGGAATGGTTAAAAGTGCATGAAAATGGCCAATTTACTCACTCTGAGTTCTCAAAAAGGGTTTCTTCACCCCGGGAAGTTAATTAAATACCATTTGGAGGCATTTAATGTTAGAGCAAAAACGGCTGATTTTCGACAAAAGAGATAACACCCCCCCATTACGTCATGCTTCAGAAATGTGGAAAATGGTCCGTTTTCAAATGTTTTATTTTTGAACGTCAGTTCACATTTGTAGGTGGATCATCAGTGTTAGAGCTAAAATTAGCATGTTTAAAGTGATTTTCATGCTTCCAGGGGCCCAAAACACAAGATTTATGGAATGGTTAAAAGTGCATGAAAATGGCCAATTTACTCACTCTGAGTTCTCAAAAAGGGTTTCTTCACCCCGGGAAGTTAATTAAATACCATTTGGAGGCATTTAATGTTCGAACAAAAACGGCTGATTTTCGACAAAAGAGATAACACCCCCCCATTACGTCATGCTTCAGAAATGTGGAAAATGGTCCGTTTTCAAATGTTTTATTTTGAACGTCAGTTCACATTTGTAGGTGGATCATCAGTGTTAGAGCTAAAATTAGCATGTTTAAAGGGATTTTCATGCTTCCAGGGGCCCAAAACACAAGATTTATGGAATGGTTAAAAGTGCATGAAAATGGCCAATTTACTCACTCTGAGTTCTCAAAAAGGGTTTCTTCACCCCGGGAAGTTAATTAAATACCATTTGGAGGCATTTAATGTTCGAGCAAAAATGGCTGATTTTCGACAAAAGAGATAACACCCCCCCATTACGTCATGCTTCAGAAATGTGGAAAATGGTCCGTTTTCAAATGTTTTATTTTTGAACGTCAGTTCACATTTGTAGGTGGATCATCAGTGTTAGAGCTAAAATTAGCATGTTTAAAGTGATTTTCATGCTTCCAGGGGCCCAAAACACAAGATTTATGGAATGGTTAAAAGTGCATGAAAATGGCCAATTTACTCACTCTGAGTTCTCAAAAAGGGTTTCTTCACCCCGGGAAGTTAATTAAATACCATTTGGAGGCATTTAATGTTCGAGCAAAAACGGCTGATT
Source organism: Lissotriton vulgaris (assembly GCF_964263255.1). Lineage (NCBI taxonomy): Eukaryota > Metazoa > Chordata > Amphibia > Caudata > Salamandridae > Lissotriton > Lissotriton vulgaris. Next base: position 191,303 of record NW_028242042.1, on the reverse strand, counting down.
TTCGACAAAAGAGATAACACCCCCCCATTGCGTCATGCTTCAGAAATGTGGAAAATGGTCCGTTTTCAAATGTTTTATTTTTGAACGTCAGTTCACATTTGTAGGTGGATCATCAGTGTTAGAGCTAAAATTAGCATGTTTAAAGTGATTTTCATGCTTCCAGGGGCTCGGGAAGTTAATTAAATACCATTTGGAGGCATTTAATGTTCGAGCAAAAACGGCGGATTTTCGACAAAAGAGATAACACCCCCCCATTACGTCATGCTTCAGAAATGTGGAAAATGGTCCGTTTTCAAATGTTTTATTTTTGAACGTCAGTTCACATTTGTAGGTGGATCATCAGTGTTAGAGCTAAAATTAGCATGTTTAAAGTGATTTTCATGCTTCTTGGGGCCCAAAACACAAGATTTATGGAATGTTTAAAAGTGCATGAAAATGGCCAATTTACTCACTCTGAGTTCTCAAAAAGGGTTTCTTCACCCCGGGAAGTTAATTAAATACCATTTGGAGGCATTTAATGTTAGAGCAAAAACGGCTGATTTTCGACAAAAGAGATAACACCCCCCCATTACGTCATGCTTCAGAAATGTGGAAAATGGTCCGTTTTCAAATGTTTTATTTTTGAACGTCAGTTCACATTTGTAGGTGGATCATCAGTGTTAGAGCTAAAATTAGCATGTTTAAAGTGATTTTCATGCTTCTTGGGGCCCAAAACACAAGATTTATGGAATGGGTAAAAGTGCATGAAAATGGCCAATTTACTCACTCTGAGTTCTCAAAAAGGGTTTCTTCACCCCGGGAAGTTAATTAAATACCATTTGGAGGCATTTAATGTTAGAGCAAAAACGGCTGATTTTCGACAAAAGAGATAACACCCCCCCATTACGTCATGCTTCAGAAATGTGGAAAATGGTCCGTTTTCAAATGTTTTATTTTTGAACGTCAGTTCACATTTGTAGGTGGATCATCAGTGTTAGAGCTAAAATTAGCATGTTTAAAGTGATTTTCATGCTTCCAGGGGCTCGGGAAGTTAATTAAATACCATTTGGAGGCATTTAATGTTCGAGCAAAAACGGCTGATTTTCGACAAAAGAGATAACACCCCCCCATTACGTCATGCTTCAGAAATGTGGAAAATGGTCCGTTTTCAAATGTTTCATTTTTGAACGTCAGTTCACATTTGTAGGTGGATCATCAGTGTTAGAGCTAAAATTACCATGTTTAAAGTGATTTTCATGCTTCCAGGGGCCCAAAACACAAGATTTATGGAATGGTTAAAAGTGCATGAAAATGGCCAATTTACTCACTCTGAGTTCTCAAAAAGGGTTTCTTCACCCCGGGAAGTTAATTAAATACCATTTGGAGGCATTTAATGTTCGAGCAAAAACGGCTGATTTTCGACAAAAGAGATAACACCCCCCCATTACGTCATGCTTCAGAAATGTGGAAAATGGTCCGTTTTGAAATGTTTTATTTTTGAACGTCAGTTCACATTTGTAGGTGGATCATCAGTGTTAGAGCTAAAATTAGCATGTTTAAAGTGATTTTCATGCTTCCAGGGGCCCAAAACACAAGATTTATGGAATGGTTAAAAGTGCATGAAAATGGCCAATTTACTCACTCTGAGTTCTCAAAAAGGGTTTCTTCACCCCGGGAAGTTAATTAAATACCATTTGGAGGCATTTAATGTTCGAGCAAAAACGGCTGATTTTCGACAAAAGAGATAACACCCCCCCATTACGTCATGCTTCAGAAATGTGGAAAATGGTCCGTTTTCAAATGTTTTATTTTTGAACGTCAGTTCACATTTGTAGGTGGATCATCAGTGTTAGAGCTAAAATTAGCATGTTTAAAGTGATTTTCATGCTTCCAGGGGCTCGGGAAGTTAATTAAATACCATTTGGAGGCATTTAATGTTCGAGCAAAAACGGCTGTTTTTCGACAAAAGAGATAACACCCCCCCATTACGTCATGCTTCAGAAATGTGGAAAATGGTCCGTTTTCAAATGTTTTATTTTTGAACGTCAGTTCACATTTGTAGGTGGATCATCAGTGTTAGAGCTAAAATTAGCATGTTTAAAGTGATTTTCATGCTTCCAGGGGCTCGGGAAGTGAAATAAATACCATTTGGAGGCATTTAATGTTCGAGCAAAAACGGCTGTATTTCGACAAAAGAGATAACACCCCCCCATTACGTCATGCTTCAGAAATGTGGAAAATGGTCCGTTTTCAAATGTTTTATTTTTGAACGTCAGTTCACATTTGTAGGTGGATCATCAGTGTTAGAGCTAAAATTAGCATGTTTAAAGTGATTTTCATGCTTCCAGGGGCTCGGGAAGTTAATTAAATACCATTTGGAGGCATTTAATGTTCGAGCAAAAACGGCTGATTTTCGACAAAAGAGATTACACCCCCCCATTACATCATGCTTCAGAAATGTGGAAAATGGTCCGTTTTCAAATGTTTTATTTTTGAACGTCAGTTCACATTTGTAGGTGGATCATCAGTGTTAGAGCTAAAATTAGCATGTTTAAAGTGATTTTCATGCTTCCAGGGGCCCAAAACACAAGATTTATGGAATGGTTAAAAGTGCATGAAAGTGGCCAATTTACTCACTCTGAGTTCTCAAAAAGGGTTTCTTCACCCCGGGAAGTTAATTAAATACCATTTGGAGGCATTTAATGTTAGAGCAAAAACGGCTGATTTTCGACAAAAGAGATAACACCCCCCCATTACGTCATGCTTCAGAAATGTGGAAAATGGTCCGTTTTCAAATGTTTTATTTTTGAACGTCAGTTCACATTTGTAGGTGGATCATCAGTGTTAGAGCTAAAATTAGCATGTTTAAAGTGATTTTCATGCTTCCAGGGGCTCGGGAAGTTAATTAAATACCATTCGGAGGCATTAAATGTTCGAGCAAAAACGGCTGATTTTCGACAGAAGAGATAACACCCCCCCATTACGTCATGCTTCAGAAATGTGGAAAATGGTCCGTTTTCAAATGTTTTATTTTTGAACGTCAGTTCACATTTGTAGGTGGATCATCAGTGTTAGAGCTAAAATTAGCATGTTTAAAGTGATTTTCATGCTTCCAGGGGCCCAAAACACAAGATTTATGGAATGGTTAAAAGTGCATGAAAATGGCCAATTTACTCACTCTGAGTTCTCAAAAAGGGTTTCTTCACCCCGGGAAGTTAATTAAATACCATTTGGAGGCATTTAATGTTCGAACAAAAACGGCTGATTTTCGACAAAAGAGATAACACCCCCCCATTACGTCATGCTTCAGAAATGTGGAAAATGGTCCGTTTTCAAATGTTTTATTTTTGAACGTCAGTTCACATTTGTAGGTGGATCATCAGTGTTAGAGCTAAAATTAGCATGTTTAAAGTGATTTTCATGCTTCCAGGGGCCCAAAACACAAGATTTATGGAATGGTTAAAAGTGCATGAAAATGGCCAATTTACTCACTCTGAGTTCTCAAAAAGGGTTTCTTCACCCCGGGAAGTTAATTAAATACCATTTGGAGGCATTTAATGTTAGAGCAAAAACGGCTGATTTTCGACAAAAGAGATAACACCCCCCCATTACGTCATGCTTCAGAAATGTGGAAAATGGTCCGTTTTCAAATGTTTTATTTTTGAACGTCAGTTCACATTTGTAGGTGGATCATCAGTGTTAGAGCTAAAATTAGCATGTTTAAAGTGATTTTCATGCTTCTTGGGGCCCAAAACACAAGATTTATGGAATGGGTAAAAGTGCATGAAAATGGCCAATTTACTCACTCTGAGTTCTCAAAAAGGGTTTCTTCACCCCGGGAAGTTAATTAAATACCATTTGGAGGCATTTAATGTTAGAGCAAAAACGGCTGATTTTCGACAAAAGAGATAACACCCCCCCATTACGTCATGCTTCAGAAATGTGGAAAATGGTCCGTTTTCAAATGTTTTATTTTTGAACGTCAGTTCACATTTGTAGGTGGATCATCAGTGTTAGAGCTAAAATTCGCATGTTTAAAGTGATTTTCATGCTTCCAGGGGCTCGGGAAGTTAATTAAATACCATTTGGAGGCATTTAATGTTCGAGCAAAAACGGCTGATTTTCGACAAAAGAGATAACACCCCCCCATTACGTCATGCTTCAGAAATGTGGAAAATGGTCCGTTTTCAAATGTTTCATTTTTGAACGTCAGTTCACATTTGTAGGTGGATCATCAGTGTTAGAGCTAAAATTACCATGTTTAAAGTGATTTTCATGCTTCCAGGGGCCCAAAACACAAGATTTATGGAATGGTTAAAAGTGCATGAAAATGGCCAATTTACTCACTCTGAGTTCTCAAAAAGGGTTTCTTCACCCCGGGAAGTTAATTAAATACCATTTGGAGGCATTTAATGTTCGAGCAAAAACGGCTGATTTTCGACAAAAGAGATAACACCCCCCCATTACGTCATGCTTCAGAAATGTGGAAAATGGTCCGTTTTCAAATGTTTTATTTTTGAACGTCAGTTCACATTTGTAGGTGGATCATCAGTGTTAGAGCTAAAATTAGCATGTTTAAAGTGATTTTCATGCTTCCAGGGGCCCAAAACACAAGATTTATGGAATGGTTAAAAGTGCATGAAAATGGCCAATTTACTCACTCTGAGTTCTCAAAAAGGGTTTCTTCACCCCGGGAAGTTAATTAAATACCATTTGGAGGCATTTAATGTTCGAGCAAAAACGGCTGATTTTTGACAAAAGAGATAACACCCCCACCATTGCGTCATGCTTCAGAAATGTGGAAAATGGTCCGTTTTCAAATGTTTTATTTTTGAACGTCAGTTCACATTTGTAGGTGGATCATCAGTGTTAGAGCTAAAATTAGCATGTTTAAAGTGATTTTCATGCTTCCAGGGGCTCGGGAAGTTAATTAAATACCATTTGGAGGCATTTAATGTTCGAGCAAAAACGGCGGATTTTCGACAAAAGAGATAACACCCCCCCATTACGTCATGCTTCAGAAATGTGGAAAATGGTCCGTTTTCAAATGTTTTATTTTTGAACGTCAGTTCACATTTGTAGGTGGATCATCAGTGTTAGAGCTAAAATTAGCATGTTTAAAGTGATTTTCATGCTTCTTGGGGCCCAAAACACAAGATTTATGGAATGTTTAAAAGTGCATGAAAATGGCCAATTTACTCACTCTGAGTTCTCAAAAAGGGTTTCTTCACCCCGGGAAGTTAATTAAATACCATTTGGAGGCATTTAATGTTAGAGCAAAAACGGCTGATTTTCGACAAAAGAGATAACACCCCCCCATTACGTCATGCTTCAGAAATGTGGAAAATGGTCCGTTTTCAAATGTTTTATTTTTGAACGTCAGTTCACATTTGTAGGTGGATCATCAGTGTTAGAGCTAAAATTAGCATGTTTAAAGTGATTTTCATGCTTCTTGGGGCCCAAAACACAAGATTTATGGAATGGGTAAAAGTGCATGAAAATGGCCAATTTACTCACTCTGAGTTCTCAAAAAGGGTTTCTTCACCCCGGGAAGTTAATTAAATACCATTTGGAGGCATTTAATGTTCGAACAAAAACGGCTGATTTTCGACAAAAGAGATAACACCCCCCCATTACGTCATGCTTCAGAAATGTGGAAAATGGTCCGTTTTCAAATGTTTTATTTTGAACGTCAGTTCACATTTGTAGGTGGATCATCAGTGTTAGAGCTAAAATTAGCATGTTTAAAGGGATTTTCATGCTTCCAGGGGCCCAAAACACAAGATTTATGGAATGGTTAAAAGTGCATGAAAATGGCCAATTTACTCACTCTGAGTTCTCAAAAAGGGTTTCTTCACCCCGGGAAGTTAATTAAATACCATTTGGAGGCATTTAATGTTCGAGCAAAAACGGCTGATTTTCGACAAAAGAGATAACACCCCCCCATTACGTCATGCTTCAGAAATGTGGAAAATGGTCCGTTTTCAAATGTTTTATTTTTGAACGTCAGTTCACATTTGTAGGTGGATCATCAGTGTTAGAGCTAAAATTAGCATGTTTAAAGTGATTTTCATGCTTCCAGGGGCCCAAAACACAAGATTTATGGAATGGTTAAAAGTGCATGAAAATGGCCAATTTACTCACTCTGAGTTCTCAAAAAGGGTTTCTTCACCCCGGGAAGTTAATTAAATACCATTTGGAGGCATTTAATGTTAGAGCAAAAACGGCTGATTTTCGACAAAAGAGATAACACCCCCCCATTACGTCATGCTTCAGAAATGTGGAAAATGGTCCGTTTTCAAATGTTTTATTTTTGAACGTCAGTTCACATTTGTAGGTGGATCATCAGTGTTAGAGCTAAAATTAGCATGTTTAAAGTGATTTTCATGCTTCCAGGGGCCCAAAACACAAGATTTATGGAATGGTTAAAAGTGCATGAAAATGGCCAATTTACTCACTCTGAGTTCTCAAAAAGGGTTTCTTCACCCCGGGAAGTTAATTAAATACCATTTGGAGGCATTTAATGTTCGAGCAAAAACGGCTGATTTTCGACAAAAGAGATAACACCCCCCCATTGCGTCATGCTTCAGAAATGTGGAAAATGGTCCGTTTTCAAATGTTTTATTTTTGAACGTCAGTTCACATTTGTAGGTGGATCATCAGTGTTAGAGCTAAAATTAGCATGTTTAAAGTGATTTTCATGCTTCCAGGGGCTCGGGAAGTTAATTAAATACCATTTGGAGGCATTTAATGTTCGAGCAAAAACGGCGGATTTTCGACAAAAGAGATAACACCCCCCCATTACGTCATGCTTCAGAAATGTGGAAAATGGTCCGTTTTCAAATGTTTTATTTTTGAACGTCAGTTCACATTTGTAGGTGGATCATCAGTGTTAGAGCTAAAATTAGCATGTTTAAAGTGATTTTCATGCTTCTTGGGGCCCAAAACACAAGATTTATGGAATGTTTAAAAGTGCATGAAAATGGCCAATTTACTCACTCTGAGTTCTCAAAAAGGGTTTCTTCACCCCGGGAAGTTAATTAAATACCATTTGGAGGCATTTAATGTTAGAGCAAAAACGGCTGATTTTCGACAAAAGAGATAACACCCCCCCATTACGTCATGCTTCAGAAATGTGGAAAATGGTCCGTTTTCAAATGTTTTATTTTTGAACGTCAGTTCACATTTGTAGGTGGATCATCAGTGTTAGAGCTAAAATTAGCATGTTTAAAGTGATTTTCATGCTTCTTGGGGCCCAAAACACAAGATTTATGGAATGGGTAAAAGTGCATGAAAATGGCCAATTTACTCACTCTGAGTTCTCAAAAAGGGTTTCTTCACCCCGGGAAGTTAATTAAATACCATTTGGAGGCATTTAATGTTAGAGCAAAAACGGCTGATTTTCGACAAAAGAGATAACACCCCCCCATTACGTCATGCTTCAGAAATGTGGAAAATGGTCCGTTTTCAAATGTTTTATTTTTGAACGTCAGTTCACATTTGTAGGTGGATCATCAGTGTTAGAGCTAAAATTAGCATGTTTAAAGTGATTTTCATGCTTCCAGGGGCTCGGGAAGTTAATTAAATACCATTTGGAGGCATTTAATGTTCGAGCAAAAACGGCTGATTTTCGACAAAAGAGATAACACCCCCCCATTACGTCATGCTTCAGAAATGTGGAAAATGGTCCGTTTTCAAATGTTTCATTTTTGAACGTCAGTTCACATTTGTAGGTGGATCATCAGTGTTAGAGCTAAAATTAGCATGTTTAAAGTGATTTTCATGCTTCCAGGGGCCCAAAACACAAGATTTATGGAATGGTTAAAAGTGCATGAAAATGGCCAATTTACTCACTCTGAGTTCTCAAAAAGGGTTTCTTCACCCCGGGAAGTTAATTAAATACCATTTGGAGGCATTTAATGTTCGAGCAAAAACGGTTGATTTTCGACAAAAGAGATAACACCCCCCCATTACGTCATGCTTCAGAAATGTGGAAAATGGTCCGTTTTCAAATGTTTTATTTTTGAACGTCAGTTCACATTTGTAGGTGGATCATCAGTGTTAGAGCTAAAATTAGCATGTTTAAAGTGATTTTCATGCTTCCAGGGGCCCAAAACACAAGATTTATGGAATGGTTAAAAGTGCATGAAAATGGCCAATTTACTCACTCTGAGTTCTCAAAAAGGGTTTCTTCACCCCGGGAAGTTAATTAAATACCATTTGGAGGATTTTAATGTTCGAGCAAAAACGGCTGATTTTCGACGAAAGAGCTAACACCCCCCCATTACGTCATGCTTTAGAAATGTGGAAAATGGTCCGTTTTCAAATGTTTTATTTTTGAACGTCAGTTCACATTTGTAGGTGGATCATCAGTGTTAGAGCTAAAATTAGCATGTTTAAAGTGATTTTCATGCTTCCAGGGGCTCGGGAAGTTAATTAAATACCATTTGGAGGCATTTAATGTTCGAGCAAAAACGGCTGATTTTCGACAAAATAGATAACACCCCCCCATTACGTCATGCTTCAGAAATGTGGAAAATGGTCCGTTTTCAAATGTTTTACTTTTGAACGTCAGTTCACATTTGTAGGTGGATCATCAGTGTTAGAGCTAAAATTAGCATGTTTAAAGTGATTTTCATGCTTCCAGGGGCCCAAAACACAAGATTTATGGAATGGTTAAAAGTGCATGAAAATGGCCAATTTACTCACTCTGAGTTCTCAAAAAGGGTTTCTTCACCCCGGGAAGTTAATTAAATACCATTTGGAGGCATTTAATGTTCGAGCAAAAACGGCTGATTTTCGACAAAAGAGATAACACCCCCCCATTACGTCATGCTTCAGAAATGTGGAAAATGGTCCGTTTTCAAATGTTTTATTTTTGAACGTCAGTTCACATTTGTAGGTGGATCATCAGTGTTAGAGCTAAAATTAGCATGTTTAAAGTGATTTTCATGCTTCCAGGGGCCCAAAACACAAGATTTATGGAATGGTTAAAAGTGCATGAAAATGGCCAATTTACTCACTCTGAGTTCTCAAAAAGGGTTTCTTCACCCCGGGAAGTTAATTAAATACCATTTGGAGGCATTTAATGTTAGAGCAAAAACGGCTGATTTTCGACAAAAGAGATAACACCCCCCCATTACGTCATGCTTCAGAAATGTGGAAAATGGTCCGTTTTCAAATGTTTTATTTTTGAACGTCAGTTCACATTTGTAGGTGGATCATCAGTGTTAGAGCTAAAATTAGCATGTTTAAAGTGATTTTCATGCTTCCAGGGGCCCAAAACACAAGATTTATGGAATGGTTAAAAGTGCATGAAAATGGCCAATTTACTCACTCTGAGTTCTCAAAAAGGGTTTCTTCACCCCGGGAAGTTAATTAAATACCATTTGGAGGCATTTAATGTTCGAGCAAAAACGGCTGATTTTCGACAAAAGAGATAACACCCCCCCCATTGCGTCATGCTTCAGAAATGTGGAAAATGGTCCGTTTTCAAATGTTTTATTTTTGAACGTCAGTTCACATTTGTAGGTGGATCATCAGTGTTAGAGCTAAAATTAGCATGTTTAAAGTGATTTTCATGCTTCCAGGGGCTCGGGAAGTTAATTAAATACCATTTGGAGGCATTTAATGTTCGAGCAAAAACGGCGGATTTTCGACAAAAGAGATAACACCCCCCCATTACGTCATGCTTCAGAAATGTGGAAAATGGTCCGTTTTCAAATGTTTTATTTTTGAACGTCAGTTCACATTTGTAGGTGGATCATCAGTGTTAGAGCTAAAATTAGCATGTTTAAAGTGATTTTCATGCTTCTTGGGGCCCAAAACACAAGATTTATGGAATGTTTAAAAGTGCATGAAAATGGCCAATTTACTCACTCTGAGTTCTCAAAAAGGGTTTCTTCACCCCGGGAAGTTAATTAAATACCATTTGGAGGCATTTAATGTTAGAGCAAAAACGGCTGATTTTCGACAAAAGAGATAACACCCCCCCATTACGTCATGCTTCAGAAATGTGGAAAATGGTCCGTTTTCAAATGTTTTATTTTTGAACGTCAGTTCACATTTGTAGGTGGATCATCAGTGTTAGAGCTAAAATTAGCATGTTTAAAGTGATTTTCATGCTTCTTGGGGCCCAAAACACAAGATTTATGGAATGGGTAAAAGTGCATGAAAATGGCCAATTTACTCACTCTGAGTTCTCAAAAAGGGTTTCTTCACCCCGGGAAGTTAATTAAATACCATTTGGAGGCATTTAATGTTAGAGCAAAAACGGCTGATTTTCGACAAAAGAGATAACACCCCCCCATTACGTCATGCTTCAGAAATGTGGAAAATGGTCCGTTTTCAAATGTTTTATTTTTGAACGTCAGTTCACATTTGTAGGTGGATCATCAGTGTTAGAGCTAAAATTAGCATGTTTAAAGTGATTTTCATGCTTCCAGGGGCTCGGGAAGTTAATTAAATACCATTTGGAGGCATTTAATGTTCGAGCAAAAACGGCTGATTTTCGACAAAAGAGATAACACCCCCCCATTACGTCATGCTTCAGAAATGTGGAAAATGGTCCGTTTTCAAATGTTTCATTTTTGAACGTCAGTTCACATTTGTAGGTGGATCATCAGTGTTAGAGCTAAAATTACCATGTTTAAAGTGATTTTCATGCTTCCAGGGGCCCAAAACACAAGATTTATGGAATGGTTAAAAGTGCATGAAAATGGCCAATTTACTCACTCTGAGTTCTCAAAAAGGGTTTCTTCACCCCGGGAAGTTAATTAAATACCATTTGGAGGCATTTAATGTTCGAGCAAAAACGGCTGATTTTCGACAAAAGAGATAACACCCCCCCATTACGTCATGCTTCAGAAATGTGGAAAATGGTCTGTTTTCAAATGTTTTATTTTTGAACGTCAGTTCACATTTGTAGGTGGATCATCAGTGTTAGAGCTAAAATTAGCATGTTTAAAGTGATTTTCATGCTTCCAGGGGCCCAAAACACAAGATTTATCGAATGGTTAAAAGTGCATGAAAATGGCCAATTTACTCACTCTGAGTTCTCAAAAAGGGTTTCTTCACCCCGGGAAGTTAATTAAATACCATTTGGAGGCATTTAATGTTCGAGCAAAAACGGTTGATTTTCGACAAAAGAGATAACACCCCCCCATTACGTCATGCTTCAGAAATGTGGAAAATGGTCCGTTTTCAAATGTTTTATTTTTGAACGTCAGTTCACATTTGTAGGTGGATCATCAGTGTTAGAGCTAAAATTAGCATGTTTAAAGTGATTTTCATGCTTCCAGGGGCCCAAAACACAAGATTTATGGAATGGTTAAAAGTGCATGAAAATGGCCAATTTACTCACTCTGAGTTCTCAAAAAGGGTTTCTTCACCCCGGGAAGTTAATTAAATACCATTTGGAGGATTTTAATGTTCGAGCAAAAACGGCTGATTTTCGACGAAAGAGCTAACACCCCCCCATTACGTCATGCTTTAGAAATGTGGAAAATGGTCCGTTTTCAAATGTTTTATTTTTGAACGTCAGTTCACATTTGTAGGTGGATCATCAGTGTTAGAGCTAAAATTAGCATGTTTAAAGTGATTTTCATGCTTCCAGGGGCTCGGGAAGTTAATTAAATACCATTTGGAGGCATTTAATGTTCGAGCAAAAACGGCTGATTTTCGACAAAAGAGATAACACCCCCCCATTACGTCATGCTTCAGAAATGTGGAAAACGGTCCGTTTTCAAATGTTTTACTTTTGAACGTCAGTTCACATTTGTAGGTGGATCATCAGTGTTAGAGCTAAAATTAGCATGTTTAAAGTGATTTTCATGCTTCCAGGGGCCCAGAACACAAGATTTATGGAATGGTTAAAAGTGCATGAAAATGGCCAATTTACTCACTCTGAGTTCTCAAAAAGGGTTTCTTCACCCCGGGAAGTTAATTAAATACCATTTGGAGGCATTTAATGTTCGAGCAAAAACGGCTGATTTTCGACAAAAGAGATAACACCCCCCATTACGTCATGCTTCAGAAATGTGGAAAATGGTCCGTTTTCAAATGTTTTATTTTTGAACGTCAGTTCACATTTGTAGGTGGATCATCAGTGTTAGAGCTAAAATTAGCATGTTTAAAGTGATTTTCATGCTTCCAGGGGCTCGGGAAGTTAATTAAATACCATTTGGAGGCATTTAATGTTCGAGCAAAAACGGCTGATTTTCGACAAAAGAGATAACACCCCCCCATTACGTCATGCTTCAGAAATGTGGAAAATGGTCCGTTTTCAAATGTTTCATTTTTGAACGTCAGTTCACATTTGTAGGTGGATCATCAGTGTTAGAGCTAAAATTACCATGTTTAAAGTGATTTTCATGCTTCCAGGGGCCCAAAACACAAGATTTATGGAATGGTTAAAAGTGCATGAAAATGGCCAATTTACTCACTCTGAGTTCTCAAAAAGGGTTTCTTCACCCCGGGAAGTTAATTAAATACCATTTGGAGGCATTTAATGTTCGAGCAAAAACGGCTGATTTTCGACAAAAGAGATAACACCCCCCCATTACGTCATGCTTCAGAAATGTGGAAAATGGTCCGTTTTCAAATGTTTTATTTTTGAACGTCAGTTCACATTTGTAGGTGGATCATCAGTGTTAGAGCTAAAATTAGCATGTTTAAAGTGATTTTCATGCTTCCAGGGGCCCAAAACACAAGATTTATGGAATGGTTAAAAGTGCATGAAAATGGCCAATTTACTCACTCTGAGTTCTCAAAAAGGGTTTCTTCACCCCGGGAAGTTAATTAAATACCATTTGGAGGCATTTAATGTTCGAGCAAAAACGGCTGATTTTCGACAAAAGAGATAACACCCCCCATTACGTCATGCTTCAGAAATGTGGAAAATGGTCCGTTTTCAAATGTTTTATTTTTGAACGTCAGTTCACATTTGTAGGTGGATCATCAGTGTTAGAGCTAAAATTAGCATGTTTAAAGTGATTTTCATGCTTCCAGGGGCCCAAAACACAAGATTTATGGAATGGTTAAAAGTGCATGAAAATGGCCAATTTACTCACTCTGAGTTCTCAAAAAGGGTTTCTTCACCCCGGGAAGTTAATTAAATACCATTTGGAGGATTTTAATGTTCGAGCAAAAACGGCTGATTTTCGACGAAAGAGCTAACACCCCCCCATTACGTCATGCTTTAGAAATGTGGAAAATGGTCCGTTTTCAAATGTTTTATTTTTGAACGTCAGTTCACATTTGTAGGTGGATCATCAGTGTTAGAGCTAAAATTAGCATGTTTAAAGTGATTTTCATGCTTCCAGGGGCTCGGGAAGTTAATTAAATACCATTTGGAGGCATTTAATGTTCGAGCAAAAACGGCAGATTTTCGACAAAAGAGATAACACCCCCCCATTACGTCATGCTTCAGAAATGTGGAAAATGGTCCGTTTTCAAATGTTTTATTTTTGAACGTCAGTTCACATTTGTAGGTGGATCATCAGTGTTAGAGCTAAAATTAGCATGTTTAAAGTGATTTTCATGCTTCTTGGGGCCCAAAACACAAGATTTATGGAATGTTTAAAAGTGCATGAAAATGGCCAATTTACTCACTCTGAGTTCTCAAAAAGGGTTTCTTCACCCCGGGAAGTTAATTAAATACCATTTGGAGGCATTTAATGTTCGAGCAAAAACGGCTGATTTTCGACAAAAGAGATAACACCCCCCCATTACGTCATGCTTCAGAAATGTGGAAAATGGTCCGTTTTCAAATGTTTTATTTTTGAACGTCAGTTCACATTTGTAGGTGGATCATCAGTGTTAGAGCTAAAATTAGCATGTTTAAAGTGATTTTCATGCTTCCAGGGGCCCAAAACACAAGATTTATGGAATGGTTAAAAGTGCATGAAAATGGCCAATTTACTCACTCTGAGTTCTCAAAAAGGGTTTCTTCACCCCGGGAAGTTAATTAAATACCATTTGGAGGCATTTAATGTTCGAGCAAAAACGGCTGATTTTCGACAAAAGAGATAACACCCCCCCATTACGTCATGCTTCAGAAATGTGGAAAATGGTCCGTTTTCAAATGTTTTATTTTTGAACGTCAGTTCACATTTGTAGGTGGATCATCAGTGTTAGAGCTAAAATTAGCATGTTTAAAGTGATTTTCATGCTTCCAGGGGCCCAAAACACAAGATTTATGGAATGGTTAAAAGTGCATGAAAATGGCCAATTTACTCACTCTGAGTTCTCAAAAAGGGTTTCTTCACCCCGGGAAGTTAATTAAATACCATTTGGAGGATTTTAATGTTCGAGCAAAAACGGCTGATTTTCGACGAAAGAGCTAACACCCCCCCCATTACGTCATGCTTTAGAAATGTGGAAAATGGTCCGTTTTCAAATGTTTTATTTTTGAACGTCAGTTCACATTTGTAGGTGGATCATCAGTGTTAGAGCTAAAATTAGCATGTTTAAAGTGATTTTCATGCTTCCAGGGGCTCGGGAAGTTAATTAAATACCATTTGGAGGCATTTAATGTTCGAGCAAAAACGGCTGATTTTCGACAAAAGAGATAACACCCCCCCATTACGTCATGCTTCAGAAATGTGGAAAATGGTCCGTTTTCAAATGTTTTATTTTTGAACGTCAGTTCACATTTGTAGGTGGATCATCAGTGTTAGAGCTAAAATTAGCATGTTTAAAGTGATTTTCATGCTTCCAGGGGCCCAAAACACAAGATTTATGGAATGGTTAAAAGTGCATGAAAATGGCCAATTTACTCACTCTGAGTTCTCAAAAAGGGTTTCTTCACCCCGGGAAGTTAATTAAATACCATTTGAAGGCATTTAATGTTCGAGCAAAAACGGCTGATTTTCGACAAAAGAGATAACACCCCCCCATTACGTCATGCTTCAGAAATGTGGAAAATGGTCCGTTTTCAAATGTTTTATTTTTGAACGTCAGTTCACATTTGTAGGTGGATCATCAGTGTTAGAGCTAAAATTAGCATGTTTAAAGTGATTTTCATGCTTCCAGGGGCTCGGAAAGTGAAATAAATACCATTTGGAGGCATTTAATGTTCGAGCAAAAACGGCTGATTTTCGACAAAAGAGATAACACCCCCCCATTACGTCATGCTTCAGAAATGTGGAAAATGGTCCGTTTTCAAATGTTTTATTTTTGAACGTCAGTTCACATTTGTAGGTGGATCATCAGTGTTAGAGCTAAAATTAGCATGTTTAAAGTGATTTTCATGCTTCCAGGGGCCCAAAACACAAGATTTATGGAATGGTTAAAAGTGCATGAAAATGGCCAATTTACTCACTCTGAGTTCTCAAAAAGGGTTTCTTCACCCCGGGAAGTTAATTAAATACCATTTGGAGGCATTTAATGTTCGAG
The DNA here is from genome assembly GCF_964263255.1 of Lissotriton vulgaris. Classification (NCBI taxonomy): domain Eukaryota; kingdom Metazoa; phylum Chordata; class Amphibia; order Caudata; family Salamandridae; genus Lissotriton; species Lissotriton vulgaris. The sequence continues at coordinate 175,928 of NW_028242042.1, read as the reverse complement.
CAAAAACAGCTGATTTTCGACAAAAGAGATAACACCCCCCCATTACGTCATGCTTCAGAAATGTGGAAAATGGTCCGTTTTCAAATGTTTTATTTTTGAACGTCAGTTCACATTTGTAGGTGGATCATCAGTGTTAGAGCTAAAATTAGCATGTTTAAAGTGATTTTCATGCTTCCAGGGGCCCAAAACACAAGATTTATGGAATGGTTAAAAGTGCATGAAAATGGCCAATTTACTCACTCTGAGTTCTCAAAAAGGGTTTCTTCACCCCGGGAAGTTAATTAAATACCATTTGGAGGCATTTAATGTTCGAGCAAAAACGGCTGATTTTCGACAAAAGAGATAACACCCCCCCCCATTGCGTCATGCTTCAGAAATGTGGAAAATGGTCCGTTTTCAAATGTTTTATTTTTGAACGTCAGTTCACATTTGTAGGTGGATCATCAGTGTTAGAGCTAAAATTAGCATGTTTAAAGTGATTTTCATGCTTCCAGGGGCTCGGGAAGTTAATTAAATACCATTTGGAGGCATTTAATGTTCGAGCAAAAACGGCGGATTTTCGACAAAAGAGATAACACCCCCCCATTACGTCATGCTTCAGAAATGTGGAAAATGGTCCGTTTTCAAATGTTTTATTTTTGAACGTCAGTTCACATTTGTAGGTGGATCATCAGTGTTAGAGCTAAAATTAGCATGTTTAAAGTGATTTTCATGCTTCTTGGGGCCCAAAACACAAGATTTATGGAATGTTTAAAAGTGCATGAAAATGGCCAATTTACTCACTCTGAGTTCTCAAAAAGGGTTTCTTCACCCCGGGAAGTTAATTAAATACCATTTGGAGGCATTTAATGTTAGAGCAAAAACGGCTGATTTTCGACAAAAGAGATAACACCCCCCCATTACGTCATGCTTCAGAAATGTGGAAAATGGTCCGTTTTCAAATGTTTTATTTTTGAACGTCAGTTCACATTTGTAGGTGGATCATCAGTGTTAGAGCTAAAATTAGCATGTTTAAAGTGATTTTCATGCTTCTTGGGGCCCAAAACACAAGATTTATGGAATGGTTAAAAGTGCATGAAAATGGCCAATTTACTCACTCTGAGTTCTCAAAAAGGGTTTCTTCACCCCGGGAAGTTAATTAAATACCATTTGGAGGCATTTAATGTTCGAGCAAAAACGGCTGATTTTCGACAAAAGAGATAACACCCCCCCCATTACGTATGCTTCAGAAATGTGGAAAATGGTCCGTTTTCAAATGTTTTATTTTTGAACGTCAGTTCACATTTGTAGGTGGATCATCAGTGTTAGAGCTAAAATTAGCATGTTTAAAGTGATTTTCATGCTTCCAGGGGCTCGGGAAGTTAATTAAATACCATTTGGAGGCATTTAATGTTCGAGCAAAAACGGCTGATTTTCGACAAAAGAGATAACACCCCCCCTTTACGTCATGCTTCAGAAATGTGGAAAATGGTCCGTTTTCAAATGTTTCATTTTTGAACGTCAGTTCACATTTGTAGGTGGATCATCAGTGTTAGAGCTAAAATTACCATGTTTAAAGTGATTTTCATGCTTCCAGGGGCCCAAAACACAAGATTTATGGAATGGTTAAAAGTGCATGAAAATGGCCAATTTACTCACTCTGAGTTCTCAAAAAGGGTTTCTTCACCCCGGGAAGTTAATTAAATACCATTTGGAGGCATTTAATGTTCGAGCAAAAACGGCTGATTTTCGACAAAAGAGATAACACCCCCCCATTACGTCATGCTTCAGAAATGTGGAAAATGGTCCGTTTTCAAATGTTTTATTTTTGAACGTCAGTTCACATTTGTAGGTGGATCATCAGTGTTAGAGCTAAAATTAGCATGTTTAAAGTGATTTTCATGCTTCCAGGGGCCCAAAACACAAGATTTATGGAATGGTTAAAAGTGCATGAAAATGGCCAATTTACTCACTCTGAGTTCTCAAAAAGGGTTTCTTCACCCCGGGAAGTTAATTAAATACCATTTGGAGGCATTTAATGTTCGAGCAAAAACGGCTGATTTTCGACGAAAGAGCTAACACCCCCCCATTACGTCATGCTTTAGAAATGTGGAAAATGGTCCGTTTTCAAATGTTTTATTTTTGAACGTCAGTTCACATTTGTAGGTGGATCATCAGTGTTAGAGCTAAAATTAGCATGTTTAAAGTGATTTTCATGCTTCCAGGGGCTCGGTAAGTTAATTAAATACCATTTGGAGGCATTTAATGTTAGAGCAAAAACGGCTGATTTTCGACAAAAGAGATAACACCCCCCCATTACGTCATGCTTCAGAAATGTGGAAAATGGTCCGTTTTCAAATGTTTTATTTTTGAACGTCAGTTCACATTTGTAGGTGGATCATCAGTGTTAGAGCTAAAATTAGCATGTTTAAAGTGATTTTCATGCTTCCAGGGGCCCAAAACACAAGATTTATGGAATGGTTAAAAGTGCATGAAAATGGCCAATTTACTCACTCTGAGTTCTCAAAAAGGGTTTCTTCACCCCGGGAAGTTAATTAAATACCATTTGGAGGCATTTAATGTTCGAGCAAAAACGGCTGATTTTCGACAAAAGAGATAACACCCCCCCATTACGTCATGCTTCAGAAATGTGGAAAATGGTCCGTTTTCAAATGTTTTATTTTTGAACGTCAGTTCACATTTGTAGGTGGATCATCAGTGTTAGAGCTAAAATTACCATGTTTAAAGTGATTTTCATGCTTCCAGGGGCTCGGGAAGTGAAATAAATACCATTTGGAGGCATTTAATGTTCGAGCAAAAACGGCTGATTTTCGACAAAAGAGATAACACCCCCCCATTACGTCATGCTTCAGAAATGTGGAAAATGGTCCGTTTTCAAATGTTTTATTTTTGAACGTCAGTTCACATTTGTAGGTGGATCATCAGTGTTAGAGCTAAAATTAGCATGTTTAAAGTGATTTTCATGCTTCCAGGGGCCCAAAACACAAGATTTATGGAATGGTTAATAGTGCATGAAAATGGCCAATTTACTCACTCTGAGTTCTCAAAAAGGGTTTCTTCACCCCGGGAAGTTAATTAAATACCATTTGGAGGCATTTAATGTTCGAGCAAAAACGGCTGATTTTCGACAAAAGAGATAACACCCCCCCATTACGTCATGCTTCAGAAATGTGGAAAATGGTCCGTTTTCAAATGTTTTATTTTTGAACGTCAGTTCACATTTGTAGGTGGATCATCAGTGTTAGAGCTAAAATTACCATGTTTAAAGTGATTTTCATGCTTCCAGGGGCTCAGGAAGTTAATTAAATACCATTTGGAGGCATTTAATGTTCGAGAAAAAAGGCTGATTTTCGACAAAAGAGATAACACCCCACCATTACGTCATGCTTCAGAAATGTGGAAAATGGTCCGTTTTCAAATGTTTTATTTTTGAACGTCAGTTCACATTTGTAGGTGGATCATCAGTGTTAGAGCTAAAATTAGCATGTTTAAAGTGATTTTCATGCTTCCAGGGGCTCCGGAAGTTAATTAAATACCATTTGGAGGCATTTAATGTTCGAGCAAAAACGGCTGATTTTCGACAAAAGAGATAACACCCCCCCATTACGTCATGCTTCAGAAATGTGGAAAATGGTCCGTTTTCAAATGTTTTATTTTTGAACGTCAGTTCACATTTGTAGGTGGATCATCAGTGTTAGAGCTAAAATTAGCATGTTTAAAGTGATTTTCATGCTTCCAGGGGCCCAAAACACAAGATTTATGGAATGGTTAAAAGTGCATGAAAATGGCCAATTTACTCACTCTGAGTTCTCAAAAAGGGTTTCTTCACCCCGGGAAGTTAATTAAATACCATTTGGAGGCATTTAATGTTAGAGCAAAAACGGCTGATTTTCGACAAAAGAGATAACACCCCCCCCATTACGTCATGCTTCAGAAATGTGGAAAATGGTCCGTTTTCAAATGTTTTATTTTTGAACGTCAGTTCACATTTGTAGGTGGATCATCAGTGTTAGAGCTAAAATTTGCATGTTTAAAGTGATTTTCATGCTTCCAGGGGCTCGGGAAGTGAAATAAATACCATTTGGAGGCATTTAATGTTCGAGCAAAAACGGCTGATTTTCGACAAAAGAGATAACAACCCCCCATTACGTCATGCTTTAGAAATGTGGAAAATGGTCCGTTTTCAAATGTTTTATTTTTGAACGTCAGTTCACATTTGTAGGTGGATCATCAGTGTTAGAGCTAAAATTAGCATGTTTAAAGTGATTTTCATGCTTCCAGGGGCTCGGGAAGTTAATTAAATACCATTTGGAGGCATTTAATGTTCGAGCAAAAACGGCTGATTTTCGACAAAAGAGATAACACCCCCCCATTACGTCATGCTTCAGAAATGTGGAAAATGGTCCGTTTTCAAATGTTTTATTTTTGAACGTCAGTTCACATTTGTAGGTGGATCATCAGTGTTAGAGCTAAAATTAGCATGTTTAAAGTGATTTTCATGCTTCCAGGGGCTCGGGAAGTTAATTAAATACCATTTGGAGGCATTTAATGTTCGAGCAAAAACGGCTGATTTTCGACAAAAGAGATAACACCCCCCCATTACGTCATGCTTCAGAAATGTGGAAAATGGTCCGTTTTCAAATGTTTTATTTTTGAACGTCAGTTCACATTTGTAGGTGGATCATCAGTGTTAGAGCTAAAATTAGCATGTTTAAAGTGATTTTCATGCTTCCAGGGGCTCGGGAAGTGAAATAAATACCATTTGGAGGCATTTAATGTTCGAGCAAAAACGGCTGATTTTCGACAAAAGAGATAACACCCCCCCATTACGTCATGCTTCAGAAATGTGGAAAATGGTCCGTTTTCAAATGTTTTATTTTTGAACGTCAGTTCACATTTGTAGGTGGATCATCAGTGTTAGAGCTAAAATTAGCATGTTTAAAGTGATTTTCATGCTTCCAGGGGCTCGGGAAGTGAAATAAATACCATTTGGAGGCATTTAATGTTCGAGCAAAAACGGCTGATTTTCGACAAAAGAGATAACACCCCCCCATTACGTCATGCTTCAGAAATGTGGAAAATGGTCCGTTTTCAAATGTTTTATTTTTGAACGTCAGTTCACATTTGTAGGTGGATCATCAGTGTTAGAGCTAAAATTAGCATGTTTAAAGTGATTTTCATGCTTCCAGGGGCCCAAAACACAAGATTTATGGAATGGTTAAAAGTGCATGAAAATGGCCAATTTACTCACTCTGAGTTCTCAAAAAGGGTTTCTTCACCCCGGGAAGTTAATTAAATACCATTTGGAGGCATTTAATGTTCGAGCAAAAAAGGCTGATTTTCCACAAAAGAGATAATACCCCCCCATTACGTCATGCTTCAGAAATGTGGAAAATGGTCCGTTTTCAAATGTTTTATTTTTGAACGTCAGTTCACATTTGTAGGTGGATCATCAGTGTTAGAGCTAAAATTAGCATGTTTAAAGTGATTTTCATGCTTCCAGGGGCTCGGGAAGTTAATTAAATACCATTTGGAGGCATTTAATGTTCGAGCAAAAACGGCTGATTTTCGACAAAAGAGATAACACCCCCCCATTACGTCATGCTTCAGAAATGTGGAAAATGGTCCGTTTTCAAATGTTTTATTTTTGAACGTCAGTTCACATTTGTAGGTGGATCATCAGTGTTAGAGCTAAAATTAGCATGTTTAAAGTGATTTTCATGCTTCCAGGGGCTCGGGAAGTTAATTAAATACCATTTGGAGGCATTTAATGTTCGAGCAAAAACGGCTGATTTTCGACAAAAGAGATAACACCCCCCCATTACGTCATGCTTCAGAAATGTGGAAAATGGTCCGTTTTCAAATGTTTTATTTTTGAACGTCAGTTCACATTTGTAGGTGGATCATCAGTGTTAGAGCTAAAATTAGCATGTTTAAAGTGATTTTCATGCTTCCAAGGGCTCGGGAAGTGAAATAAATACCATTTGGAGGCATTTAATGTTCGAGCAAAAACGGCTGATTTTCGACAAAAGAGATAACACCCCCCCATTACGTCATGCTTCAGAAATGTGGAAAATGGTCCGTTTTCAAATGTTTTATTTTTGAACGTCAGTTCACATTTGTAGGTGGATCATCAGTGTTAGAGCTAAAATTAGCATGTTTAAAGTGATTTTCATGCTTCCAGGGGCCCAAAACACAAGATTTATGGAATGGTTAAAAGTGCATGAAAATGGCCAATTTACTCACTCTGAGTTCTCAAAAAGGGTTTCTTCACCCCGGGAAGTTAATTAAATACCATTTGGAGGCATTTAATGTTCGAGCAAAAACGGCTGATTTTCGACAAAAGAGATAACACCCCCCCATTACGTCATGCTTCAGAAATGTGGAAAATGGTCCGTTTTCAAATGTTTTATTTTTGAACGTCAGTTCACATTTGTAGGTGGATCATCAGTGTTAGAGCTAAAATTAGCATGTTTAAAGTGATTTTCATGCTTCCAGGGGCCCAAAACACAAGATTTATGGAATGGTTAAAAGTGCATGAAAATGGCCAATTTACTCACTCTGAGTTCTCAAAAAGGGTTTCTTCACCCCGGGAAGTTAATTAAATACCATTTGGAGGCATTTAATGTTCGAGCAAAAACGGCTGATTTTCGACAAAAGAGATAACACCCCCCCATTACGTCATGCTTCAGAAATGTGGAAAATGGTCCGTTTTCAAATGTTTTATTTTTGAACGTCAGTTCACATTTGTAGGTGGATCATCAGTGTTAGAGCTAAAATTAGCATGTTTAAAGTGATTTTCATGCTTCCAGGGGCTCGGGAAGTTAATTAAATACCATTTGGAGGCATTTAATGTTCGAGCAAAAACGGCTGATTTTCGACAAAAGAGATAACACCCCCCCATTACGTCATGCTTCAGAAATGTGGAAAATGGTCCGTTTTCAAATGTTTTATTTTTGAACGTCAGTTCACATTTGTAGGTGGATCATCAGTGTTAGAGCTAAAATTAGCATGTTTAAAGTGATTTTCATGCTTCCAGGGGCTCGGAAGTTAATTAAATACCATTTGGAGGCATTTAATGTTCGAGCAAAAACGGCTGATTTTCGACAAAAGAGATAACACCCCCCCATTACGTCATGCTTCAGAAATGTGGAAAATGGTCCGTTTTCAAATGTTTTATTTTTGAACGTCAGTTCACATTTGTAGGTGGATCATCAGTGTTAGAGCTAAAATTAGCATGTTTAAAGTGATTTTCATGCTTCCAGGGGCCCAAAACACAAGATTTATGGAATGGTTAAAAGTGCATGAAAATGGCCAATTTACTCACTCTGAGTTCTCAAAAAGGGTTTCTTCACCCCGGGAAGTTAATTAAATACCATTTGGAGGCATTTAATGTTAGAGCAAAAAAGGCTGATTTTCCACAAATGAGATAACACCCCCCCATTACGTCATGCTTCAGAAATGTGGAAAATGGTCCGTTTTCAAATGTTTTATTTTTGAACGTCAGTTCACATTTGTAGGTGGATCATCAGTGTTAGAGCTAAAATTAGCATGTTTAAAGTGATTTTCATGCTTCCAGGGGCTCGGGAAGTGAAATAAATACCATTTGGAGGCATTTAATGTTCGAGCAAAAACGGCTGATTTTCGACAAAAGAGATAACACCCCCCCATTACGTCATGCTTTAGAAATGTGGAAAATGGTCCGTTTTCAAATGTTTTATTTTTGAACGTCAGTTCACATTTGTAGGTGGATCATCAGTGTTAGAGCTAAAATTAGCATGTTTAAAGTGATTTTCATGCTTCCAGGGGCTCGGGAAGTGAAATAAATACCATTTGGAGGCATTTAATGTTCGAGCAAAAACGGCTGATTTTCGACAAAAGAGATAACACCCCCCCATTACGTCATGCTTCAGAAATGTGGAAAATGGTCCGTTTTCAAATGTTTTATTTTTGAACGTCAGTTCACATTTGTAGGTGGATCATCAGTGTTAGAGCTAAAATTAGCATGTTTAAAGTGATTTTCATGCTTCCAGGGGCCCAAAACACAAGATTTATGGAATGGTTAATAGTGCATGAAAATGGCCAATTTACTCACTCTGAGTTCTCAAAAAGGGTTTCTTCACCCCGGGAAGTTAATTAAATACCATTTGGAGGCATTTAATGTTCGAGCAAAAACGGCTGATTTTCGACAAAAGAGATAACACCCCCCCATTACGTCATGCTTCAGAAATGTGGAAAATGGTCCGTTTTCAAATGTTTTATTTTTGAACGTCAGTTCACATTTGTAGGTGGATCATCAGTGTTAGAGCTAAAATTAGCATGTTTAAAGTGATTTTCATGCTTCCAGGGGCTCGGGAAGTTAATTAAATACCATTTGGAGGCATTTAATGTTCGAGAAAAAAGGCTGATTTTCGACAAAAGAGATAACACCCCACCATTACGTCATGCTTCAGAAATGTGGAAAATGGTCCGTTTTCAAATGTTTTATTTTTGAACGTCAGTTCACATTTGTAGGTGGATCATCAGTGTTAGAGCTAAAATTAGCATTGTTAGAACTGGGGGTCTCTAGTTGGCAGAGGTAGGTACCACTGTCCAAATAGGGACCCTTGCTTCTAGTCAGGACAAGGGGATAACCCTCTCAGATAACCCCTGCTCGCCCTCAAGGTAGCTTGGCCTGAGCAGTCTAGGCTAACCAGAGGCAATGCGTTAAGTATTTGTACCAACACTCACAGTAACACAGTGAAAACACCACAGACTGATTCCACAACAGTGTAGGAAAATAAAGATATTTATTCTAAACTACACAAGACCAAAACGGCAAAAATCCAACATACACAGTTCAAGGATATGGTTTCAAAAGAGTTCTTCAGGTTGTAATCAAAGTTCTTTAAGTTGCGTTAAAATAATCCACAGATGCGTGAAAAGTTCACAGATGCGTCACGTTTACTCACAGTACCTTTTAGATGCAACAAAGTTCCACAAGCAGGAAGCTGGTGCGGTGGAAACAAGCGATGCGTCACTCCTGAGACCCTGGGGAGGCGATACGACAGCCCCGCTGCAGCAGCGGGCGTGTGGCGACGAATCCGGTCTGTATGGGGAGGAAGGCAGCTTGCGTGGATTCCGGTGCGTAGGTTCCGTAGGAAGTCTGTTCTCGCAAAGGCACGATGCGATGATCTCGTAGAGGCTGCGACGATCTCCGGGGCGACGATGCGCGGTCCAGCGGTGATCCTCTCTCTTGCAGCTCCTCGATGTGATGTTTCTGCGACGATGTTCGCAGCGACGTGATGCGGTCCGCAAGCAAGCGGTGCGGCGATCTCACCCAGGCGACAGGCTCTGCGACGACACTCGCAGCGATGTTCGATTCTCCCGCACCGGTCTGGTGCGTCCCGCAAACGAAGGGTGCGACGGCTCCGGCAGCGATGTCAGGCGCTGCGCCGATCTCGACCTTCGTAGCGGCGGGAAACTTCTCGCACTGTCGGGGATGCGCTCCGCAAGCGAGCGATGCAACACTTTTCAGCTTCACAAGTTTCTCAGCTTAGTCTCAAGCTTCCCAGCTCAGGTTTAACTTCTAGAGGCCCCACAACTGGATCAAGCACTCTACGAAGGACAGAACTCTCTCAGCAGAGTTCAGGGAGACTGGGGGTGAAGTCCTTTTGTTCCTGGGACTTCGGAAACAGGGAGCCAGCTCTTCTCAGGCCCTTGGAGATCCCTTCAAGACAGGGGACACAGCTCACAGCAAAGTCCTTCCCCTCTCCTTGGCAGCAAAGCAACAGCAGGTCAGTCCAGCAGAGCAACAGCAGGACAGTCTTCCTTCTTCAACGACAGCTTTCTCCTTGGCAGAGGTTCCTTCTTGATTTCCAGGATGATCTAATTTTCTGTTGTCAGGGGTCCTGTACTTATACCCCTAAAGTCTTTGTTCTCTCTGTGCATGTGGGCCCTGAGCCCGCTCTGAACCAGTTCTGGGTGGATCCTGAGCACTTTGTTTTGCTGGCTGCATCTTTCCTTTCAGAGTGAGGGGCAGGGTCCTCAGCCGCCCAGCAGGAGGTGGAGCCAGCATTGTGGCAGGCAGGCACAGCCCTATTCAGCCCAGGTGCTAACTCCTCCCACCACTCAGGTTGCAATTGCATTCATTCAGCCTAGTGCTGACTCATCCAGCCTCTGGGGGAATTCCCCAGCCCCTGTCACTCACAAACCAGACAGTCAATACACAAACAGGCCCAGGCACACAGAAGGGTCAGACAAGAGAACAGCAACTTTCTAAAAGTGCTGTTCTCAAACACAGGATTTAAAAACCACCTTTCCTAAAAGATGTGTTATTAAATTCTGAGTTCAGGGATACGAGATACTTATGTCCTATCTTGTTCCTATGGGAAGAAATGCTGTTAACCACTGTAGCCAGCATCCCCCATGTTAACCTATAGAGCAAGATAGCCTTACAATAGTGAAAAACGAAAATGGCTGTAATTCACTACCAGAGCATGTCACCTGCACTAGTACATGCTCTACCTTTCACATACACTGCACCCTACCCAGGGGGGTACCTTGGGCCTTCCATAGGGGTGACTGATGTGCACGAAAAGGGAAGGGATAGGCCTGGTCAGTGGGGACACTGACCAGGAGGACATGGCAATTCTAAACTGCCCATAGGCGCTGCAGTGGCAGGCCTGAGACACCATTTTAGAGCTACTCCTGTGGGTGGCACAATCAGTGCTGCAGGCCCACTAGTAGCATTTGCCATCACCAGCCCTGGCACACCCAGTGCACTTTACTAGGGACTTCATGGTGATACAAATATGCCAAACATGTATATCCAATCAGAATAACAATTTACATAGAGAGCATATGCACTTTAGCACTGATCAGCAGTGGTAAAGTGCGCAGAGTCCTATTGCCAACAGCCACGGGTCAGGAAAAATAAGGGAGGAAGAAGCAAAAAGTTTGGGGATGACCCTGCAAAAAGGGCCAGTTCCAACACAACCCCCTTCCAGCCTAAAGCCAGGGTAGACCAAACGATACCTCGATGGGATTCCCTGCTTAAGGCGATAGAACACGGAACCTGGCCCAAAAAGCAGGGCAGTCCTGTTCTACGCCGTCCTAAACCCAGTTGTATCACTCTATCCATACTCTCGGGGTCCACCATGCCAATCCATGTGGAACCCTTCACCTCACCTGTGGACACCACCTGTGCAGCACCTAACCTTAATTTCCTCACAGGTGTGTCCCAACAGACCGACAGCAAGCCACAGTGACCACCAACAGTGATCAGGGATGAGACCCAGGCCTCATGCCTCTCATGGCTCTCAAACCCCTGTGGCATCAGAGGGTGGGGGGCAGTAGCCCCAGGTGCTTGGCACCCTTTGTCCACTCTCTCTCTTGTCAGTTCAGGTCTGACACTCTGGCACTGACCCACCAGTCCCGGACCTGTATCCGTCCACCAAGACAACCAAGAACACAACTTTCCTACCAGTTCAGGACCTCCCTCCAGCAACTGGTCTCCCAACCTAGGGTTTAACCCCTCAGGTTGCACCGGGGTCAGAGGCGAGTGCTCCCTCCCTCTGCACCCCCTTCCAGAGCGCTGCACCCTCCCTACTGGAGGGGTACCCCTGGGAACCATATTGGTCAGGACACTGGTTACAGATGTCCTCCCTTTCAGGTCAGGCAGATCCTGAACCTGATCTCCCAACCCAGAGACCAAAACCTGCGGTTGTGCATTCGCCTGGCACGCCAGGACTTCTGGGGACTCACCTAGTACTTCCTTGAGGGTGACACACAACTCATGTGTCCTGTGACAGTCTGCCTGGTGCAGATCTCCCGACCCCTGTCCATCTGACAGTGCGGGAAGATCCCCCAGGACAGAGGTGGTGTCACCATGGTCACTCCTGGGAGACTCAGCCCTTCTGACTGGTCCCTGACCCACTGGTTCTCCCACTGGGGACTCCTTCCCCCTCTCACCCCTCAGTCTGGACTTCTGTACCCTCCCAAATGGAGCGGCACTGCCAAACACCAGAACTGATGGAGGCCTGGTTACAGGCACTCCCCGTTCAACAGACACTGGGAGATCCTCCTCAAATGGCCTACAAGTACAGTCTAGGTCCCCAACATGGTGTTCCCTTAAGGAACCCTCCAGGCCCTGAGACTGGGTTTCGGGCACCGTGAGACCCACCGTCCCACACTCATTCCTTCTCCACTGAGACCAGACATGAGCCCCTACACCCCTCCCACTACACTGGGACCTAGCTGGGCTACACTGAACCTCTTCCACCTCACATGTCTGGAAGATATCTAAGCCACTCCTTTTGGGATCACTCCCCAATGCCTCCTCAGACTCTCTGGAATTCACCAAGAGGTCTGCCTCCAACGCAAGCTCTCTGGGGTCAGAGAACTCACACTCCACCGGGTGTTGGCATAGCTCTGGAAAACAGGGACTTAAAATATGCTCTCCAACAAATGAATCACACAGCCCCCCACAGTTGTTAACCAAGCTACCCTTTGCCTCACCCTCCAGTGCCTCACACAAGTACCCCACACCACTCTCCTGAGACTGGCAAGACAGTATCTGACTGCCTCTGTCACACAACCCACACTCTTCTGGCTGGCCTTCACACACACACACCAAGGTTTCTACCATGGGGGAACCCCTCTCCCTGTACCTCTCATCTAGAGTCAGTAGAGTGTCCCTCCCACCACTAGGAATATGGTCCCCTGTGCCAGTCCCCCAATCTACTTCAGGGACACGGCACTCCACTGGAACTACCTCATAAACCTGAATCCCCTGGTGTATGTCGACCCCCTCCCTCAAGTCAGGCGCCACATCTCTGGGTGTTTGTACCTTTCTCTCAGCACTAGAAACTATAATCTTGCTGCCACCATCTGAGCTGGACTCCACCTCCAACTCAGCAAAGCTCCCCTCTTGAGCTACCCATGTTTCTTCTTCAGCTGAGACCCTCATAGCCTCACGCATCTTGAGCTCCAACTCAAGCTTCCTCATTCTTAATTCATGGGCCAAGGTCAATTTCAATTCCTCCAGGGCACGGGCATGTTTGCTCTCCTCCGCCGCCCTTTCTTTTTCCATTTGCTTCATCTTCATTTCAAGCCTCAACATTTCTAATTTATGATCTCTAGCCCTTTGGTTTTCCTCCAACTCCTCTGGGAAAAAACTTTCAGCTGAATGGTTGCTGCCAGCCCTTGAGGCTGCTCCGGACACAGGCAGATCCTGTGGCCTGAAACCATCCCTCTGTGCATCCTCATCCACTTCTGCATCATCTGTCTCCCCAGCCTTTTTGGTCTCCCACCAGGCCCTTAAGGCCTCCTGTAGCTCCTCCTTCTTGGAGCGGCGCTTCATGGGGCATCCAAAGTTTCTGTAGAACTGCCTGAGTTGACCTACTTTGTAATCACTTAACATTTCAATATCAAACTCCAGTTCTGCAACATCACTTGCTGGTTTACCATTCTGAGACATGATGCTTGGATTCTTTCAGGGTTACGATCAAAAATAGAACCAAAAAAAAAAAAAAAATGTAGTATGCGGTGGCGTAGTGGTCTGCACTCACTAGTGATGTACACCAATTACTGTGGGTCAAGTACAAATACAAGTTCAAATCCCACCGCCTGACCACCAATGTTAGAACTGGGGGTCTCTAGTTGGCAGAGGTAGGTACCACTGTCCAAATAGGGACCCTTGCTTCTAGTCAGGACAAGGGGATAACCCTCTCAGATAACCCCTGCTCGCCCTCAAGGTAGCTTGGCCTGAGCAGTCTAGGCTAACCAGAGGCAATGCGTTAAGTATTTGTACCAACACTCACAGTAACACAGTGAAAACACCACAGACTGATTCCACAACAGTGTAGGAAAATAAAGATATTTATTCTAAACTACACAAGACCAAAACGGCAAAAATCCAACATACACAGTTCAAGGATATGGTTTCAAAAGAGTTCTTCAGGTTGTAATCAAAGTTCTTTAAGTTGCGTTAAAATAATCCACAGATGCGTGAAAAGTTCACAGATGCGTCACGTTTACTCACAGTACCTTTTAGATGCAACAAAGTTCCACAAGCAGGAAGCTGGTGCGGTGGAAACAAGCGATGCGTCACTCCTGAGACCCTGGGGAGGCGATACGACAGCCCCGCTGCAGCAGCGGGCGTGTGGCGACGAATCCGGTCTGTATGGGGAGGAAGGCAGCTTGCGTGGATTCCGGTGCGTAGGTTCCGTAGGAAGTCTGTTCTCGCAAAGGCACGATGCGATGATCTCGTAGAGGCTGCGACGATCTCCGGGGCGACGATGCGCGGTCCAGCGGTGATCCTCTCTCTTGCAGCTCCTCGATGTGATGTTTCTGCGACGATGTTCGCAGCGACGTGATGCGGTCCGCAAGCAAGCGGTGCGGCGATCTCACCCAGGCGACAGGCTCTGCGACGACACTCGCAGCGATGTTCGATTCTCCCGCACCGGTCTGGTGCGTCCCGCAAACGAAGGGTGCGACGGCTCCGGCAGCGATGTCAGGCGCTGCGCCGATCTCGACCTTCGTAGCGGCGGGAAACTTCTCGCACTGTCGGGGATGCGCTCCGCAAGCGAGCGATGCAACACTTTTCAGCTTCACAAGTTTCTCAGCTTAGTCTCAAGCTTCCCAGCTCAGGTTTAACTTCTAGAGGCCCCACAACTGGATCAAGCACTCTACGAAGGACAGAACTCTCTCAGCAGAGTTCAGGGAGACTGGGGGTGAAGTCCTTTTGTTCCTGGGACTTCGGAAACAGGGAGCCAGCTCTTCTCAGGCCCTTGGAGATCCCTTCAAGACAGGGGACACAGCTCACAGCAAAGTCCTTCCCCTCTCCTTGGCAGCAAAGCAACAGCAGGTCAGTCCAGCAGAGCAACAGCAGGACAGTCTTCCTTCTTCAACGACAGCTTTCTCCTTGGCAGAGGTTCCTTCTTGATTTCCAGGATGATCTAATTTTCTGTTGTCAGGGGTCCTGTACTTATACCCCTAAAGTCTTTGTTCTCTCTGTGCATGTGGGCCCTGAGCCCGCTCTGAACCAGTTCTGGGTGGATCCTGAGCACTTTGTTTTGCTGGCTGCATCTTTCCTTTCAGAGTGAGGGGCAGGGTCCTCAGCTGCCCAGCAGGAGGTGGAGCCAGCATTGTGGCAGGCAGGCACAGCCCTATTCAGCCCAGGTGCTAACTCCTCCCACCACTCAGGTTGCAATTGCATTCATTCAGCCTAGTGCTGACTCATCCAGCCTCTGGGGGAATTCCCCAGCCCCTGTCACTCACAAACCAGACAGTCAATACACAAACAGGCCCAGGCACACAGAAGGGTCAGACAAGAGAACAGCAACTTTCTAAAAGTGCTGTTCTCAAACACAGGATTTAAAAACCACCTTTCCTAAAAGATGTGTTATTAAATTCTGAGTTCAGGGATACGAGATACTTATGTCCTATCTTGTTCCTATGGGAAGAAATGCTGTTAACCACTGTAGCCAGCATCCCCCATGTTAACCTATAGAGCAAGATAGCCTTACAATAGTGAAAAACGAAAATGGCTGTAATTCACTACCAGAGCATGTCACCTGCACTAGTACATGCTCTACCTTTCACATACACTGCACCCTACCCAGGGGGGTACCTTGGGCCTTCCATAGGGGTGACTGATGTGCACGAAAAGGGAAGGGATAGGCCTGGTCAGTGGGGACACTGACCAGGAGGACATGGCAATTCTAAACTGCCCATAGGCGCTGCAGTGGCAGGCCTGAGACACCATTTTAGAGCTACTCCTGTGGGTGGCACAATCAGTGCTGCAGGCCCACTAGTAGCATTTGCCATCACCAGCCCTGGCACACCCAGTGCACTTTACTAGGGACTTCATGGTGATACAAATATGCCAAACATGTATATCCAATCAGAATAACAATTTACATAGAGAGCATATGCACTTTAGCACTGATCAGCAGTGGTAAAGTGCGCAGAGTCCTATTGCCAACAGCCACGGGTCAGGAAAAATAAGGGAGGAAGAAGCAAAAAGTTTGGGGATGACCCTGCAAAAAGGGCCAGTTCCAACAAGCATGTTTAAAGTGATTTTCATGCTTCCAGGGGCTCGGGAAGTTAATTAAATACCATTTGGAGGCATTTAATGTTCGAGCAAAAACGGCTGATTTTCGACAAAAGAGATAACACCCCCCCATTACGTCATGCTTCAGAAATGTGGAAAATGGTCCGTTTTCAAATGTTTTATTTTTGAACGTCAGTTCACATTTGTAGGTGGATCATCAGTGTTAGAGCTAAAATTAGCATGTTTAAAGTGATTTTCATGCTTCCAGGGGCCCAAAACACAAGATTTATGGAATGGTTAAAAGTGCATGAAAATGGCCAATTTACTCACTCTGAGTTCTCAAAAAGGGTTTCTTCACCCCGGGAAGTTAATTAAATACCATTTGGAGGCATTTAATGTTAGAGCAAAAACGGCTGATTTTCGACAAAAGAGATAACACCCCCCCATTACGTCATGCTTCAGAAATGTGGAAAATGGTCCGTTTTCAAATGTTTTATTTTTGAACGTCAGTTCACATTTGTAGGTGGATCATCAGTGTTAGAGCTAAAATTTGCATGTTTAAAGTGATTTTCATGCTTCCAGGGGCTCGGGAAGTGAAATAAATACCATTTGGAGGCATTTAATGTTCGAGCAAAAACGGCTGATTTTCGACAAAAGAGATAACACCCCCCATTACGTCATGCTTTAGAAATGTGGAAAATGGTCCGTTTTCAAATGTTTTATTTTTGAACGTCAGTTCACATTTGTAGGTGGATCATCAGTGTTAGAGCTAAAATTAGCATGTTTAAAGTGATTTTCATGCTTCCAGGGGCTCGGGAAGTTAATTAAATACCATTTGGAGGCATTTAATGTTAGAGCAAAAACGGCTGATTTTCGACAAAAGAGATAACACCCCCCCATTACGTCATGCTTCAGAAATGTGGAAAATGGTCCGTTTTCAAATGTTTTATTTTTGAACGTCAGTTCACATTTGTAGGTGGATCATCAGTGTTAGAGCTAAAATTAGCATGTTTAAAGTGATTTTCATGCTTCCAGGGGCTCGGGAAGTTAATTAAATACCATTTGGAGGCATTTAATGTTCGAGCAAAAACGGCTGATTTTCGACAAAAGAGATAACACCCCCCCATTACGTCATGCTTCAGAAATGTGGAAAATGGTCAGTTTTCAAATGTTTTATTTTTGAACGTCAGTTCACATTTGTAGGTGGATCATCAGTGTTAGAGCTAAAATTAGCATGTTTAAAGTGATTTTCATGCTTCCAGGGGCTCGGGAAGTGAAATAAATACCATTTGGAGGCATTTAATGTTCGAGCAAAAACGGCTGATTTTCGACAAAAGAGATAACACCCCCCCATTACGTCATGCTTCAGAAATGTGGAAAATGGTCCGTTTTCAAATGTTTTATTTTTGAACGTCAGTTCACATTTGTAGGTGGATCATCAGTGTTAGAGCTAAAATTAGCATGTTTAAAGTGATTTTCATGCTTCCAGGGGCTCGGGAAGTGAAATAAATACCATTTGGAGGCATTTAATGTTCGAGCAAAAACGGCTGATTTTCGACAAAAGAGATAACACCCCCCCATTACGTCATGCTTCAGAAATGTGGAAAATGGTCCGTTTTCAAATGTTTTATTTTTGAACGTCAGTTCACATTTGTAGGTGGATCATCAGTGTTAGAGCTAAAATTAGCATGTTTAAAGTGATTTTCATGCTTCCAGGGGCCCAAAACACAAGATTTATGGAATGGTTAAAAGTGCATGAAAATGGCCAATTTACTCACTCTGAGTTCTCAAAAAGGGTTTCTTCACCCCGGGAAGTTAATTAAATACCATTTGGAGGCATTTAATGTTCGAGCAAAAAAGGCTGATTTTCCACAAAAGAGATAATACCCCCCCATTACGTCATGCTCAGAAATGTGGAAAATGGTCCGTTTTCAAATGTTTTATTTTTGAACGTCAGTTCACATTTGTAGGTGGATCATCAGTGTTAGAGCTAAAATTAGCATGTTTAAAGTGATTTTCATGCTTCCAGGGGCTCGGGAAGTTAATTAAATACCATTTGGAGGCATTTAATGTTCGAGCAAAAACGGCTGATTTTCGACAAAAGAGATAACAACCCCCCATTACGTCATGCTTCAGAAATGTGGAAAATGGTCCGTTTTCAAATGTTTTATTTTTGAACGTCAGTTCACATTTGTAGGTGGATCATCAGTGTTAGAGCTAAAATTAGCATGTTTAAAGTGATTTTCATGCTTCCAGGGGCTCGGGAAGTTAATTAAATACCATTTGGAGGCATTTAATGTTCGAGCAAAAACGGCTGATTTTCGACAAAAGAGATAACACCCCCCCATTACGTCATGCTTCAGAAATGTGGAAAATGGTCCGTTTTCAAATGTTTTATTTTTGAACGTCAGTTCACATTTGTAGGTGGATCATCAGTGTTAGAGCTAAAATTAGCATGTTTAAAGTGATTTTCATGCTTCCAGGGGCTCGGGAAGTTAATTAAATACCATTTGGAGGCATTTAATGTTCGAGCAAAAACGGCTGATTTTCGACAAAAGAGATAACACCCCCCCATTACGTCATGCTTCAGAAATGTGGAAAATGGTCCGTTTTCAAATGTTTTATTTTTGAACGTCAGTTCACATTTGTAGGTGGATCATCAGTGTTAGAGCTAAAATTAGCATGTTTAAAGTGATTTTCATGCTTCCAAGGGCTCGGGAAGTGAAATAAATACCATTTGGAGGCATTTAATGTTCGAGCAAAAACGGCTGATTTTCGACAAAAGAGATAACACCCCCCCATTACGTCATGCTTCAGAAATGTGGAAAATGGTCCGTTTTCAAATGTTTTATTTTTGAACGTCAGTTCACATTTGTAGGTGGATCATCAGTGTTAGAGCTAAAATTAGCATGTTTAAAGTGATTTTCATGCTTCCAGGGGCCCAAAACACAAGATTTATGGAATGGTTAAAAGTGCATGAAAATGGCCAATTTACTCACTCTGAGTTCTCAAAAAGGGTTTCTTCACCCCGGGAAGTTAATTAAATACCATTTGGAGGCATTTAATGTTCGAGCAAAAACGGCTGATTTTCGACAAAAGAGATAACACCCCCCCATTACGTCATGCTTCAGAAATGTGGAAAATGGTCCGTTTTCAAATGTTTTATTTTTGAACGTCAGTTCACATTTGTAGGTGGATCATCAGTGTTAGAGCTAAAATTAGCATGTTTAAAGTGATTTTCATGCTTCCAGGGGCCCAAAACACAAGATTTATGGAATGGTTAAAAGTGCATGAAAATGGCCAATTTACTCACTCTGAGTTCTCAAAAAGGGTTTCTTCACCCCGGGAAGTTAATTAAATACCATTTGGAGGCATTTAATGTTCGAGCAAAAACGGCTGATTTTCGACAAAAGAGATAACACCCCCCCATTACGTCATGCTTCAGAAATGTGGAAAATGGTCCGTTTTCAAATGTTTTATTTTTGAACGTCAGTTCACATTTGTAGGTGGATCATCAGTGTTAGAGCTAAAATTAGCATGTTTAAAGTGATTTTCATGCTTCCAGGGGCTCGGGAAGTTAATTAAATACCATTTGGAGGCATTTAATGTTCGAGCAAAAACGGCTGATTTTCGACAAAAGAGATAACACCCCCCCATTACGTCATGCTTCAGAAATGTGGAAAATGGTCCGTTTTCAAATGTTTTATTTTTGAACGTCAGTTCACATTTGTAGGTGGATCATCAGTGTTAGAGCTAAAATTAGCATGTTTAAAGTGATTTTCATGCTTCCAGGGGCTCGGAAGTTAATTAAATACCATTTGGAGGCATTTAATGTTCGAGCAAAAACGGCTGATTTTCGACAAAAGAGATAACACCCCCCCATTACGTCATGCTTCAGAAATGTGGAAAATGGTCCGTTTTCAAATGTTTTATTTTTGAACGTCAGTTCACATTTGTAGGTGGATCATCAGTGTTAGAGCTAAAATTAGCATGTTTAAAGTGATTTTCATGCTTCCAGGGGCCCAAAACACAAGATTTATGGAATGGTTAAAAGTGCATGAAAATGGCCAATTTACTCACTCTGAGTTCTCAAAAAGGGTTTCTTCACCCCGGGAAGTTAATTAAATACCATTTGGAGGCATTTAATGTTAGAGCAAAAAAGGCTGATTTTCCACAAATGAGATAACACCCCCCCATTACGTCATGCTTCAGAAATGTGGAAAATGGTCCGTTTTCAAATGTTTTATTTTTGAACGTCAGTTCACATTTGTAGGTGGATCATCAGTGTTAGAGCTAAAATTAGCATGTTTAAAGTGATTTTCATGCTTCCAGGGGCTCGGGAAGTGAAATAAATACCATTTGGAGGCATTTAATGTTCGAGCAAAAACGGCTGATTTTCGACAAAAGAGATAACACCCCCCCATTACGTCATGCTTTAGAAATGTGGAAAATGGTCCGTTTTCAAATGTTTTATTTTTGAACGTCAGTTCACATTTGTAGGTGGATCATCAGTGTTAGAGCTAAAATTAGCATGTTTAAAGTGATTTTCATGCTTCCAGGGGCTCGGGAAGTTAATTAAATACCATTTGGAGGCATTTAATGTTCGAGCAAAAACGGCTGATTTTCGACAAAAGAGATAACACCCCCCCATTACGTCATGCTTCAGAAATGTGGAAAATGGTCCGTTTTCAAATGTTTTATTTTTGAACGTCAGTTCACATTTGTAGGTGGATCATCAGTGTTGGAGCTAAAATTAGCATGTTTAAAGTGATTTTCATGCTTCCAGGGGCTCGGGAAGTTAATTAAATACCATTTGGAGGCATTTAATGTTCGAGCAAAAACGGCTGATTTTCGACAAAAGAGATAACACCCCCCCATTACGTCATGCTTCAGAAATGTGGAAAATGGTCCGTTTTCAAATGTTTTATTTTTGAACGTCAGTTCACATTTGTGGGTGGATCATCAGTGTTAGAGCTAAAATTAGCATGTTTAAAGTGATTTTCATGCTTCCAGGGGCTCGGGAAGTTAATTAAATACCATTTGGAGGCATTTAATGTTCGAGCAAAAACGGCTGATATTCGACAAAAGAGATAACACCCCCCCATTACGTCATGCTTCAGAAATGTGGAAAATGGTCCGTTTTCAAATGTTTTATTTTTGAACGTCAGTTCACATTTGTAGGTGGATCATCAGTGTTAGAGCTAAAATTAGCATGTTTAAAGTGATTTTCATGCTTCCAGGGGCCCAAAACACAAGATTTATGGAATGGTTAAAAGTGCATGAAAATGGCCAATTTACTCACTCTGAGTTCTCAAAAAGGGTTTCTTCACCCCGGGAAGGTAATTAAATACCATTTGGAGGCATTTAATGTTCGAGCAAAAACGGCTGATTTTCGACAAAAGAGATAACACCCCCCATTACGTCATGCTTCAGAAATGTGGAAAATGGTCCGTTTTCAAATGTTTTATTTTTGAACGTCAGTTCACATTTGTAGGTGGATCATCAGTGTTAGAGCTAAAATTAGCATGTTTAAAGTGATTTTCATGCTTCCAGGGGCCCAAAACACAAGATTTATGGAATGGTTAAAAGTGCATGAAAATGGCCAATTTACTCACTCTGAGTTCTCAAAAAGGGTTTCTTCACCCCGGGAAGGTAATTAAATACCATTTGGAGGCATTTAATGTTCGAGCAAAAACGGCTGATTTTCGACAAAAGAGATAACACCCCCCCATTACGTCATGCTTCAGAAATGTGGAAAATGGTCCGTTTTCAAATGTTTTATTTTTGAACGTCAGTTCACATTTGTAGGTGGATCATCAGTGTTAGAGCTAAAATTAGCATGTTTAAAGTGATTTTCATGCTTCCAGGGGCTCGGGAAGTTAATTAAATACCATTTGGAGGCATTTAATGTTCGAGCAAAAACGGCTGATTTTCGACAAAAGAGATAACACCCCCCCCATTACGTCATGCTTCAGAAATGTGGAAAATGGTCCGTTTTCAAATGTTTTATTTTTGAACGTCAGTTCACATTTGTAGGTGGATCATCAGTGTTAGAGCTAAAATTAGCATGTTTAAAGTGATTTTCATGCTTCCAGGGGCTCGGGAAGTTAATTAAATACCATTTGGAGGCATTTAATGTTCGAGCAAAAACGGCTGATTTTCGACAAAAGAGATAACACCCCCCCATTACGTCATGCTTCAGAAATGTGGAAAATGGTCCGTTTTCAAATGTTTTATTTTTGAACGTCAGTTCACATTTGTAGGTGGATCATCAGTGTTAGAGCTAAAATTAGCATGTTTAAAGTGATTTTCATGCTTCCAGGGGCTCGGGAAGTGAAATAAATACCATTTGGAGGCATTTAATGTTCGAGCAAAAACGGCTGATTTTCGACAAAAGAGATAACACCCCCCCATTACGTCATGCTTCAGAAATGTGGAAAATGGTCCGTTTTCAAATGTTTTATTTTTGAACGTCAGTTCACATTTGTAGGTGGATCATCAGTGTTAGAGCTAAAATTAGCATGTTTAAAGTGATTTTCATGCTTCCGGGGGCCCAAAACACAAGATTTATGGAATGGTTAAAAGTGCATGAAAATGGCCAATTTACTCACTCTGAGTTCTCAAAAAGGGTTTCTTCACCCCGGGAAGGTAATTAAATACCATTTGGAGGCATTTAATGTTCGAGCAAAAACGGCTGATTTTCGACAAAAGAGATAACACCCCCCCATTACGTCATGCTTCAGAAATGTGGAAAATGGTCCGTTTTCAAATGTTTTATTTTTGAACGTCAGTTCACATTTGTAGGTGGATCATCAGTGTTAGAGCTAAAATTAGCATGTTTAAAGTGATTTTCATGCTTCCAGGGGCCCAAAACACAAGATTTATGGAATGGTTAAAAGTGCATGAAATGGCCAATTTACTCACTCTGAGTTCTCAAAAAGGGTTTCTTCACCCCGGGAAGTTAATTAAATACCATTTGGAGGCATTTAATGTTCGAGCAAAAACGGCTGATTTTCGACAAAAGAGATAACACCCCCCCATTACGACATGCTTCAGAAATGTGGAAAATGGTCCGTTTTCAAATGTTTTATTTTTGAACGTCAGTTCATATTTGTAGGTGGATCATCAGTGTTAGAGCTAAAATTAGCATGTTTAAAGTGATTTTCATGCTTCCAGGGGCTCGGGAAGTTAATTAAATACCATTTGGAGGCATTCAATGTTCGAGCAAAAACGGCTGATTTTCGACAAAAGAGATAACACCCCCCCATTACGTCATGCTTCAGAAATGTGGAAAATGGTCCGTTTTCAAATGTTTTATTTTTGAACGTCAGTTCACATTTGTAGGT
Organism: Lissotriton vulgaris; assembly: GCF_964263255.1. NCBI lineage: Eukaryota > Metazoa > Chordata > Amphibia > Caudata > Salamandridae > Lissotriton > Lissotriton vulgaris. The sequence continues at coordinate 152,546 of NW_028242042.1, read as the reverse complement.
GGATCATCAGTGTTAGAGCTAAAATTAGCATGTTTAAAGTGATTTTCATGCTTCCAGGGGCCCAAAACACAAGATTTATGGAATGGTTAAAAGTGCATGAAAATGGCCAATTTACTCACTCTGAGTTCTCAAAAAGGGTTTCTTCACCCCGGGAAGTTAATTAAATACCATTTGGAGGCATTTAATGTTCGAGCAAAAACGGCTGATTTTCGACAAAAGAGATAACACCCCCCCATTACGTCATGCTTCAGAAATGTGGAAAATGGTCCGTTTTCAAATGTTTTATTTTTGAACGTCAGTTCACATTTGTAGGTGGATCATCAGTGTTAGAGCTAAAATTAGCATGTTTAAAGTGATTTTCATGCTTCCAGGGGCCCAAAACACAAGATTTATGGAATGGTTAAAAGTGCATGAAAATGGCCAATTTACTCACTCTGAGTTCTCAAAAAGGGTTTCTTCACCCAGGGAAATTAATTAAATACCATTTGGAGGCATTTAATGTTCGAGCAAAAACGGCTGATTTTCGACAAAAGAGATAACACCCCCCCATTACGTCATGCTTCAGAAATGTGGAAAATGGTCCGTTTTCAAATGTTTTATTTTTGAACGTCAGTTCACATTTGTAGGTGGATCATCAGTGTTAGAGCTAAAATTAGCATGTTTAAAGTGATTTTCATGCTTCCAGGGGCCCAAAACACAAGATTTATGGAATGGTTAAAAGTGCATGAAAATGGCCAATTTACTCACTCTGAGTTCTCAAAAAGGGTTTCTTCACCCCGGGAAGTTAATTAAATACCATTTGGAGGCATTTAATGTTCGAGCAAAAACGGCTGATATTCCACAAAAGAGATAACACCCCCCATTACGTCATGCTTCAAAAATGTGGAAAATGGTCCGTTTTCAAATGTTTTATTTTTGAACGTCAGTTCACATTTGTAGGTGGATCATCAGTGTTAGAGCTAAAATTAGCATGTTTAAAGTGATTTTCATGCTTCTTGGGGCCCAAAACACAAGATTTATGGAATGCTTAAAAGTGCATGAAAATGGCCAATTTACTCACTCTGAGTTCTCAAAAAGGGTTTCTTCACCCGGGAAGTTAATTAAATACCATTTGGAGGCATTTAATGTTAGAGCAAAAACGGCTGATTTTCGACAAAAGAGATAACACCCCCCCATTACGTCATGCTTCAGAAATGTGGAAAATGGTCCGTTTTCAAATGTTTTATTTTTGAACGTCAGTTCACATTTGTAGGTGGATCATCAGTGTTAGAGCTAAAATTAGCATGTTTAAAGTGATTTTCATGCTTCCAGGGGCCCAAAACACAAGATTTATGGAATGGTTAATAGTGCATGAAAATGGCCAATTTACTCACTCTGAGTTCTCAAAAAGGGTTTCTTCACCCCGGGAAGTTAATTAAATACCATTTGGAGGCATTTAATGTTCGAGCAAAAACGGCTGATTTTCGACAAAAGAGATAACACCCCCCCATTACGTCATGCTTCAGAAATGTGGAAAATGGTCCGTTTTCAAATGTTTTATTTTTGAACGTCAGTTCACATTTGTAGGTGGATCATCAGTGTTAGAGCTAAAATTAGCATGTTTAAAGTGATTTTCATGCTTCCAGGGGCTCGGGAAGTTAATTAAATACCATTTGGAGGCATTTAATGTTCGAGAAAAAAGGCTGATTTTCGACAAAAGAGATAACACCCCACCATTACGTCATGCTTCAGAAATGTGGAAAATGGTCCGTTTTCAAATGTTTTATTTTTGAACGTCAGTTCACATTTGTAGGTGGATCATCAGTGTTAGAGCTAAAATTAGCATGTTTAAAGTGATTTTCATGCTTCCAGGGGCTCGGGAAGTTAATTAAATACCATTTGGAGGCATTTAATGTTCGAGCAAAAACGGCTGATTTTCGACAAAAGAGATAACACCCCCCCATTACGTCATGCTTCAGAAATGTGGAAAATGGTCCGTTTTCAAATGTTTTATTTTTGAACGTCAGTTCACATTTGTAGGTGGATCATCAGTGTTAGAGCTAAAATTAGCATGTTTAAAGTGATTTTCATGCTTCCAGGGGCCCAAAACACAAGATTTATGGAATGGTTAAAAGTGCATGAAAATGGCCAATTTACTCACTCTGAGTTCTCAAAAAGAGTTTCTTCACCCCGGGAAGTTAATTAAATACCATTTGGAGGCATTTAATGTTAGAGCAAAAACGGCTGATTTTCGACAAAAGAGATAACACCCCCCCATTACGTCATGCTTCAGAAATGTGGAAAATGGTCCGTTTTCAAATGTTTTATTTTTGAACGTCAGTTCACATTTGTAGGTGGATCATTAGTGTTAGAGCTAAAATTTGCATGTTTAAAGTGATTTTCATGCTTCCAGGGGCTCGGGAAGTGAAATAAATACCATTTGGAGGCATTTAATGTTCGAGCAAAAACGGCTGATTTTCGACAAAAGAGATAACACCCCCCCCATTACGTCATGCTTTAGAAATGTGGAAAATGGTCCGTTTTCAAATGTTTTATTTTTGAACGTCAGTTCACATTTGTAGGTGGATCATCAGTGTTAGAGCTAAAATTAGCATGTTTAAAGTGATTTTCATGCTTCCAGGGGCTCGGGAAGTTAATTAAATACCATTTGGAGGCATTTAATGTTCGAGCAAAAACGGCTGATTTTCGACAAAAGAGATAACACCCCCCCCATTACGTCATGCTTCAGAAATGTGGAAAATGGTCCGTTTTCAAATGTTTTATTTTTGAACGTCAGTTCACATTTGTAGGTGGATCATCAGTGTTAGAGCTAAAATTAGCATGTTTAAAGTGATTTTCATGCTTCCAGGGGCTCGGGAAGTTAATTAAATACCATTTGGAGGCATTTAATGTTCGAGCAAAAACGGCTGATTTTCGACAAAAGAGATAACACCCCCCCATTACGTCATGCTTCAGAAATGTGGAAAATGGTCCGTTTTCAAATGTTTTATTTTTGAACGTCAGTTCACATTTGTAGGTGGATCATCAGTGTTAGAGCTAAAATTAGCATGTTTAAAGTGATTTTCATGCTTCCAGGGGCTCGGGAAGTGAAATAAATACCATTTGGAGGCATTTAATGTTCGAGCAAAAACGGCTGATTTTCGACAAAAGAGATAACACCCCCCCATTACGTCATGCTTCAGAAATGTGGAAAATGGTCCGTTTTCAAATGTTTTATTTTTGAACGTCAGTTCACATTTGTAGGTGGATCATCAGTGTTAGAGCTAAAATTAGCATGTTTAAAGTGATTTTCATGCTTCCAGGGGCTCGGGAAGTGAAATAAATACCATTTGGAGGCATTTAATGTTCGAGCAAAAACGGCTGATTTTCGACAAAAGAGATAACACCCCCCCATTACGTCATGCTTCAGAAATGTGGAAAATGGTCCGTTTTCAAATGTTTTATTTTTGAACGTCAGTTCACATTTGTAGGTGGATCATCAGTGTTAGAGCTAAAATTAGCATGTTTAAAGTGATTTTCATGCTTCCAGGGGCCCAAAACACAAGATTTATGGAATGGTTAAAAGTGCATGAAAATGGCCAATTTACTCACTCTGAGTTCTCAAAAAGGGTTTCTTCACCCCGGGAAGTTAATTAAATACCATTTGGAGGCATTTAATGTTCGAGCAAAAAAGGCTGATTTTCCACAAAAGAGATAATACCCCCCCATTACGTCATGCTTCAGAAATGTGGAAAATGGTCCGTTTTCAAATGTTTTATTTTTGAACGTCAGTTCACATTTGTAGGTGGATCATCAGTGTTAGAGCTAAAATTAGCATGTTTAAAGTGATTTTCATGCTTCCAGGGGCTCGGGAAGTTAATTAAATACCATTTGGAGGCATTTAATGTTCGAGCAAAAACGGCTGATTTTCGACAAAAGAGATAACACCCCCCCATTACGTCATGCTTCAGAAATGTGGAAAATGGTCCGTTTTCAAATGTTTTATTTTTGAACGTCAGTTCACATTTGTAGGTGGATCATCAGTGTTAGAGCTAAAATTAGCATGTTTAAAGTGATTTTCATGCTTCCAGGGGCTCGGGAAGTTAATTAAATACCATTTGGAGGCATTTAATGTTCGAGCAAAAACGGCTGATTTTCGACAAAAGAGATAACACCCCCCCATTACGTCATGCTTCAGAAATGTGGAAAATGGTCCGTTTTCAAATGTTTTATTTTTGAACGTCAGTTCACATTTGTAGGTGGATCATCAGTGTTAGAGCTAAAATTAGCATGTTTAAAGTGATTTTCATGCTTCCAGGGGCCCAAAACACAAGATTTATGGAATGGTTAAAAGTGCATGAAAATGGCCAATTTACTCACTCTGAGTTCTCAAAAAGGGTTTCTTCACCCCGGGAAGTTAATTAAATACCATTTGGAGGCATTTAATGTTCGAGCAAAAACGGCTGATTTTCGACAAAAGAGATAACACCCCCCCATTACGTCATGCTTCAGAAATGTGGAAAATGGTCCGTTTTCAAATGTTTTATTTTTGAACGTCAGTTCACATTTGTAGGTGGATCATCAGTGTTAGAGCTAAAATTAGCATGTTTAAAGTGATTTTCATGCTTCCAGGGGCCCAAAACACAAGATTTATGGAATGGTTAAAAGTGCATGAAAATGGCCAATTTACTCACTCTGAGTTCTCAAAAAGGGTTTCTTCACCCCGGGAAGTTAATTAAATACCATTTGGAGGCATTTAATGTTCGAGCAAAAACGGCTGATTTTCGACAAAAGAGATAACACCCCCCCATTACGTCATGCTTCAGAAATGTGGAAAATGGTCCGTTTTCAAATGTTTTATTTTTGAACGTCAGTTCACATTTGTAGGTGGATCATCAGTGTTAGAGCTAAAATTAGCATGTTTAAAGTGATTTTCATGCTTCCAGGGGCTCGGGAAGTTAATTAAATACCATTTGGAGGCATTTAATGTTCGAGCAAAAACGGCTGATTTTCGACAAAAGAGATAACACCCCCCCATTACGTCATGCTTCAGAAATGTGGAAAATGGTCCGTTTTCAAATGTTTTATTTTTGAACGTCAGTTCACATTTGTAGGTGGATCATCAATGTTAGAGCTAAAATTAGCATGTTTAAAGTGATTTTCATGCTTCCAGGGGCCCAAAACACAAGATTTATGGAATGGTTAAAAGTGCATGAAAATGGCCAATTTACTCACTCTGAGTTCTCAAAAAGGGTTTCTTCACCCCGGGAAGTTAATTAAATACCATTTGGAGGCATTTAATGTTAGAGCAAAAACGGCTGATTTTCGACAAAAGAGATAACACCCCCCCATTACGTCATGCTTCAGAAATGTGGAAAATGGTCCGTTTTCAAATGTTTTATTTTTGAACGTCAGTTCACATTTGTAGGTGGATCATCAGTGTTAGAGCTAAAATTAGCATGTTTAAAGTGATTTTCATGCTTCCAGGGGCTCGGGAAGTTAATTAAATACCATTTGGAGGCATTTAATGTTCGAGAAAAAACGGCTGATTTTCGACAAAAGAGATAACACCCCCCCATTACGTCATGCTTCAGAAATGTGGAAAATGGTCCGTTTTCAAATGTTTTATTTTTGAACGTCAGTTCACATTTGTAGGTGGATCATCAGTGTTAGAGCTAAAATTAGCATGTTTAAAGTGATTTTCATGCTTCCAGGGGCCCAAAACACAAGATTTATGGAATGGTTAAAAGTGCATGAAAATGGCCAATTTACTCACTCTGAGTTCTCAAAAAGGGTTTCTTCACCCCGGGAAGTTAATTAAATACCATTTGGAGGCATTTAATGTTCGAGCAAAAACGGCTGATTTTCGACAAAAGAGATAACACCCCCCCATTACGTCATGCTTCAGAAATGTGGAAAATGGTCCGTTTTCAAATGTTTTATTTTTGAACGTCAGTTCACATTTGTAGGTGGATCATCAGTGTTAGAGCTAAAATTAGCATGTTTAAAGTGATTTTCATGCTTCCAGGGGCCCAAAACACAAGATTTATGGAATGGTTAAAAGTGCATGAAAATGGCCAATTTACTCACTCTGAGTTCTCAAAAAGGGTTTCTTCACCCCGGGAAGTTAATTAAATACCATTTGGAGGCATTTAATGTTCGAGCAAAAACGGCTGATTTTCGACAAAAGAGATAACACCCCCCCATTACGTCATGCTTCAGAAATGTGGAAAATGGTCCGTTTTCAAATGTTTTATTTTTGAACGTCAGTTCACATTTGTAGGTGGATCATAAGTGTTAGAGCTAAAATTAGCATGTTTAAAGTGATTTTCATGCTTCCAGGGGCTCGGGAAGTTAATTAAATACCATTTGGAGGCATTTAATGTTCGAGCAAAAACGGCTGATTTTCGACAAAAGAGATAACACCCCCCCATTACGTCATGCTTCAGAAATGTGGAAAATGGTCCGTTTTCAAATGTTTTATTTTTGAACGTCAGTTCACATTTGTAGGTGGATCATCAGTGTTAGAGCTAAAATTAGCATGTTTAAAGTGATTTTCATGCTTCCAGGGGCCCAAAACACAAGATTTATGGAATGGTTAAAAGTGCATGAAAATGGCCAATTTACTCACTCTGAGTTCTCAAAAAGGGTTTCTTCACCCCGGGAAGTTAATTAAATACCATTTGGAGGCATTTAATGTTAGAGCAAAAAAGGCTGATTTTCCACAAATGAGATAACACCCCCCCATTACGTCATGCTTCAGAAATGTGGAAAATGGTCCGTTTTCAAATGTTTTATTTTTGAACGTCAGTTCACATTTGTAGGTGGATCATCAGTGTTAGAGCTAAAATTAGCATGTTTAAAGTGATTTTCATGCTTCCAGGGGCTCGGGAAGTGAAATAAATACCATTTGGAGGCATTTAATGTTCGAGCAAAAACGGCTGATTTTCGACAAAAGAGATAACACCCCCCCATTACGTCATGCTTTAGAAATGTGGAAAATGGTCCGTTTTCAAATGTTTTATTTTTGAACGTCAGTTCACATTTGTAGGTGGATCATCAGTGTTAGAGCTAAAATTAGCATGTTTAAAGTGATTTTCATGCTTCCAGGGGCTCGGGAAGTTAATTAAATACCATTTGGAGGCATTTAATGTTCGAGCAAAAACGGCTGATTTTCGACAAAAGAGATAACACCCCCCCATTACGTCATGCTTCAGAAATGTGGAAAATGGTCCGTTTTCAAATGTTTTATTTTTGAACGTCAGTTCACATTTGTAGGTGGATCATCAGTGTTAGAGCTAAAATTAGCATGTTTAAAGTGATTTTCATGCTTCCAGGGGCTCGGGAAGTTAATTAAATACCATTTGGAGGCATTTAATGTTCGAGCAAAAACGGCTGATTTTCGACAAAAGAGATAACACCCCCCCATTACGTCATGCTTCAGAAATGTGGAAAATGGTCCGTTTTCAAATGTTTTATTTTTGAACGTCAGTTCACATTTGTAGGTGGATCATCAGTGTTAGAGCTAAAATTAGCATGTTTAAAGTGATTTTCATGCTTCCAGGGGCTCGGGAAGTTAATTAAATACCATTTGGAGGCATTTAATGTTCGAGCAAAAACGGCTGATATTCGACAAAAGAGATAACACCCCCCCATTACGTCATGCTTCAGAAATGTGGAAAATGGTCCGTTTTCAAATGTTTTATTTTTGAACGTCAGTTCACATTTGTAGGTGGATCATCAGTGTTAGAGCTAAAATTAGCATGTTTAAAGTGATTTTCATGCTTCCAGGGGCCCAAAACACAAGATTTATGGAATGGTTAAAAGTGCATGAAAATGGCCAATTTACTCACTCTGAGTTCTCAAAAAGGGTTTCTTCACCCCGGGAAGGTAATTAAATACCATTTGGAGGCATTTAATGTTCGAGCAAAAACGGCTGATTTTCGACAAAAGAGATAACACCCCCCCATTACGTCATGCTTCAGAAATGTGGAAAATGGTCCGTTTTCAAATGTTTTATTTTTGAACGTCAGTTCACATTTTTAGGTGGATCATCAGTGTTAGAGCTAAAATTAGCATGTTTAAAGTGATTTTCATGCTTCCAGGGGCTCGGGAAGTTAATTAAATACCATTTGGAGGCATTTAATGTTCGAGCAAAAACGGCTGATTTTCGACAAAAGAGATAACACCCCCCCATTACGTCATGCTTCAGAAATGTGGAAAATGGTCCGTTTTCAAATGTTTTATTTTTGAACGTCAGTTCACATTTGTAGGTGGATCATCAGTGTTAGAGCTAAAATTAGCATGTTTAAAGTGATTTTCATGCTTCCAGGGGCTCGGGAAGTTAATTAAATACCATTTGGAGGCATTTAATGTTCGAGCAAAAACGGCTGATTTTCGACAAAAGAGATAACACCCCCCCCATTACGTCATGCTTCAGAAATGTGGAAAATGGTCCGTTTTCAAATGTTTTATTTTTGAACGTCAGTTCACATTTGTAGGTGGATCATCAGTGTTAGAGCTAAAATTAGCATGTTTAAAGTGATTTTCATGCTTCCAGGGGCTCGGGAAGTTAATTAAATACCATTTGGAGGCATTTAATGTTCGAGCAAAAACGGCTGATTTTCGACAAAAGAGATAACACCCCCCCATTACGTCATGCTTCAGAAATGTGGAAAATGGTCCGTTTTCAAATGTTTTATTTTTGAACGTCAGTTCACATTTGTAGGTGGATCATCAGTGTTAGAGCTAAAATTAGCATGTTTAAAGTGATTTTCATGCTTCCAGGGGCTCGGGAAGTTAATTAAATACCATTTGGAGGCATTTAATGTTCGAGCAAAAACGGCTGATATTCGACAAAAGAGATAACACCCCCCCATTACGTCATGCTTCAGAAATGTGGAAAATGGTCCGTTTTCAAATGTTTTATTTTTGAACGTCAGTTCACATTTGTAGGTGGATCATCAGTGTTAGAGCTAAAATTAGCATGTTTAAAGTGATTTTCATGCTTCCAGGGGCCCAAAACACAAGATTTATGGAATGGTTAAAAGTGCATGAAAATGGCCAATTTACTCACTCTGAGTTCTCAAAAAGGGTTTCTTCACCCCGGGAAGGTAATTAAATACCATTTGGAGGCATTTAATGTTCGAGCAAAAACGGCTGATTTTCGACAAAAGAGATAACACCCCCCCATTACGTCATGCTTCAGAAATGTGGAAAATGGTCCGTTTTCAAATGTTTTATTTTTGAACGTCAGTTCACATTTGTATGTGGATCATCAGTGTTAGAGCTAAAATTAGCATGTTTAAAGTGATTTTCATGCTTCCAGGGGCTCGGGAAGTTAATTAAATACCATTTGGAGGCATTTAATGTTCGAGCAAAAACGGCTGATTTTCGACAAAAGAGATAACACCCCCCCATTACGTCATGCTTCAGAAATGTGGAAAATGGTCCGTTTTCAAATGTTTTATTTTTGAACGTCAGTTCACATTTGTAGGTGGATCATCAGTGTTAGAGCTAAAATTAGCATGTTTAAAGTGATTTTCATGCTTCCAGGGGCTCGGGAAGTTAATTAAATACCATTTGGAGGCATTTAATGTTCGAGCAAAAACGGCTGATTTTCGACAAAAGAGATAACACCCCCCCATTACGTCATGCTTCAGAAATGTGGAAAATGGTCCGTTTTCAAATGTTTTATTTTTGAACGTCAGTTCACATTTGTAGGTGGATCATCAGTGTTAGAGCTAAAATTAGCATGTTTAAAGTGATTTTCATGCTTCCAGGGGCTCGGGAAGTGAAATAAATACCATTTGGAGGCATTTAATGTTCGAGCAAAAACAGCTGATTTTCGACAAAAGAGATAACACCCCCCCATTACGTCATGCTTCAGAAATGTGGAAAATAGTCCGTTTTCAAATGTTTTATTTTTGAACATCAGTTCACATTTGTAGGTGGATCATCAGTGTTAGAGCTAAAATTAGCATGTTTAAAGTGATTTTCATGCTTCCAGGGGCCCAAAACACAAGATTTATGGAATGGTTAAAAGTGCATGAAAATGGCCAATTTACTCACTCTGAGTTCTCAAAAAGGGTTTCTTCACCCCGGGAAGGTAATTAAATACCATTTGGAGGCATTTAATGTTCGAGCAAAAACGGCTGATTTTCGACAAAAGAGATAACACCCCCCCATTACGTCATGCTTCAGAAATGTGGAAAATGGTCCGTTTTCAAATGTTTTATTTTTGAACGTCAGTTCACATTTGTAGGTGGATCATCAGTGTTAGAGCTAAAATTAGCATGTTTAAAGTGATTTTCATGCTTCCAGGGGCCCAAAACACAAGATTTATGGAATGGTTAAAAGTGCATGAAATGGCCAATTTACTCACTCTGAGTTCTCAAAAAGGGTTTCTTCACCCCGGGAAGTTAATTAAATACCATTTGGAGGCATTTAATGTTCGAGCAAAAACGGCTGATTTTCGACAAAAGAGATAACACCCCCCCATTACGACATGCTTCAGAAATGTGGAAAATGGTCCGTTTTCAAATGTTTTATTTTTGAACGTCAGTTCATATTTGTAGGTGGATCATCAGTGTTAGAGCTAAAATTAGCATGTTTAAAGTGATTTTCATGCTTCCAGGGGCTCGGGAAGTTAATTAAATACCATTTGGAGGCATTCAATGTTCGAGCAAAAACGGCTGATTTTCGACAAAAGAGATAACACCCCCCCATTACGTCATGCTTCAGAAATGTGGAAAATGGTCCGTTTTCAAATGTTTTATTTTTGAACGTCAGTTCACATTTGTAGGTGGATCATCAGTGTTAGAGCTAAAATTAGCATGTTTAAAGTGATTTTCATGCTTCCAGGGGCCCAAAACACAAGATTTATGGAATGGTTAAAAGTGCATGAAAATGGCCAATTTACTCACTCTGAGTTCTCAAAAAGGGTTTCTTCACCCCGGGAAGTTAATTAAATACCATTTGGAGGCATTTAATGTTCGAGCAAAAACGGCTGATTTTCGACAAAAGAGATAACACCCCCCCATTACGTCATGCTTCAGAAATGTGGAAAATGGTCCGTTTTCAAATGTTTTATTTTTGAACGTCAGTTCACATTTGTAGGTGGATCATCAGTGTTAGAGCTAAAATTAGCATGTTTAAAGTGATTTTCATGCTTCCAGGGGCCCAAAACACAAGATTTATGGAATGGTTAAAAGTGCATGAAAATGGCCAATTTACTCACTCTGAGTTCTCAAAAAGGGTTTCTTCACCCCGGGAAATTAATTAAATACCATTTGGAGGCATTTAATGTTCGAGCAAAAACGGCTGATTTTCGACAAAAGAGATAACACCCCCCCATTACGTCATGCTTCAGAAATGTGGAAAATGGTCCGTTTTCAAATGTTTTATTTTTGAACGTCAGTTCACATTTGTAGGTGGATCATCAGTGTTAGAGCTAAAATTAGCATGTTTAAAGTGATTTTCATGCTTCCAGGGGCCCAAAACACAAGATTTATGGAATGGTTAAAAGTGCATGAAAATGGCCAATTTACTCACTCTGAGTTCTCAAAAAGGGTTTCTTCACCCCGGGAAGTTAATTAAATACCATTTGGAGGCATTTAATGTTCGAGCAAAAACGGCTGATATTCCACAAAAGAGATAACACCCCCCATTACGTCATGCTTCAAAAATGTGGAAAATGGTCCGTTTTCAAATGTTTTATTTTTGAACGTCAGTTCACATTTGTAGGTGGATCATCAGTGTTAGAGCTAAAATTAGCATGTTTAAAGTGATTTTCATGCTTCTTGGGGCCCAAAACACAAGATTTATGGAATGCTTAAAAGTGCATGAAAATGGCCAATTTACTCACTCTGAGTTCTCAAAAAGGGTTTCTTCACCCCGGGAAGTTAATTAAATACCATTTGGAGGCATTTAATGTTAGAGCAAAAACGGCTGATTTTCGACAAAAGAGATAACACCCCCCCATTACGTCATGCTTCAGAAATGTGGAAAATGGTCCGTTTTCAAATGTTTTATTTTTGAACGTCAGTTCACATTTGTAGGTGGATCATCAGTGTTAGAGCTAAAATTAGCATGTTTAAAGTGATTTTCATGCTTCCAGGGGCCCAAAACACAAGATTTATGGAATGGTTAAAAGTGCATGAAAATGGCCAATTTACTCACTCTGAGTTCTCAAAAAGGGTTTCTTCACCCCGGGAAGTTAATTAAATACCATTTGGAGGCATTTAATGTTCGAGCAAAAACGGCTGATTTTCGACAAAAGAGATAACACCCCCCCATTACGTCATGCTTCAGAAATGTGGAAAATGGTCCGTTTTCAAATGTTTTATTTTTGAACGTCAGTTCACATTTGTAGGTGGATCATCAGTGTTAGAGCTAAAATTAGCATGTTTAAAGTGATTTTCATGCTTCCAGGGGCCCAAAACACAAGATTTATGGAATGGTTAAAAGTGCATGAAAATGGCCAATTTACTCACTCTGAGTTCTCAAAAAGGGTTTCTTCACCCCGGGAAGTTAATTAAATACCATTTGGAGGCATTTAATGTTCGAGCAAAAACGGCTGATTTTCGACAAAAGAGATAACACCCCCCCATTACGTCATGCTTCAGAAATGTGGAAAATGGTCCGTTTTCAAATGTTTTATTTTTGAACGTCAGTTCACATTTGTAGGTGGATCATCAGTGTTAGAGCTAAAATTAGCATGTTTAAAGTGATTTTCATGCTTCCAGGGGCCCAAAACACAAGATTTATGGAATGGTTAAAAGTGCATGAAAATGGCCAATTTACTCACTCTGAGTTCTCAAAAAGGGTTTCTTCACCCCGGGAAGTTAATTAAATACCATTTGGAGGCATTTAATGTTAGAGCAAAAACGGCTGATTTTCGACAAAAGAGATAACACCCCCCCCATTACGTCATGCTTCAGAAATGTGGAAAATGGTCCGTTTTCAAATGTTTTATTTTTGAACGTCAGTTCACATTTGTAGGTGGATCATCAGTGTTAGAGCTAAAATTAGCATGTTTAAAGTGATTTTCATGCTTCCAGGGGCCCAAAACACAAGATTTATGGAATGGTTAAAAGTGCATGAAAATGGCCAATTTACTCACTCTGAGTTCTCAAAAAGGGTTTCTTCACCCCGGGAAATTAATTAAATACCATTTGGAGGCATTTAATGTTAGAGCAAAAACGGCTGATTTTCGACGAAAGAGATAACACCCCCCATTACGTCATGCTTCAGAAATGTGGAAAATGGTCCGTTTTCAAATGTTTTATTTTTGAACGTCAGTTCACATTTGTAGGTGGATCATCAGTGTTAGAGCTAAAATTAGCATGTTTAAAGTGATTTTCATGCTTCCAGGGGCCCAAAACACAAGATTTATGGAATGGTTAAAAGTGCATGAAAATGGCCAATTTACTCACTCTAAGTTCTCAAAAAGAGTTTCTTCACCCCGGGAAGTTAATTAAATACCATTTGGAGGCATTTAATGTTAGAGCAAAAACGGCTGATTTTCGACGAAAGAGAGAACACCCCCCATTACGTTATGCTTCAGAAATGTGGAAAATGGTCCGTTTTCAAATGTTTTATTTTTGAACGTCAGTTCACATTTGTAGGTGGATCATCAGTGTTAGAGCTAAAATTAGCATGTTTAAAGTGATTTTCATGCTTCCAGGGGCCCAAAACACAAGATTTATGGAATGGTTAAAAGTGCATGAAAATGGCCAATTTACTCACTCTGAGTTCTCAAAAAGGGTTTCTTCACCCCGGGAAATTAATTAAATACCATTTGGAGGCATTTAATGTTCGAGCAAAAACGGCTGATTTTCGACAAAAGAGATAACACCCCCCCATTACGTCATGCTTCAGAAATGTGGAAAATGGTCCGTTTTCAAATGTTTTATTTTTGAACGTCAGTTCACATTTGTAGGTGGATCATCAGTGTTAGAGCTAAAATTAGCATGTTTAAAGTGATTTTCATGCTTCCAGGGGCCCAAAACACAAGATTTATGGAATGGTTAAAAGTGCATGAAAATGGCCAATTTACTCACTCTGAGTTCTCAAAAAGGGTTTCTTCACCCCGGGAAGTTAATTAAATACCATTTGGAGGCATTTAATGTTCGAGCAAAAACGGCTGATTTTCGACAAAAGAGATAACACCCCCCCATTACGTCATGCTTCAGAAATGTGGAAAATGGTCCGTTTTCAAATGTTTTATTTTTGAACGTCAGTTCACATTTGTAGGTGGATCATCAGTGTTAGAGCTAAAATTAGCATGTTTAAAGTGATTTTCATGCTTCCAGGGGCCCAAAACACAAGATTTATGGAATGGTTAAAAGTGCATGAAAATGGCCAATTTACTCACTCTGAGTTCTCAAAAAGGGTTTCTTCACCCCGGGAAATTAATTAAATACCATTTGGAGGCATTTAATGTTCGAGCAAAAACGGCTGATTTTCGACAAAAGAGATAACACCCCCCCATTACGTCATGCTTCAGAAATGTGGAAAATGGTCCGTTTTCAAATGTTTTATTTTTGAACGTCAGTTCACATTTGTAGGTGGATCATCAGTGTTAGAGCTAAAATTAGCATGTTTAAAGTGATTTTCATGCTTCCAGGGGCCCAAAACACAAGATTTATGGAATGGTTAAAAGTGCATGAAAATGGCCAATTTACTCACTCTGAGTTCTCAAAAAGGGTTTCTTCACCCCGGGAAGTTAATTAAATACCATTTGGAGGCATTTAATGTTCGAGCAAAAACGGCTGATATTCCACAAAAGAGATAACACCCCCCATTACGTCATGCTTCAAAAATGTGGAAAATGGTCCGTTTTCAAATGTTTTATTTTTGAACGTCAGTTCACATTTGTAGGTGGATCATCAGTGTTAGAGCTAAAATTAGCATGTTTAAAGTGATTTTCATGCTTCTTGGGGCCCAAAACACAAGATTTATGGAATGCTTAAAAGTGCATGAAAATGGCCAATTTACTCACTCTGAGTTCTCAAAAAGGGTTTCTTCACCCCGGGAAGTTAATTAAATACCATTTGGAGGCATTTAATGTTAGAGCAAAAACGGCTGATTTTGGACAAAAGAGATAACACCCCCCCATTACGTCATGCTTCAGAAATGTGGAAAATGGTCCGTTTTCAAATGTTTTATTTTTGAACGTCAGTTCACATTTGTAGGTGGATCATCAGTGTTAGAGCTAAAATTAGCATGTTTAAAGTGATTTTCATGCTTCCAGGGGCCCAAAACACAAGATTTATGGAATGGTTAAAAGTGCATGAAAATGGCCAATTTACTCACTCTGAGTTCTCAAAAAGGGTTTCTTCACCCCGGGAAGTTAATTAAATACCATTTGGAGGCATTTAATGTTCGAGCAAAAACGGCTGATTTTCGACAAAAGAGATAACACCCCCCCATTACGTCATGCTTCAGAAATGTGGAAAATGGTCCGTTTTCAAATGTTTTATTTTTGAACGTCAGTTCACATTTGTAGGTGGATCATCAGTGTTAGAGCTAAAATTAGCATGTTTAAAGTGATTTTCATGCTTCCAGGGGCCCAAAACACAAGATTTATGGAATGGTCAAAAGTGCATGAAAATGGCCAATTTACTCACTCTGAGTTCACAAAAAGGGTTTCTTCACCCCGGGAAATTAATTAAATACCATTTGGAGGCATTTAATGTTCGAGCAAAAACGGCTGATTTTCGACAAAAGAGATAACACCCCCCCATTACGTCATGCTTCAGAAATGTGGAAAATGGTCCGTTTTCAAATGTTTTATTTTTGAACGTCAGTTCACATTTGTAGGTGGATCATCAGTGTTAGAGCTAAAATTAGCATGTTTAAAGTGATTTTCATGCTTCCAGGGGCCCAAAACACAAGATTTATGGAATGGTTAAAAGTGCATGAAAATGGCCAATTTACTCACTCTGAGTTCTCAAAAAGGGTTTCTTCACCCCGGGAAGTTAATTAAATACCATTTGGAGGCATTTAATGTTCGAGCAAAAACGGCTGATATTCCACAAAAGAGATAACACCCCCCATTACGTCATGCTTCAAAAATATGGAAAATGGTCCGTTTTCAAATGTTTTATTTTTGAACGTCAGTTCACATTTGTAGGTGGATCATCAGTGTTAGAGCTAAAATTAGCATGTTTAAAGTGATTTTCATGCTTCTTGGGGCCCAAAACACAAGATTTATGGAATGCTTAAAAGTGCATGAAAATGGCCAATTTACTCACTCTGAGTTCTCAAAAAGGGTTTCTTCACCCCGGGAAGTTAATTAAATACCATTTGGAGGCATTTAATGTTAGAGCAAAAACGGCTGATTTTGGACAAAAGAGATAACACCCCCCCATTACGTCATGCTTCAGAAATGTGGAAAATGGTCCGTTTTCAAATGTTTTATTTTTGAACGTCAGTTCACATTTGTAGGTGGATCATCAGTGTTAGAGCTAAAATTAGCATGTTTAAAGTGATTTTCATGCTTCCAGGGGCCCAAAACACAAGATTTATGGAATGGTTAAAAGTGCATGAAAATGGCCAATTTACTCACTCTGAGTTCTCAAAAAGGGTTTCTTCACCCCGGGAAGTTAATTAAATACCATTTGGAGGCATTTAATGTTCGAGCAAAAACGGCTGATTTTCGACAAAAGAGATAACACCCCCCCATTACGTCATGCTTCAGAAATGTGGAAAATGGTCCGTTTTCAAATGTTTTATTTTTGAACGTCAGTTCACATTTGTAGGTGGATCATCAGTGTTAGAGCTAAAATTAGCATGTTTAAAGTGATTTTCATGCTTCCAGGGGCCCAAAACACAAGATTTATGGAATGGTTAAAAGTGCATGAAAATGGCCAATTTACTCACTCTGAGTTCTCAAAAAGGGTTTCTTCACCCCGGGAAGTTAATTAAATACCATTTGGAGGCATTTAATGTTCGAGCAAAAACGGCTGATTTTCGACAAAAGAGATAACACCCCCCCATTACGTCATGCTTCAGAAATGTGGAAAATGGTCCGTTTTCAAATGTTTTATTTTTGAACGTCAGTTCACATTTGTAGGTGGATCATCAGTGTTAGAGCTAAAATTAGCATGTTTAAAGTGATTTTCATGCTTCCAGGGGCTCGGGAAGTTAATTAAATACCATTTGGAGGCATTTAATGTTCGAGCAAAAACGGCTGATTTTCGACAAAAGAGATAACACCCCCCCATTACGTCATGCTTCAGAAATGTGGAAAATGGTCCGTTTTCAAATGTTTTATTTTTGAACGTCAGTTCACATTTGTAGGTGGATCATCAGTGTTAGAGCTAAAATTAGCATGTTTAAAGTGATTTTCATGCTTCCAGGGGCCCAAAACACAAGATTTATGGAATGGTTAAAAGTGCAGGAAAATGGCCAATTTACTCACTCTGAGTTCTCAAAAAGGGTTTCTTCACCCCGGGAAGTTAATTAAATACCATTTGAAGGCATTTAATGTTAGAGCAAAAACGGCTGATTTTCGACAAAAGAGATAACACCCCCCCCATTACGTCATGCTTCAGAAATGTGGAAAATGGTCCGTTTTCAAATGTTTTATTTTTGAACGTCAGTTCACATTTGTAGGTGGATCATCAGTGTTAGAGCTAAAATTAGCATGTTTAAAGTGATTTTCATGCTTCCAGGGGCCCAAAACACAAGATTTATGGAATGGTTAAAAGTGCATGAAAATGGCCAATTTACTCACTCTGAGTTCTCAAAAAGGGTTTCTTCACCCCGGGAAGTTAATTAAATACCATTTGGAGGCATTTAATGTTAGAGCAAAAACGGCTGATTTTCGACGAAAGAGATAACACCCCCCATTACGTCATGCTTCAGAAATGTGGAAAATGGTCCGTTTTCAAATGTTTTATTTTTGAACGTCAGTTCACATTTGTAGGTGGATCATCAGTGTTAGAGCTAAAATTAGCATGTTTAAAGTGATTTTCATGCTTCCAGGGGCCCAAAACACAAGATTTATGGAATGGTTAAAAGTGCATGAAAATGGCCAATTTACTCACTCTGAGTTCTCAAAAAGGGTTTCTTCACCCCGGGAAATTAATTAAATACCATTTGGAGGCATTTAATGTTCGAGCAAAAACGGCTGATTTTCGACAAAAGAGATAACACCCCCCCATTACGTCATGCTTCAGAAATGTGGAAAATGGTCCGTTTTCAAATGTTTTATTTTTGAACGTCAGTTCACATTTGTAGGTGGATCATCAGTGTTAGAGCTAAAATTAGCATGTTTAAAGTGATTTTCATGCTTCCAGGGGCCCAAAACACAAGATTTATGGAATGGTTAAAAGTGCATGAAAATGGCCAATTTACTCACTCTGAGTTCTCAAAAAGGGTTTCTTCACCCCGGGAAGTTAATTAAATACCATTTGGAGGCATTTAATGTTCGAGCAAAAACGGCTGATTTTCGACAAAAGAGATAACACCCCCCCATTACGTCATGCTTCAGAAATGTGGAAAAAGGTCCGTTTTCAAATGTTTTATTTTTGAACGTCAGTTCACATTTGTAGGTGGATCATCAGTGTTAGAGCTAAAATTAGCATGTTTAAAGTGATTTTCATGCTTCCAGGGGCCCAAAACACAAGATTTATGGAATGGTTAAAAGTGCATGAAAATGGCCAATTTACTCACTCTGAGTTCTCAAAAAGGGTTTCTTCACCCCGGGAAATTAATTAAATACCATTTGGAGGCATTTAATGTTCGAGCAAAAACGGCTGATTTTCGACAAAAGAGATAACACCCCCCATTACGTCATGCTTCAAAAATGTGGAAAATGGTCCGTTTTCAAATGTTTTATTTTTGAACGTCAGTTCACATTTGTAGGTGGATCATCAGTGTTAGAGCTAAAATTAGCATGTTTAAAGTGATTTTCATGCTTCTTGGGGCCCAAAACACAAGATTTATGGAATGCTTAAAAGTGCATGAAAATGGCCAATTTACTCACTCTGAGTTCTCAAAAAGGGTTTCTTCACCCCGGGAAGTTAATTAAATACCATTTGGAGGCATTTAATGTTAGAGCAAAAACGGCTGATTTTCGACAAAAGAGATAACACCCCCCCATTACGTCATGCTTCAGAAATGTGGAAAATGGTCCGTTTTCAAATGTTTTATTTTTGAACGTCAGTTCACATTTGTAGGTGGATCATCAGTGTTAGAGCTAAAATTAGCATGTTTAAAGTGATTTTCATGCTTCCAGGGGCCCAAAACACAAGATTTATGGAATGGTTAAAAGTGCATGAAAATGGCCAATTTACTCACTCTGAGTTCTCAAAAAGGGTTTCTTCACCACGGGAAGTTAATTAAATACCATTTGGAGGCATTTAATGTTCGAGCAAAAACGGCTGATTTTCGACAGAAGAGATAACACCCCCCCCATTACGTCATGCTTCAGAAATGTGGAAAATGGTCCGTTTTCAAATGTTTTATTTTTGAACGTCAGTTCACATTTGTAGGTGGATCATCAGTGTTAGAGCTAAAATTAGCATGTTTAAAGTGATTTTCATGCTTCCAGGGGCCCAAAACACAAGATTTATGGAATGGTTAAAAGTGCATGAAAATGGCCAATTTACTCACTCTGAGTTCTCAAAAAGGGTTTCTTCACCCCGGGAAGTTAATTAAATACCATTTGGAGGCATTTAATGTTCGAGCAAAAACGGCTGATTTTCGACAAAAGAGATAACACCCCCCCATTATGTCATGCTTCAGAAATGTGGAAAATGGTCCGTTTTCAAATGTTTTATTTTTGAACGTCAGTTCACATTTGTAGGTGGATCATCAGTGTTAGAGCTAAAATTAGCATGTTTAAAGTGATTTTCATGCTTCCAGGGGCTCGGGAAGTTAATTAAATACCATTTGGAGGCATTTAATGTTCGAGCAAAAACGGCTGATTTTCGACAAAAGAGATAACACCCCCCCATTACGTCATGCTTCAGAAATGTGGAAAATGGTCCGTTTTCAAATGTTTTATTTTTGAACGTCAGTTCACATTTGTAGGTGGATCATCAATGTTAGAGCTAAAATTAGCATGTTTAAAGTGATTTTCATGCTTCCAGGGGCCCAAAACACAAGATTTATGGAATGGTTAAAAGTGCATGAAAATGGCCAATTTACTCACTCTGAGTTCTCAAAAAGGGTTTCTTCACCACGGGAAGTTAATTAAATACCATTTGGAGGCATTTAATGTTAGAGCAAAAACGGCTGATTTTCGACAAAAGAGATAACACCCCCCCATTACGTCATGCTTCAGAAATGTGGAAAATGGTCCGTTTTCAAATGTTTTATTTTTGAACGTCAGTTCACATTTGTAGGTGGATCATCAGTGTTAGAGCTAAAATTAGCATGTTTAAAGTGATTTTCATGCTTCCAGGGGCTCGGGAAGTTAATTAAATACCATTTGGAGGCATTTAATGTTCGAGAAAAAACGGCTGATTTTCGACAAAAGAGATAACACCCCCCCATTACGTCATGCTTCAGAAATGTGGAAAATGGTCCGTTTTCAAATGTTTTATTTTTGAACGTCAGTTCACATTTGTAGGTGGATCATCAGTGTTAGAGCTAAAATTAGCATGTTTAAAGTGATTTTCATGCTTCCAGGGGCCCAAAACACAAGATTTATGGAATGGTTAAAAGTGCATGAAAATGGCCAATTTACTCACTCTGAGTTCTCAAAAAGGGTTTCTTCACCCCGGGAAGTTAATTAAATACCATTTGGAGGCATTTAATGTTCGAGCAAAAACGGCTGATTTTCGACAAAAGAGATAACACCCCCCCATTACGTCATGCTTCAGAAATGTGGAAAATGGTCCGTTTTCAAATGTTTTATTTTTGAACGTCAGTTCACATTTGTAGGTGGATCATCAGTGTTAGAGCTAAAATTAGCATGTTTAAAGTGATTTTCATGCTTCCAGGGGCCCAAAACACAAGATTTATGGAATGGTTAAAAGTGCATGAAAATGGCCAATTTACTCACTCTGAGTTCTCAAAAAGGGTTTCTTCACCCCGGGAAGTTAATTAAATACCATTTGGAGGCATTTAATGTTCGAGCAAAAACGGCTGATTTTCGACAAAAGAGATAACACCCCCCCATTACGTCATGCTTCAGAAATGTGGAAAATGGTCCGTTTTCAAATGTTTTATTTTTGAACGTCAGTTCACATTTGTAGGTGGATCATCAGTGTTAGAGCTAAAATTAGCATGTTTAAAGTGATTTTCATGCTTCCAGGGGCTCGGGAAGTTAATTAAATACCATTTGGAGGCATTTAATGTTCGAGCAAAAACGGCTGATTTTCGACAAAAGAGATAACACCCCCCCATTACGTCATGCTTCTGAAATGTGGAAAATGGTCCGTTTTCAAATGTTTTATTTTTGAACGTCAGTTCACATTTGTAGGTGGATCATCAGTGTTAGAGCTAAAATTAGCATGTTTAAAGTGATTTTCATGCTTCCAGGGGCCCAAAACACAAGATTTATGGAATGGTTAAAAGTGCATGAAAATGGCCAATTTACTCACTCTGAGTTCTCAAAAAGGGTTTCTTCACCCCGGGAAGTTAATTAAATACCATTTGGAGGCATTTAATGTTAGAGCAAAAAAGGCTGATTTTCCACAAATGAGATAACACCCCCCCATTACGTCATGCTTCAGAAATGTGGAAAATGGTCCGTTTTCAAATGTTTTATTTTTGAACGTCAGTTCACATTTGTAGGTGGATCATCAGTGTTAGAGCTAAAATTAGCATGTTTAAAGTGATTTTCATGCTTCCAGGGGCTCGGGAAGTGAAATAAATACCATTTGGAGGCATTTAATGTTCGAGCAAAAACGGCTGATTTTCGACAAAAGAGATAACACCCCCCCATTACGTCATGCTTTAGAAATGTGGAAAATGGTCCGTTTTCAAATGTTTTATTTTTGAACGTCAGTTCACATTTGTAGGTGGATCATCAGTGTTAGAGCTAAAATTAGCATGTTTAAAGTGATTTTCATGCTTCCAGGGGCTCGGGAAGTTAATTAAATACCATTTGGAGGCATTTAATGTTCAAGCAAAAACGGCTGATTTTCGACAAAAGAGATAACACCCCCCCATTACGTCATGCTTCAGAAATGTGGAAAATGGTCCGTTTTCAAATGTTTTATTTTTGAACGTCAGTTCACATTTGTAGGTGGATCATCAGTGTTAGAGCTAAAATTAGCATGTTTAAAGTGATTTTCATGCTTCCAGGGGCTCGGGAAGTTAATTAAATACCATTTGGAGGCATTTAATGTTCGAGCAAAAACGGCTGATTTTCGACAAAAGAGATAACACCCCCCCATTACGTCATGCTTCAGAAATGTGGAAAATGGTCCGTTTTCAAATGTTTTATTTTTGAACGTCAGTTCACATTTGTAGGTGGATCATCAGTGTTAGAGCTAAAATTAGCATGTTTAAAGTGATTTTCATGCTTCCAGGGGCTCGGGAAGTTAATTAAATACCATTTGGAGGCATTTAATGTTCGAGCAAAAACGGCTGATATTCGACAAAAGAGATAACACCCCCCCATTACGTCATGCTTCAGAAATGTGGAAAATGGTCCGTTTTCAAATGTTTTATTTTTGAACGTCAGTTCACATTTGTAGGTGGATCATCAGTGTTAGAGCTAAAATTAGCATGTTTAAAGTGATTTTCATGCTTCCAGGGGCCCAAAACACAAGATTTATGGAATGGTTAAAAGTGCATGAAAATGGCCAATTTACTCACTCTGAGTTCTCAAAAAGGGTTTCTTCACCCCGGGAAGGTAATTAAATACCATTTGGAGGCATTTAATGTTCGAGCAAAAACGGCTGATTTTCGACAAAAGAGATAACACCCCCCCATTACGTCATGCTTCAGAAATGTGGAAAATGGTCCGTTTTCAAATGTTTTATTTTTGAACGTCAGTTCACATTTGTAGGTGGATCATCAGTGTTAGAGCTAAAATTAGCATGTTTAAAGTGATTTTCATGCTTCCAGGGGCTCGGGAAGTTAATTAAATACCATTTGGAGGCATTTAATGTTCAAGCAAAAACGGCTGATTTTCGACAAAAGAGATAACACCCCCCCATTACGTCATGCTTCAGAAATGTGGAAAATGGTCCGTTTTCAAATGTTTTATTTTTGAACGTCAGTTCACATTTGTAGGTGGATCATCAGTGTTAGAGCTAAAATTAGCATGTTTAAAGTGATTTTCATGCTTCCAGGGGCTCGGGAAGTTAATTAAATACCATTTGGAGGCATTTAATGTTCGAGCAAAAACGGCTGATTTTCGACAAAAGAGATAACACCCCCCCATTACGTCATGCTTCAGAAATGTGGAAAATGGTCCGTTTTCAAATGTTTTATTTTTGAACGTCAGTTCACATTTGTAGGTGGATCATCAGTGTTAGAGCTAAAATTAGCATGTTTAAAGTGATTTTCATGCTTCCAGGGGCTCGGGAAGTTAATTAAATACCATTTGGAGGCATTTAATGTTCGAGCAAAAACGGCTGATATTCGACAAAAGAGATAACACCCCCCCATTACGTCATGCTTCAGAAATGTGGAAAATGGTCCGTTTTCAAATGTTTTATTTTTGAACGTCAGTTCACATTTGTAGGTGGATCATCAGTGTTAGAGCTAAAATTAGCATGTTTAAAGTGATTTTCATGCTTCCAGGGGCCCAAAACACAAGATTTATGGAATGGTTAAAAGTGCATGAAAATGGCCAATTTACTCACTCTGAGTTCTCAAAAAGGGTTTCTTCACCCCGGGAAGGTAATTAAATACCATTTGGAGGCATTTAATGTTCGAGCAAAAACGGCTGATTTTCGACAAAAGAGATAACACCCCCCCATTACGTCATGCTTCAGAAATGTGGAAAATGGTCCGTTTTCAAATGTTTTATTTTTGAACGTCAGTTCACATTTGTAGGTGGATCATCAGTGTTAGAGCTAAAATTAGCATGTTTAAAGTGATTTTCATGCTTCCAGGGGCTCGGGAAGTTAATTAAATACCATTTGGAGGCATTTAATGTTCGAGCAAAAACGGCTGATTTTCGACAAAAGAGATAACACCCCCCCATTACGTCATGCTTCAGAAATGTGGAAAATGGTCCGTTTTCAAATGTTTTATTTTTGAACGTCAGTTCACATTTGTAGGTGGATCATCAGTGTTAGAGCTAAAATTAGCATGTTTAAAGTGATTTTCATGCTTCCAGGGGCTCGGGAAGTTAATTAAATACCATTTGGAGGCATTTAATGTTCGAGCAAAAACGGCTGATTTTCGACAAAAGAGATAACACCCCCCCATTACGTCATGCTTCAGAAATGTGGAAAATGGTCCGTTTTCAAATGTTTTATTTTTGAACGTCAGTTCACATTTGTAGGTGGATCATCAGTGTTAGAGCTAAAATTAGCATGTTTAAAGTGATTTTCATGCTTCCAGGGGCTCGGGAAGTGAAATAAATACCATTTGGAGGCATTTAATGTTCGAGCAAAAACAGCTGATTTTCGACAAAAGAGATAACACCCCCCCATTACGTCATGCTTCAGAAATGTGGAAAATGGTCCGTTTTCAAATGTTTTATTTTTGAACATCAGTTCACATTTGTAGGTGGATCATCAGTGTTAGAGCTAAAATTAGCATGTTTAAAGTGATTTTCATGCTTCCAGGGGCCCAAAACACAAGATTTATGGAATGGTTAAAAGTGCATGAAAATGGCCAATTTACTCACTCTGAGTTCTCAAAAAGGGTTTCTTCACCCCGGGAAGGTAATTAAATACCATTTGGAGGCATTTAATGTTCGAGCAAAAACGGCTGATTTTCGACAAAAGAGATAACACCCCCCCATTACGTCATGCTTCAGAAATGTGGAAAATGGTCCGTTTTCAAATGTTTTATTTTTGAACGTCAGTTCACATTTGTAGGTGGATCATCAGTGTTAGAGCTAAAATTAGCATGTTTAAAGTGATTTTCATGCTTCCAGGGGCCCAAAACACAAGATTTATGGAATGGTTAAAAGTGCATGAAATGGCCAATTTACTCACTCTGAGTTCTCAAAAAGGGTTTCTTCACCCCGGGAAGTTAATTAAATACCATTTGGAGGCATTTAATGTTCGAGCAAAAACGGCTGATTTTCGACAAAAGAGATAACACCCCCCCATTACGACATGCTTCAGAAATGTGGAAAATGGTCCGTTTTCAAATGTTTTATTTTTGAACGTCAGTTCATATTTGTAGGTGGATCATCAGTGTTAGAGCTAAAATTAGCATGTTTAAAGTGATTTTCATGCTTCCAGGGGCTCGGGAAGTTAATTAAATACCATTTGGAGGCATTCAATGTTCGAGCAAAAACGGCTGATTTTCGACAAAAGAGATAACACCCCCCCATTACGTCATGCTTCAGAAATGTGGAAAATGGTCCGTTTTCAAATGTTTTATTTTTGAACGTCAGTTCACATTTGTAGGTGGATCATCAGTGTTAGAGCTAAAATTAGCATGTTTAAAGTGATTTTCATGCTTCCAGGGGCCCAAAACACAAGATTTATGGAATGGTTAAAAGTGCATGAAAATGGCCAATTTACTCACTCTGAGTTCTCAAAAAGGGTTTCTTCACCCCGGGAAGTTAATTAAATACCATTTGGAGGCATTTAATGTTCGAGCAAAAACGGCTGATTTTCGACAAAAGAGATAACACCCCCCCATTACGTCATGCTTCAGAAATGTGGAAAATGGTCCGTTTTCAAATGTTTTATTTTTGAACGTCAGTTCACATTTGTAGGTGGATCATCAGTGTTAGAGCTAAAATTAGCATGTTTAAAGTGATTTTCATGCTTCCAGGGGCCCAAAACACAAGATTTATGGAATGGTTAAAAGTGCATGAAAATGGCCAATTTACTCACTCTGAGTTCTCAAAAAGGGTTTCTTCACCCCGGGAAATTAATTAAATACCATTTGGAGGCATTTAATGTTCGAGCAAAAACGGCTGATTTTCGACAAAAGAGATAACACCCCCCCATTACGTCATGCTTCAGAAATGTGGAAAATGGTCCGTTTTCAAATGTTTTATTTTTGAACGTCAGTTCACATTTGTAGGTGGATCATCAGTGTTAGAGCTAAAATTAGCATGTTTAAAGTGATTTTCATGCTTCCAGGGGCCCAAAACACAAGATTTATGGAATGGTTAAAAGTGCATGAAAATGGCCAATTTACTCACTCTGAGTTCTCAAAAAGGGTTTCTTCACCCCGGGAAGTTAATTAAATACCATTTGGAGGCATTTAATGTTCGAGCAAAAACGGCTGATATTCCACAAAAGAGATAACACCCCCCATTACGTCATGCTTCAAAAATGTGGAAAATGGTCCGTTTTCAAATGTTTTATTTTTGAACGTCAGTTCACATTTGTAGGTGGATCATCAGTGTTAGAGCTAAAATTAGCATGTTTAAAGTGATTTTCATGCTTCTTGGGGCCCAAAACACAAGATTTATGGAATGCTTAAAAGTGCATGAAAATGGCCAATTTACTCACTCTGAGTTCTCAAAAAGGGTTTCTTCACCCCGGGAAGTTAATTAAATACCATTTGGAGGCATTTAATGTTAGAGCAAAAACGGCTGATTTTCGACAAAAGAGATAACACCCCCCCATTACGTCATGCTTCAGAAATGTGGAAAATGGTCCGTTTTCAAATGTTTTATTTTTGAACGTCAGTTCACATTTGTAGGTGGATCATCAGTGTTAGAGCTAAAATTAGCATGTTTAAAGTGATTTTCATGCTTCCAGGGGCTCGGGAAGTTAATTAAATACCATTTGGAGGCATTTAATGTTCGAGCAAAAACGGCTGATTTTCGACAAAAGAGATAACACCCCCCCATTACGTCATGCTTCAGAAATGTGGAAAATGGTCCGTTTTCAAATGTTTTATTTTTGAACGTCAGTTCACATTTGTAGGTGGATCATCAGTGTTAGAGCTAAAATTAGCATGTTTAAAGTGATTTTCATGCTTCCAGGGGCTCGGGAAGTTAATTAAATACCATTTGGAGGCATTTAATGTTCGAGCAAAAACGGCTGATTTTCGACAAAAGAGATAACACCCCCCCATTACGTCATGCTTCAGAAATGTGGAAAATGGTCCGTTTTCAAATGTTTTATTTTTGAACGTCAGTTCACATTTGTAGGTGGATCATCAGTGTTAGAGCTAAAATTAGCATGTTTAAAGTGATTTTCATGCTTCCAGGGGCTCGGGAAGTGAAATAAATACCATTTGGAGGCATTTAATGTTCGAGCAAAAACAGCTGATTTTCGACAAAAGAGATAACACCCCCCCATTACGTCATGCTTCAGAAATGTGGAAAATGGTCCGTTTTCAAATGTTTTATTTTTGAACATCAGTTCACATTTGTAGGTGGATCATCAGTGTTAGAGCTAAAATTAGCATGTTTAAAGTGATTTTCATGCTTCCAGGGGCCCAAAACACAAGATTTATGGAATGGTTAAAAGTGCATGAAAATGGCCAATTTACTCACTCTGAGTTCTCAAAAAGGGTTTCTTCACCCCGGGAAGGTAATTAAATACCATTTGGAGGCATTTAATGTTCGAGCAAAAACGGCTGATTTTCGACAAAAGAGATAACACCCCCCCATTACGTCATGCTTCAGAAATGTGGAAAATGGTCCGTTTTCAAATGTTTTATTTTTGAACGTCAGTTCACATTTGTAGGTGGATCATCAGTGTTAGAGCTAAAATTAGCATGTTTAAAGTGATTTTCATGCTTCCAGGGGCCCAAAACACAAGATTTATGGAATGGTTAAAAGTGCATGAAATGGCCAATTTACTCACTCTGAGTTCTCAAAAAGGGTTTCTTCACCCCGGGAAGTTAATTAAATACCATTTGGAGGCATTTAATGTTCGAGCAAAAACGGCTGATTTTCGACAAAAGAGATAACACCCCCCCATTACGACATGCTTCAGAAATGTGGAAAATGGTCCGTTTTCAAATGTTTTATTTTTGAACGTCAGTTCATATTTGTAGGTGGATCATCAGTGTTAGAGCTAAAATTAGCATGTTTAAAGTGATTTTCATGCTTCCAGGGGCTCGGGAAGTTAATTAAATACCATTTGGAGGCATTCAATGTTCGAGCAAAAACGGCTGATTTTCGACAAAAGAGATAACACCCCCCCATTACGTCATGCTTCAGAAATGTGGAAAATGGTCCGTTTTCAAATGTTTTATTTTTGAACGTCAGTTCACATTTGTAGGTGGATCATCAGTGTTAGAGCTAAAATTAGCATGTTTAAAGTGATTTTCATGCTTCCAGGGGCCCAAAACACAAGATTTATGGAATGGTTAAAAGTGCATGAAAATGGCCAATTTACTCACTCTGAGTTCTCAAAAAGGGTTTCTTCACCCCGGGAAGTTAATTAAATACCATTTGGAGGCATTTAATGTTCGAGCAAAAACGGCTGATTTTCGACAAAAGAGATAACACCCCCCCATTACGTCATGCTTCAGAAATGTGGAAAATGGTCCGTTTTCAAATGTTTTATTTTTGAACGTCAGTTCACATTTGTAGGTGGATCATCAGTGTTAGAGCTAAAATTAGCATGTTTAAAGTGATTTTCATGCTTCCAGGGGCCCAAAACACAAGATTTATGGAATGGTTAAAAGTGCATGAAAATGGCCAATTTACTCACTCTGAGTTCTCAAAAAGGGTTTCTTCACCCCGGGAAATTAATTAAATACCATTTGGAGGCATTTAATGTTCGAGCAAAAACGGCTGATTTTCGACAAAAGAGATAACACCCCCCCATTACGTCATGCTTCAGAAATGTGGAAAATGGTCCGTTTTCAAATGTTTTATTTTTGAACGTCAGTTCACATTTGTAGGTGGATCATCAGTGTTAGAGCTAAAATTAGCATGTTTAAAGTGATTTTCATGCTTCCAGGGGCCCAAAACACAAGATTTATGGAATGGTTAAAAGTGCATGAAAATGGCCAATTTACTCACTCTGAGTTCTCAAAAAGGGTTTCTTCACCCCGGGAAGTTAATTAAATACCATTTGGAGGCATTTAATGTTCGAGCAAAAACGGCTGATATTCCACAAAAGAGATAACACCCCCCATTACGTCATGCTTCAAAAATGTGGAAAATGGTCCGTTTTCAAATGTTTTATTTTTGAACGTCAGTTCACATTTGTAGGTGGATCATCAGTGTTAGAGCTAAAATTAGCATGTTTAAAGTGATTTTCATGCTTCTTGGGGCCCAAAACACAAGATTTATGGAATGCTTAAAAGTGCATGAAAATGGCCAATTTACTCACTCTGAGTTCTCAAAAAGGGTTTCTTCACCCCGGGAAGTTAATTAAATACCATTTGGAGGCATTTAATGTTAGAGCAAAAACGGCTGATTTTCGACAAAAGAGATAACACCCCCCCATTACGTCATGCTTCAGAAATGTGGAAAATGGTCCGTTTTCAAATGTTTTATTTTTGAACGTCAGTTCACATTTGTAGGTGGATCATCAGTGTTAGAGCTAAAATTAGCATGTTTAAAGTGATTTTCATGCTTCCAGGGGCCCAAAACACAAGATTTATGGAATGGTTAAAAGTGCATGAAAATGGCCAATTTACTCACTCTGAGTTCTCAAAAAGGGTTTCTTCACCCCGGGAAGTTAATTAAATACCATTTGGAGGCATTTAATGTTCGAGCAAAAACGGCTGATTTTCGACAAAAGAGATAACACCCCCCCATTACGTCATGCTTCAGAAATGTGGAAAATGGTCCGTTTTCAAATGTTTTATTTTTGAACGTCAGTTCACATTTGTAGGTGGATCATCAGTGTTAGAGCTAAAATTAGCATGTTTAAAGTGATTTTCATGCTTCCAGGGGCCCAAAACACAAGATTTATGGAATGGTTAAAAGTGCATGAAAATGGCCAATTTACTCACTCTGAGTTCTCAAAAAGGGTTTCTTCACCCCGGGAAGTTAATTAAATACCATTTGGAGGCATTTAATGTTCGAGCAAAAACGGCTGATTTTCGACAAAAGAGATAACACCCCCCCATTACGTCATGCTTCAGAAATGTGGAAAATGGTCCGTTTTCAAATGTTTTATTTTTGAACGTCAGTTCACATTTGTAGGTGGATCATCAGTGTTAGAGCTAAAATTAGCATGTTTAAAGTGATTTTCATGCTTCCAGGGGCTCGGGAAGTTAATTAAATACCATTTGGAGGCATTTAATGTTCGAGCAAAAACGGCTGATTTTCGACAAAAGAGATAACACCCCCCCATTACGTCATGCTTCAGAAATGTGGAAAATGGTCCGTTTTCAAATGTTTTATTTTTGAACGTCAGCTCACATTTGTAGGTGGATCATCAGTGTTAGAGCTAAAATTAGCATGTTTAAAGTGATTTTCATGCTTCCAGGGGCCCAAAACACAAGATTTATGGAATGGTTAAAAGTGCATGAAAATGGCCAATTTACTCACTCTGAGTTCTCAAAAAGGGTTTCTTCACCCCGGGAAGTTAATTAAATACCATTTGGAGGCATTTAATGTTCGAGCAAAAACGGCTGATTTTCGACAAAAGAGATAACACCCCCCCATTACGTCATGCTTCAGAAATGTGGAAAATGGTCCGTTTTCAAATGATTTATTTTTGAACGTCAGTTCACATTTGTAGGTGGATCATCAGTGTTAGAGCTAAAATTAGCATGTTTAAAGTGATTTTCATGCTTCCAGGGGCCCAAAACACAAGATTTATGGAATGGTTAAAAGTGCATGAAAATGGCCAATTTACTCACTCTGAGTTCTCAAAAAGGGTTTCTTCACCCCGGGAAATTAATTAAATACCATTTGGAGGCATTTAATGTTCGAGCAAAAACGGCTGATTTTCGACAAAAGAGATAACACCCCCCCATTACGTCATGCTTCAGAAATGTGGAAAATGGTCCGTTTTCAAATGTTTTATTTTTGAACGTCAGTTCACATTTGTAGGTGGATCATCAGTGTTAGAGCTAAAATTAGCATGTTTAAAGTGATTTTCATGCTTCCAGGGGCCCAAAACACAAGATTTATGGAATGGTTAAAAGTGCAGGAAAATGGCCAATTTACTCACTCTGAGTTCTCAAAAAGGGTTTCTTCACCCCGGGAAGTTAATTAAATACCATTTGGAGGCATTTAATGTTCGAGCAAAAACGGCTGATATTCCACAAAAGAGATAACACCCCCCATTACGTCATGCTTCAAAAATGTGGAAAATGGTCCGTTTTCAAATGTTTTATTTTTGAACGTCAGTTCACATTTGTAGGTGGATCATCAGTGTTAGAGCTAAAATTAGCATGTTTAAAGTGATTTTCATGCTTCTTGGGGCCCAAAACACAAGATTTATGGAATGCTTAAAAGTGCATGAAAATGGCCAATTTACTCACTCTGAGTTCTCAAAAAGGGTTTCTTCACCCCGGGAAGTTAATTAAATACCATTTGGAGGCATTTAATGTTAGAGCAAAAACGGCTGATTTTGGACAAAAGAGATAACACCCCCCCATTACGTCATGCTTCAGAAATGTGGAAAATGGTCCGTTTTCAAATGTTTTATTTTTGAACGTCAGTTCACATTTGTAGGTGGATCATCAGTGTTAGAGCTAAAATTTGCATGTTTAAAGTGATTTTCATGCTTCCAGGGGCCCAAAACACAAGATTTATGGAATGGTTAAAAGTGCATGAAAATGGCCAATTTACTCACTCTGAGTTCTCAAAAAGGGTTTCTTCACCCCGGGAAGTTAATTAAATACCATTTGGAGGCATTTAATGTTCGAGCAAAAACGGCTGATTTTCGACAAAAGAGATAACACCCCCCCATTACGTCATGCTTCAGAAATGTGGAAAATGGTCCGTTTTCAAATGTTTTATTTTTGAACGTCAGTTCACATTTGTAGGTGGATCATCAGTGTTAGAGCTAAAATTAGCATGTTTAAAGTGATTTTCATGCTTCCAGGGGCCCAAAACACAAGATTTATGGAATGGTTAAAAGTGCATGAAAATGGCCAATTTACTCACTCTGAGTTCTCAAAAAGGGTTTCTTCACCCCGGGAAATTAATTAAATACCATTTGGAGGCATTTAATGTTCGAGCAAAAACGGCTGATTTTCGACAAAAGAGATAACACCCCCCCATTACGTCATGCTTCAGAAATGTGGAAAATGGTCCGTTTTCAAATGTTTTATTTTTGAACGTCAGTTCACATTTGTAGGTGGATCATCAGTGTTAGAGCTAAAATTAGCATGTTTAAAGTGATTTTCATGCTTCCAGGGGCCCAAAACACAAGATTTATGGAATGGTTAAAAGTGCATGAAAATGGCCAATTTACTCACTCTGAGTTCTCAAAAAGGGTTTCTTCACCCCGGGAAGTTAATTAAATACCATTTGGAGGCATTTAATGTTCGAGCAAAAACGGCTGATATTCCACAAAAGAGATAACACCCCCCATTACGTCATGCTTCAAAAATGTGGAAAATGGTCCGTTTTCAAATGTTTTATTTTTGAACGTCAGTTCACATTTGTAGGTGGATCATCAGTGTTAGAGCTAAAATTAGCATGTTTAAAGTGATTTTCATGCTTCTTGGGGCCCAAAACACAAGATTTATGGAATGCTTAAAAGTGCATGAAAATGGCCAATTTACTCACTCTG
Organism: Lissotriton vulgaris; assembly: GCF_964263255.1. NCBI lineage: Eukaryota > Metazoa > Chordata > Amphibia > Caudata > Salamandridae > Lissotriton > Lissotriton vulgaris. The sequence goes on along the minus strand of NW_028242042.1, from coordinate 119,838 downwards.
AGTTCTCAAAAAGGGTTTCTTCACCCCGGGAAGTTAATTAAATACCATTTGGAGGCATTTAATGTTAGAGCAAAAACGGCTGATTTTGGACAAAAGAGATAACACCCCCCCATTACGTCATGCTTCAGAAATGTGGAAAATGGTCCGTTTTCAAATGTTTTATTTTTGAACGTCAGTTCACATTTGTAGGTGGATCATCAGTGTTAGAGCTAAAATTAGCATGTTTAAAGTGATTTTCATGCTTCCAGGGGCCCAAAACACAAGATTTATGGAATGGTTAAAAGTGCATGAAAATGGCCAATTTACTCACTCTGAGTTCTCAAAAAGGGTTTCTTCACCCCGGGAAGTTAATTAAATACCATTTGGAGGCATTTAATGTTCGAGCAAAAACGGCTGATTTTCGACAAAAGAGATAACACCCCCCCATTACGTCATGCTTCAGAAATGTGGAAAATGGTCCGTTTTCAAATGTTTTATTTTTGAACGTCAGTTCACATTTGTAGGTGGATCATCAGTGTTAGAGCTAAAATTAGCATGTTTAAAGTGATTTTCATGCTTCCAGGGGCCCAAAACACAAGATTTATGGAATGGTTAAAAGTGCATGAAAATGGCCAATTTACTCACTCTGAGTTCTCAAAAAGGGTTTCTTCACCCCGGGAAGTTAATTAAATACCATTTGGAGGCATTTAATGTTCGAGCAAAAACGGCTGATTTTCGACAAAAGAGATAACACCCCCCCATTACGTCATGCTTCAGAAATGTGGAAAATGGTCCGTTTTCAAATGTTTTATTTTTGAACGTCAGTTCACATTTGTAGGTGGATCATCAGTGTTAGAGCTAAAATTAGCATGTTTAAAGTGATTTTCATGCTTCCAGGGGCTCGGGAAGTTAATTAAATACCATTTGGAGGCATTTAATGTTCGAGCAAAAACGGCTGATTTTCGACAAAAGAGATAACACCCCCCCATTACGTCATGCTTCAGAAATGTGGAAAATGGTCCGTTTTCAAATGTTTTATTTTTGAACGTCAGTTCACATTTGTAGGTGGATCATCAGTGTTAGAGCTAAAATTAGCATGTTTAAAGTGATTTTCATGCTTCCAGGGGCCCAAAACACAAGATTTATGGAATGGTTAAAAGTGCAGGAAAATGGCCAATTTACTCACTCTGAGTTCTCAAAAAGGGTTTCTTCACCCCGGGAAGTTAATTAAATACCATTTGGAGGCATTTAATGTTAGAGCAAAAACGGCTGATTTTCGACAAAAGAGATAACACCCCCCCCATTACGTCATGCTTCAGAAATGTGGAAAATGGTCCGTTTTCAAATGTTTTATTTTTGAACGTCAGTTCACATTTGTAGGTGGATCATCAGTGTTAGAGCTAAAATTAGCATGTTTAAAGTGATTTTCATGCTTCCAGGGGCCCAAAACACAAGATTTATGGAATGGTTAAAAGTGCATGAAAATGGCCAATTTACTCACTCTGAGTTCTCAAAAAGGGTTTCTTCACCCCGGGAAGTTAATTAAATACCATTTGGAGGCATTTAATGTTAGAGCAAAAACGGCTGATTTTCGACGAAAGAGATAACACCCCCCATTACGTCATGCTTCAGAAATGTGGAAAATGGTCCGTTTTCAAATGTTTTATTTTTGAACGTCAGTTCACATTTGTAGGTGGATCATCAGTGTTAGAGCTAAAATTAGCATGTTTAAAGTGATTTTCATGCTTCCAGGGGCCCAAAACACAAGATTTATGGAATGGTTAAAAGTGCATGAAAATGGCCAATTTACTCACTCTGAGTTCTCAAAAAGGGTTTCTTCACCCCGGGAAATTAATTAAATACCATTTGGAGGCATTTAATGTTCGAGCAAAAACGGCTGATTTTCGACAAAAGAGATAACACCCCCCCATTACGTCATGCTTCAGAAATGTGGAAAATGGTCCGTTTTCAAATGTTTTATTTTTGAACGTCAGTTCACATTTGTAGGTGGATCATCAGTGTTAGAGCTAAAATTAGCATGTTTAAAGTGATTTTCATGCTTCCAGGGGCCCAAAACACAAGATTTATGGAATGGTTAAAAGTGCATGAAAATGGCCAATTTACTCACTCTGAGTTCTCAAAAAGGGTTTCTTCACCCCGGGAAGTTAATTAAATACCATTTGGAGGCATTTAATGTTCGAGCAAAAACGGCTGATTTTCGACAAAAGAGATAACACCCCCCCATTACGTCATGCTTCAGAAATGTGGAAAATGGTCCGTTTTCAAATGTTTTATTTTTGAACGTCAGTTCACATTTGTAGGTGGATCATCAGTGTTAGAGCTAAAATTAGCATGTTTAAAGTGATTTTCATGCTTCCAGGGGCCCAAAACACAAGATTTATGGAATGGTTAAAAGTGCATGAAAATGGCCAATTTACTCACTCTGAGTTCTCAAAAAGGGTTTCTTCACCCCGGGAAATTAATTAAATACCATTTGGAGGCATTTAATGTTCGAGCAAAAACGGCTGATTTTCGACAAAAGAGATAACACCCCCCCATTACGTCATGCTTCAGAAATGTGGAAAATGGTCCGTTTTCAAATGTTTTATTTTTGAACGTCAGTTCACATTTGTAGGTGGATCATCGGTGTTAGAGCTAAAATTAGCATGTTTAAAGTGATTTTCATGCTTCCAGGGGCCCAAAACACAAGATTTATGGAATGGTTAAAAGTGCATGAAAATGGCCAATTTACTCACTCTGAGTTCTCAAAAAGGGTTTCTTCACCCCGGGAAGTTAATTAAATACCATTTGGAGGCATTTAATGTTCGAGCAAAAACGGCTGATATTCCACAAAAGAGATAACACCCCCCATTACGTCATGCTTCAAAAATGTGGAAAATGGTCCGTTTTCAAATGTTTTATTTTTGAACGTCAGTTCACATTTGTAGGTGGATCATCAGTGTTAGAGCTAAAATTAGCATGTTTAAAGTGATTTTCATGCTTCTTGGGGCCCAAAACACAAGATTTATGGAATGCTTAAAAGTGCATGAAAATGGCCAATTTACTCACTCTGAGTTCTCAAAAAGGGTTTCTTCACCCCGGGAAGTTAATTAAATACCATTTGGAGGCATTTAATGTTAGAGCAAAAACGGCTGATTTTCAACAAAAGAGATAACACCCCCCCATTACGTCATGCTTCAGAAATGTGGAAAATGGTCCGTTTTCAAATGTTTTATTTTTGAACGTCAGTTCACATTTGTAGGTGGATCATCAGTGTTAGAGCTAAAATTAGCATGTTTAAAGTGATTTTCATGCTTCCAGGGGCCCAAAACACAAGATTTATGGAATGGTTAAAAGTGCATGAAAATGGCCAATTTACTCACTCTGAGTTCTCAAAAAGGGTTTCTTCACCCCGGGAAGTTAATTAAATACCATTTGGAGGCATTTAATGTTCGAGCAAAAACGGCTGATTTTCGACAGAAGAGATAACACCACCCCATTACGTCATGCTTCAGAAATGTGGAAAATGGTCCGTTTTCAAATGTTTTATTTTTGAACGTCAGTTCACATTTGTAGGTGGATCATCAGTGTTAGAGCTAAAATTAGCATGTTTAAAGTGATTTTCATGCTTCCAGGGGCCCAAAACACAAGATTTATGGAATGGTTAAAAGTGCATGAAAATGGCCAATTTACTCACTCTGAGTTCTCAAAAAGGGTTTCTTCACCCCGGGAAGTTAATTAAATACCATTTGGAGGCATTTAATGTTCGAGCAAAAACGGCTGATTTTCGACAAAAGAGATAACACCCCCCCATTACGTCATGCTTCAGAAATGTGGAAAATGGTCCGTTTTCAAATGTTTTATTTTTGAACGTCAGTTCACATTTGTAGGTGGATCATCAGTGTTAGAGCTAAAATTAGCATGTTTAAAGTGATTTTCATGCTTCCAGGGGCTCGGGAAGTTAATTAAATACCATTTGGAGGCATTTAATGTTCGAGCAAAAACGGCTGATTTTCGACAAAAGAGATAACACCCCCCATTACGTCATGCTTCAGAAATGTGGAAAATGGTCCGTTTTCAAATGTTTTATTTTTGAACGTCAGTTCACATTTGTAGGTGGATCATCAGTGTTAGAGCTAAAATTAGCATGTTTAAAGTGATTTTCATGCTTCCAGGGGCCCAAAACACAAGATTTATGGAATGGTTAAAAGTGCATGAAAATGGCCAATTTACTCACTCTGAGTTCTCAAAAAGGGTTTCTTCACCCCGGGAAGTTAATTAAATACCATTTGGAGGCATTTAATGTTAGAGCAAAAACGGCTGATTTTCGACAAAAGAGATAACACCCCCCCCATTACGTCATGCTTCAGAAATGTGGAAAATGGTCCGTTTTCAAATGTTTTATTTTTGAACGTCAGTTCACATTTGTAGGTGGATCATCAGTGTTAGAGCTAAAATTAGCATGTTTAAAGTGATTTTCATGCTTCCAGGGGCTCGGGAAGTGAAATAAATACCATTTGGAGGCATTTAATGTTCGAGCAAAAACGGCTGATTTTCGACAAAAGAGATAACACCCCCCCATTACGTCGTGCTTCAGAAATGTGGAAAATGGTCCGTTTTCAAATGTTTTATTTTTGAACGTCAGTTCACATTTGTAGGTGGATCATCAGTGTTAGAGCTAAAATTAGCATGTTTAAAGTGATTTTCATGCTTCCAGGGGCCCAAAACACAAGATTTATGGAATGGTTAAAAGTGCATGAAAATGGCCAATTTACTCACTCTGAGTTCTCAAAAAGGGTTTCTTCACCCCGGGAAGTTAATTAAATACCATTTGGAGGCATTTAATGTTCGAGCAAAAACGGCTGATATTCCACAAAAGAGATAACACCCCCCATTACGTCATGCTTCAAAAATGTGGAAAATGGTCCGTTTTCAAATGTTTTATTTTTGAACGTCAGTTCACATTTGTAGGTGGATCATCAGTGTTAGAGCTAAAATTAGCATGTTTAAAGTGATTTTCATGCTTCTTGGGGCCCAAAACACAAGATTTATGGAATGCTTAAAAGTGCATGAAAATGGCCAATTTACTCACTCTGAGTTCTCAAAAAGGGTTTCTTCACCCCGGGAAGTTAATTAAATACCATTTGGAGGCATTTAATGTTAGAGCAAAAACGGCTGATTTTCGACAAAAGAGATAACACCCCCCCATTACGTCATGCTTCAGAAATGTGGAAAAAGGTCCGTTTTCAAATGTTTTATTTTTGAACGTCAGTTCACATTTGTAGGTGGATCATCAGTGTTAGAGCTAAAATTAGCATGTTTAAAGTGATTTTCATGCTTCCAGGGGCCCAAAACACAAGATTTATGGAATGGTTAAAAGTGCATGAAAATGGCCAATTTACTCACTCTGAGTTCTCAAAAAGGGTTTCTTCACCCCGGGTAATTAATTAAATACCATTTGGAGGCATTTAATGTTCGAGCAAAAACGGCTGATTTTCGACAAAAGAGATAACACCCCCCATTACGTCATGCTTCAAAAATGTGGAAAATGGTCCGTTTTCAAATGTTTTATTTTTGAACGTCAGTTCACATTTGTAGGTGGATCATCAGTGTTAGAGCTAAAATTAGCATGTTTAAAGTGATTTTCATGCTTCTTGGGGCCCAAAACACAAGATTTATGGAATGCTTAAAAGTGCATGAAAATGGCCAATTTACTCACTCTGAGTTCTCAAAAAGGGTTTCTTCACCCCGGGAAGTTAATTAAATACCATTTGGAGGCATTTAATGTTAGAGCAAAAACGGCTGATTTTCGACAAAAGAGATAACACCCCCCCATTACGTCATGCTTCAGAAATGTGGAAAATGGTCCGTTTTCAAATGTTTTATTTTTGAACGTCAGTTCACATTTGTAGGTGGATCATCAGTGTTAGAGCTAAAATTAGCATGTTTAAAGTGATTTTCATGCTTCCAGGGGCCCAAAACACAAGATTTATGGAATGGTTAAAAGTGCATGAAAATGGCCAATTTACTCACTCTGAGTTCTCAAAAAGGGTTTCTTCACCCCGGGAAGTTAATTAAATACCATTTGGAGGCATTTAATGTTCGAGCAAAAACGGCTGATTTTCGACAGAAGAGATAACACCCCCCCCCATTACGTCATGCTTCAGAAATGTGGAAAATGGTCCGTTTTCAAATGTTTTATTTTTGAACGTCAGTTCACATTTGTAGGTGGATCATCAGTGTTAGAGCTAAAATTAGCATGTTTAAAGTGATTTTCATGCTTCCAGGGGCCCAAAACACAAGATTTATGGAATGGTTAAAAGTGCATGAAAATGGCCAATTTACTCACTCTGAGTTCTCAAAAAGGGTTTCTTCACCCCGGGAAGTTAATTAAATACCATTTGGAGGCATTTAATGTTCGAGCAAAAACGGCTGATTTTCGACAAAAGAGATAACACCCCCCCATTATGTCATGCTTCAGAAATGTGGAAAATGGTCCGTTTTCAAATGTTTTATTTTTGAACGTCAGTTCACATTTGTAGGTGGATCATCAGTGTTAGAGCTAAAATTAGCATGTTTAAAGTGATTTTCATGCTTCCAGGGGCTCGGGAAGTTAATTAAATACCATTTGGAGGCATTTAATGTTCGAGCAAAAACGGCTGATTTTCGACAAAAGAGATAACACCCCCCCATTACGTCATGCTTCAGAAATGTGGAAAATGGTCCGTTTTCAAATGTTTTATTTTTGAACGTCAGTTCACATTTGTAGGTGGATCATCAATGTTAGAGCTAAAATTAGCATGTTTAAAGTGATTTTCATGCTTCCAGGGGCCCAAAACACAAGATTTATGGAATGGTTAAAAGTGCATGAAAATGGCCAATTTACTCACTCTGAGTTCTCAAAAAGGGTTTCTTCACCCCGGGAAGTTAATTAAATACCATTTGGAGGCATTTAATGTTAGAGCAAAAACGGCTGATTTTCGACAAAAGAGATAACACCCCCCCATTACGTCATGCTTCAGAAATGTGGAAAATGGTCCGTTTTCAAATGTTTTATTTTTGAACGTCAGTTCACATTTGTAGGTGGATCATCAGTGTTAGAGCTAAAATTAGCATGTTTAAAGTGATTTTCATGCTTCCAGGGGCTCGGGAAGTTAATTAAATACCATTTGGAGGCATTTAATGTTCGAGAAAAAACGGCTGATTTTCGACAAAAGAGATAACACCCCCCCATTACGTCATGCTTCAGAAATGTGGAAAATGGTCCGTTTTCAAATGTTTTATTTTTGAACGTCAGTTCACATTTGTAGGTGGATCATCAGTGTTAGAGCTAAAATTAGCATGTTTAAAGTGATTTTCATGCTTCCAGGGGCCCAAAACACAAGATTTATGGAATGGTTAAAAGTGCATGAAAATGGCCAATTTACTCACTCTGAGTTCTCAAAAAGGGTTTCTTCACCCCGGGAAGTTAATTAAATACCATTTGGAGGCATTTAATGTTCGAGCAAAAACGGCTGATTTTCGACAAAAGAGATAACACCCCCCCATTACGTCATGCTTCAGAAATGTGGAAAATGGTCCGTTTTCAAATGTTTTATTTTTGAACGTCAGTTCACATTTGTAGGTGGATCATCAGTGTTAGAGCTAAAATTAGCATGTTTAAAGTGATTTTCATGCTTCCAGGGGCCCAAAACACAAGATTTATGGAATGGTTAAAAGTGCATGAAAATGGCCAATTTACTCACTCTGAGTTCTCAAAAAGGGTTTCTTCACCCCGGGAAGTTAATTAAATACCATTTGGAGGCATTTAATGTTCGAGCAAAAACGGCTGATTTTCGACAAAAGAGATAACACCCCCCCATTACGTCATGCTTCAGAAATGTGGAAAATGGTCCGTTTTCAAATGTTTTATTTTTGAACGTCAGTTCACATTTGTAGGTGGATCATCAGTGTTAGAGCTAAAATTAGCATGTTTAAAGTGATTTTCATGCTTCCAGGGGCTCGGGAAGTTAATTAAATACCATTTGGAGGCATTTAATGTTCGAGCAAAAACGGCTGATTTTCGACAAAAGAGATAACACCCCCCCATTACGTCATGCTTCTGAAATGTGGAAAATGGTCCGTTTTCAAATGTTTTATTTTTGAACGTCAGTTCACATTTGTAGGTGGATCATCAGTGTTAGAGCTAAAATTAGCATGTTTAAAGTGATTTTCATGCTTCCAGGGGCCCAAAACACAAGATTTATGGAATGGTTAAAAGTGCATGAAAATGGCCAATTTACTCACTCTGAGTTCTCAAAAAGGGTTTCTTCACCCCGGGAAGTTAATTAAATACCATTTGGAGGCATTTAATGTTAGAGCAAAAAAGGCTGATTTTCCACAAATGAGATAACACCCCCCCATTACGTCATGCTTCAGAAATGTGGAAAATGGTCCGTTTTCAAATGTTTTATTTTTGAACGTCAGTTCACATTTGTAGGTGGATCATCAGTGTTAGAGCTAAAATTAGCATGTTTAAAGTGATTTTCATGCTTCCAGGGGCTCGGGAAGTGAAATAAATACCATTTGGAGGCATTTAATGTTCGAGCAAAAACGGCTGATTTTCGACAAAAGAGATAACACCCCCCCATTACGTCATGCTTTAGAAATGTGGAAAATGGTCCGTTTTCAAATGTTTTATTTTTGAACGTCAGTTCACATTTGTAGGTGGATCATCAGTGTTAGAGCTAAAATTAGCATGTTTAAAGTGATTTTCATGCTTCCAGGGGCTCGGGAAGTTAATTAAATACCATTTGGAGGCATTTAATGTTCAAGCAAAAACGGCTGATTTTCGACAAAAGAGATAACACCCCCCCATTACGTCATGCTTCAGAAATGTGGAAAATGGTCCGTTTTCAAATGTTTTATTTTTGAACGTCAGTTCACATTTGTAGGTGGATCATCAGTGTTAGAGCTAAAATTAGCATGTTTAAAGTGATTTTCATGCTTCCAGGGGCTCGGGAAGTTAATTAAATACCATTTGGAGGCATTTAATGTTCGAGCAAAAACGGCTGATTTTCGACAAAAGAGATAACACCCCCCCATTACGTCATGCTTCAGAAATGTGGAAAATGGTCCGTTTTCAAATGTTTTATTTTTGAACGTCAGTTCACATTTGTAGGTGGATCATCAGTGTTAGAGCTAAAATTAGCATGTTTAAAGTGATTTTCATGCTTCCAGGGGCTCGGGAAGTTAATTAAATACCATTTGGAGGCATTTAATGTTCGAGCAAAAACGGCTGATATTCGACAAAAGAGATAACACCCCCCCATTACGTCATGCTTCAGAAATGTGGAAAATGGTCCGTTTTCAAATGTTTTATTTTTGAACGTCAGTTCACATTTGTAGGTGGATCATCAGTGTTAGAGCTAAAATTAGCATGTTTAAAGTGATTTTCATGCTTCCAGGGGCCCAAAACACAAGATTTATGGAATGGTTAAAAGTGCATGAAAATGGCCAATTTACTCACTCTGAGTTCTCAAAAAGGGTTTCTTCACCCCGGGAAGGTAATTAAATACCATTTGGAGGCATTTAATGTTCGAGCAAAAACGGCTGATTTTCGACAAAAGAGATAACACCCCCCCATTACGTCATGCTTCAGAAATGTGGAAAATGGTCCGTTTTCAAATGTTTTATTTTTGAACGTCAGTTCACATTTGTAGGTGGATCATCAGTGTTAGAGCTAAAATTAGCATGTTTAAAGTGATTTTCATGCTTCCAGGGGCTCGGGAAGTTAATTAAATACCATTTGGAGGCATTTATTGTTCGAGCAAAAACGGCTGATTTTCGACAAAAGAGATAACACCCCCCCATTACGTCATGCTTCAGAAATGTGGAAAATGGTCCGTTTTCAAATGTTTTATTTTTGAACGTCAGTTCACATTTGTAGGTGGATCATCAGTGTTAGAGCTAAAATTAGCATGTTTAAAGTGATTTTCATGCTTCCAGGGGCTCGGGAAGTTAATTAAATACCATTTGGAGGCATTTAATGTTCGAGCAAAAACGGCTGATTTTCGACAAAAGAGATAACACCCCCCCATTACGTCATGCTTCAGAAATGTGGAAAATGGTCCGTTTTCAAATGTTTTATTTTTGAACGTCAGTTCACATTTGTAGGTGGATCATCAGTGTTAGAGCTAAAATTAGCATGTTTAAAGTGATTTTCATGCTTCCAGGGGCTCGGGAAGTGAAATAAATACCATTTGGAGGCATTTAATGTTCGAGCAAAAACAGCTGATTTTCGACAAAAGAGATAACACCCCCCCATTACGTCATGCTTCAGAAATGTGGAAAATGGTCCGTTTTCAAATGTTTTATTTTTGAACATCAGTTCACATTTGTAGGTGGATCATCAGTGTTAGAGCTAAAATTAGCATGTTTAAAGTGATTTTCATGCTTCCAGGGGCCCAAAACACAAGATTTATGGAATGGTTAAAAGTGCATGAAAATGGCCAATTTACTCACTCTGAGTTCTCAAAAAGGGTTTCTTCACCCCGGGAAGGTAATTAAATACCATTTGGAGGCATTTAATGTTCGAGCAAAAACGGCTGATTTTCGACAAAAGAGATAACACCCCCCCATTACGTCATGCTTCAGAAATGTGGAAAATGGTCCGTTTTCAAATGTTTTATTTTTGAACGTCAGTTCACATTTGTAGGTGGATCATCAGTGTTAGAGCTAAAATTAGCATGTTTAAAGTGATTTTCATGCTTCCAGGGGCCCAAAACACAAGATTTATGGAATGGTTAAAAGTGCATGAAATGGCCAATTTACTCACTCTGAGTTCTCAAAAAGGGTTTCTTCACCCCGGGAAGTTAATTAAATACCATTTGGAGGCATTTAATGTTCGAGCAAAAACGGCTGATTTTCGACAAAAGAGATAACACCCCCCCATTACGACATGCTTCAGAAATGTGGAAAATGGTCCGTTTTCAAATGTTTTATTTTTGAACGTCAGTTCATATTTGTAGGTGGATCATCAGTGTTAGAGCTAAAATTAGCATGTTTAAAGTGATTTTCATGCTTCCAGGGGCTCGGGAAGTTAATTAAATACCATTTGGAGGCATTCAATGTTCGAGCAAAAACGGCTGATTTTCGACAAAAGAGATAACACCCCCCCATTACGTCATGCTTCAGAAATGTGGAAAATGGTCCGTTTTCAAATGTTTTATTTTTGAACGTCAGTTCACATTTGTAGGTGGATCATCAGTGTTAGAGCTAAAATTAGCATGTTTAAAGTGATTTTCATGCTTCCAGGGGCCCAAAACACAAGATTTATGGAATGGTTAAAAGTGCATGAAAATGGCCAATTTACTCACTCTGAGTTCTCAAAAAGGGTTTCTTCACCCCGGGAAGTTAATTAAATACCATTTGGAGGCATTTAATGTTCGAGCAAAAACGGCTGATTTTCGACAAAAGAGATAACACCCCCCCATTACGTCATGCTTCAGAAATGTGGAAAATGGTCCGTTTTCAAATGTTTTATTTTTGAACGTCAGTTCACATTTGTAGGTGGATCATCAGTGTTAGAGCTAAAATTAGCATGTTTAAAGTGATTTTCATGCTTCCAGGGGCCCAAAACACAAGATTTATGGAATGGTTAAAAGTGCATGAAAATGGCCAATTTACTCACTCTGAGTTCTCAAAAAGGGTTTCTTCACCCCGGGAAATTAATTAAATACCATTTGGAGGCATTTAATGTTCGAGCAAAAACGGCTGATTTTCGACAAAAGAGATAACACCCCCCCATTACGTCATGCTTCAGAAATGTGGAAAATGGTCCGTTTTCAAATGTTTTATTTTTGAACGTCAGTTCACATTTGTAGGTGGATCATCAGTGTTAGAGCTAAAATTAGCATGTTTAAAGTGATTTTCATGCTTCCAGGGGCCCAAAACACAAGATTTATGGAATGGTTAAAAGTGCATGAAAATGGCCAATTTACTCACTCTGAGTTCTCAAAAAGGGTTTCTTCACCCCGGGAAGTTAATTAAATACCATTTGGAGGCATTTAATGTTCGAGCAAAAACGGCTGATATTCCACAAAAGAGATAACACCCCCCATTACGTCATGCTTCAAAAATGTGGAAAATGGTCCGTTTTCAAATGTTTTATTTTTGAACGTCAGTTCACATTTGTAGGTGGATCATCAGTGTTAGAGCTAAAATTAGCATGTTTAAAGTGATTTTCATGCTTCTTGGGGCCCAAAACACAAGATTTATGGAATGCTTAAAAGTGCATGAAAATGGCCAATTTACTCACTCTGAGTTCTCAAAAAGGGTTTCTTCACCCCGGGAAGTTAATTAAATACCATTTGGAGGCATTTAATGTTCGAGCAAAAACGGCTGATTTTCGACAAAAGAGATAACACCCCCCCATTACGTCATGCTTCAGAAATGTGGAAAATGGTCCGTTTTCAAATGTTTTATTTTTGAACGTCAGTTCACATTTGTAGGTGGATCATCAGTGTTAGAGCTAAAATTAGCATGTTTAAAGTGATTTTCATGCTTCCAGGGGCTCGGGAAGTTAATTAAATACCATTTGGAGGCATTTAATGTTCGAGCAAAAACGGCTGATTTTCGACAAAAGAGATAACACCCCCCCATTACGTCATGCTTCAGAAATGTGGAAAATGGTCCGTTTTCAAATGTTTTATTTTTGAACGTCAGCTCACATTTGTAGGTGGATCATCAGTGTTAGAGCTAAAATTAGCATGTTTAAAGTGATTTTCATGCTTCCAGGGGCCCAAAACACAAGATTTATGGAATGGTTAAAAGTGCATGAAAATGGCCAATTTACTCACTCTGAGTTCTCAAAAAGGGTTTCTTCACCCCGGGAAGTTAATTAAATACCATTTGGAGGCATTTAATGTTCGAGCAAAAACGGCTGATTTTCGACAAAAGAGATAACACCCCCCCATTACGTCATGCTTCAGAAATGTGGAAAATGGTCCGTTTTCAAATGATTTATTTTTGAACGTCAGTTCACATTTGTAGGTGGATCATCAGTGTTAGAGCTAAAATTAGCATGTTTAAAGTGATTTTCATGCTTCCAGGGGCCCAAAACACAAGATTTATGGAATGGTTAAAAGTGCATGAAAATGGCCAATTTACTCACTCTGAGTTCTCAAAAAGGGTTTCTTCACCCCGGGAAATTAATTAAATACCATTTGGAGGCATTTAATGTTCGAGCAAAAACGGCTGATTTTCGACAAAAGAGATAACACCCCCCCATTACGTCATGCTTCAGAAATGTGGAAAATGGTCCGTTTTCAAATGTTTTATTTTTGAACGTCAGTTCACATTTGTAGGTGGATCATCAGTGTTAGAGCTAAAATTAGCATGTTTAAAGTGATTTTCATGCTTCCAGGGGCCCAAAACACAAGATTTATGGAATGGTTAAAAGTGCAGGAAAATGGCCAATTTACTCACTCTGAGTTCTCAAAAAGGGTTTCTTCACCCCGGGAAGTTAATTAAATACCATTTGGAGGCATTTAATGTTCGAGCAAAAACGGCTGATATTCCACAAAAGAGATAACACCCCCCATTACGTCATGCTTCAAAAATGTGGAAAATGGTCCGTTTTCAAATGTTTTATTTTTGAACGTCAGTTCACATTTGTAGGTGGATCATCAGTGTTAGAGCTAAAATTAGCATGTTTAAAGTGATTTTCATGCTTCTTGGGGCCCAAAACACAAGATTTATGGAATGCTTAAAAGTGCATGAAAATGGCCAATTTACTCACTCTGAGTTCTCAAAAAGGGTTTCTTCACCCCGGGAAGTTAATTAAATACCATTTGGAGGCATTTAATGTTAGAGCAAAAACGGCTGATTTTGGACAAAAGAGATAACACCCCCCCATTACGTCATGCTTCAGAAATGTGGAAAATGGTCCGTTTTCAAATGTTTTATTTTTGAACGTCAGTTCACATTTGTAGGTGGATCATCAGTGTTAGAGCTAAAATTTGCATGTTTAAAGTGATTTTCATGCTTCCAGGGGCCCAAAACACAAGATTTATGGAATGGTTAAAAGTGCATGAAAATGGCCAATTTACTCACTCTGAGTTCTCAAAAAGGGTTTCTTCACCCCGGGAAGTTAATTAAATACCATTTGGAGGCATTTAATGTTCGAGCAAAAACGGCTGATTTTCGACAAAAGAGATAACACCCCCCCATTACGTCATGCTTCAGAAATGTGGAAAATGGTCCGTTTTCAAATGTTTTATTTTTGAACGTCAGTTCACATTTGTAGGTGGATCATCAGTGTTAGAGCTAAAATTAGCATGTTTAAAGTGATTTTCATGCTTCCAGGGGCCCAAAACACAAGATTTATGGAATGGTTAAAAGTGCATGAAAATGGCCAATTTACTCACTCTGAGTTCTCAAAAAGGGTTTCTTCACCCCGGGAAATTAATTAAATACCATTTGGAGGCATTTAATGTTCGAGCAAAAACGGCTGATTTTCGACAAAAGAGATAACACCCCCCCATTACGTCATGCTTCAGAAATGTGGAAAATGGTCCGTTTTCAAATGTTTTATTTTTGAACGTCAGTTCACATTTGTAGGTGGATCATCAGTGTTAGAGCTAAAATTAGCATGTTTAAAGTGATTTTCATGCTTCCAGGGGCCCAAAACACAAGATTTATGGAATGGTTAAAAGTGCATGAAAATGGCCAATTTACTCACTCTGAGTTCTCAAAAAGGGTTTCTTCACCCCGGGAAGTTAATTAAATACCATTTGGAGGCATTTAATGTTCGAGCAAAAACGGCTGATATTCCACAAAAGAGATAACACCCCCCATTACGTCATGCTTCAAAAATGTGGAAAATGGTCCGTTTTCAAATGTTTTATTTTTGAACGTCAGTTCACATTTGTAGGTGGATCATCAGTGTTAGAGCTAAAATTAGCATGTTTAAAGTGATTTTCATGCTTCTTGGGGCCCAAAACACAAGATTTATGGAATGCTTAAAAGTGCATGAAAATGGCCAATTTACTCACTCTGAGTTCTCAAAAAGGGTTTCTTCACCCCGGGAAGTTAATTAAATACCATTTGGAGGCATTTAATGTTAGAGCAAAAACGGCTGATTTTGGACAAAAGAGATAACACCCCCCCATTACGTCATGCTTCAGAAATGTGGAAAATGGTCCGTTTTCAAATGTTTTATTTTTGAACGTCAGTTCACATTTGTAGGTGGATCATCAGTGTTAGAGCTAAAATTAGCATGTTTAAAGTGATTTTCATGCTTCCAGGGGCCCAAAACACAAGATTTATGGAATGGTTAAAAGTGCATGAAAATGGCCAATTTACTCACTCTGAGTTCTCAAAAAGGGTTTCTTCACCCCGGGAAGTTAATTAAATACCATTTGGAGGCATTTAATGTTCGAGCAAAAACGGCTGATTTTCGACAAAAGAGATAACACCCCCCCATTACGTCATGCTTCAGAAATGTGGAAAATGGTCCGTTTTCAAATGTTTTATTTTTGAACGTCAGTTCACATTTGTAGGTGGATCATCAGTGTTAGAGCTAAAATTAGCATGTTTAAAGTGATTTTCATGCTTCCAGGGGCCCAAAACACAAGATTTATGGAATGGTTAAAAGTGCATGAAAATGGCCAATTTACTCACTCTGAGTTCTCAAAAAGGGTTTCTTCACCCCGGGAAGTTAATTAAATACCATTTGGAGGCATTTAATGTTCGAGCAAAAACGGCTGATTTTCGACAAAAGAGATAACACCCCCCCATTACGTCATGCTTCAGAAATGTGGAAAATGGTCCGTTTTCAAATGTTTTATTTTTGAACGTCAGTTCACATTTGTAGGTGGATCATCAGTGTTAGAGCTAAAATTAGCATGTTTAAAGTGATTTTCATGCTTCCAGGGGCTCGGGAAGTTAATTAAATACCATTTGGAGGCATTTAATGTTCGAGCAAAAACGGCTGATTTTCGACAAAAGAGATAACACCCCCCCATTACGTCATGCTTCAGAAATGTGGAAAATGGTCCGTTTTCAAATGTTTTATTTTTGAACGTCAGTTCACATTTGTAGGTGGATCATCAGTGTTAGAGCTAAAATTAGCATGTTTAAAGTGATTTTCATGCTTCCAGGGGCCCAAAACACAAGATTTATGGAATGGTTAAAAGTGCAGGAAAATGGCCAATTTACTCACTCTGAGTTCTCAAAAAGGGTTTCTTCACCCCGGGAAGTTAATTAAATACCATTTGGAGGCATTTAATGTTAGAGCAAAAACGGCTGATTTTCGACAAAAGAGATAACACCCCCCCCATTACGTCATGCTTCAGAAATGTGGAAAATGGTCCGTTTTCAAATGTTTTATTTTTGAACGTCAGTTCACATTTGTAGGTGGATCATCAGTGTTAGAGCTAAAATTAGCATGTTTAAAGTGATTTTCATGCTTCCAGGGGCCCAAAACACAAGATTTATGGAATGGTTAAAAGTGCATGAAAATGGCCAATTTACTCACTCTGAGTTCTCAAAAAGGGTTTCTTCACCCCGGGAAGTTAATTAAATACCATTTGGAGGCATTTAATGTTAGAGCAAAAACGGCTGATTTTCGACGAAAGAGATAACACCCCCCATTACGTCATGCTTCAGAAATGTGGAAAATGGTCCGTTTTCAAATGTTTTATTTTTGAACGTCAGTTCACATTTGTAGGTGGATCATCAGTGTTAGAGCTAAAATTAGCATGTTTAAAGTGATTTTCATGCTTCCAGGGGCCCAAAACACAAGATTTATGGAATGGTTAAAAGTGCATGAAAATGGCCAATTTACTCACTCTGAGTTCTCAAAAAGGGTTTCTTCACCCCGGGAAATTAATTAAATACCATTTGGAGGCATTTAATGTTCGAGCAAAAACGGCTGATTTTCGACAAAAGAGATAACACCCCCCCATTACATCATGCTTCAGAAATGTGGAAAATGGTCCGTTTTCAAATGTTTTATTTTTGAACGTCAGTTCACATTTGTAGGTGGATCATCAGTGTTAGAGCTAAAATTAGCATGTTTAAAGTGATTTTCATGCTTCCAGGGGCCCAAAACACAAGATTTATGGAATGGTTAAAAGTGCATGAAAATGGCCAATTTACTCACTCTGAGTTCTCAAAAAGGGTTTCTTCACCCCGGGAAGTTAATTAAATACCATTTGGAGGCATTTAATGTTCGAGCAAAAACGGCTGATTTTCGACAAAAGAGATAACACCCCCCCATTACGTCATGCTTCAGAAATGTGGAAAATGGTCCGTTTTCAAATGTTTTATTTTTGAACGTCAGTTCACATTTGTAGGTGGATCATCAGTGTTAGAGCTAAAATTAGCATGTTTAAAGTGATTTTCATGCTTCCAGGGGCCCAAAACACAAGATTTATGGAATGGTTAAAAGTGCATGAAAATGGCCAATTTACTCACTCTGAGTTCTCAAAAAGGGTTTCTTCACCCCGGGAAATTAATTAAATACCATTTGGAGGCATTTAATGTTCGAGCAAAAACGGCTGATTTTCGACAAAAGAGATAACACCCCCCCATTACGTCATGCTTCAGAAATGTGGAAAATGGTCCGTTTTCAAATGTTTTATTTTTGAACGTCAGTTCACATTTGTAGGTGGATCATCGGTGTTAGAGCTAAAATTAGCATGTTTAAAGTGATTTTCATGCTTCCAGGGGCCCAAAACACAAGATTTATGGAATGGTTAAAAGTGCATGAAAATGGCCAATTTACTCACTCTGAGTTCTCAAAAAGGGTTTCTTCACCCCGGGAAGTTAATTAAATACCATTTGGAGGCATTTAATGTTCGAGCAAAAACGGCTGATATTCCACAAAAGAGATAACACCCCCCATTACGTCATGCTTCAAAAATGTGGAAAATGGTCCGTTTTCAAATGTTTTATTTTTGAACGTCAGTTCACATTTGTAGGTGGATCATCAGTGTTAGAGCTAAAATTAGCATGTTTAAAGTGATTTTCATGCTTCTTGGGGCCCAAAACACAAGATTTATGGAATGCTTAAAAGTGCATGAAAATGGCCAATTTACTCACTCTGAGTTCTCAAAAAGGGTTTCTTCACCCCGGGAAGTTAATTAAATACCATTTGGAGGCATTTAATGTTAGAGCAAAAACGGCTGATTTTCGACAAAAGAGATAACACCCCCCCATTACGTCATGCTTCAGAAATGTGGAAAATGGTCCGTTTTCAAATGTTTTATTTTTGAACGTCAGTTCACATTTGTAGGTGGATCATCAGTGTTAGAGCTAAAATTAGCATGTTTAAAGTGATTTTCATGCTTCCAGGGGCCCAAAACACAAGATTTATGGAATGGTTAAAAGTGCATGAAAATGGCCAATTTACTCACTCTGAGTTCTCAAAAAGGGTTTCTTCACCCCGGGAAGTTAATTAAATACCATTTGGAGGCATTTAATGTTCGAGCAAAAACGGCTGATTTTCGACAGAAGAGATAACACCCCCCCATTACGTCATGCTTCAGAAATGTGGAAAATGGTCCGTTTTCAAATGTTTTATTTTTGAACGTCAGTTCACATTTGTAGGTGGATCATCAGTGTTAGAGCTAAAATTAGCATGTTTAAAGTGATTTTCATGCTTCCAGGGGCCCAAAACACAAGATTTATGGAATGGTTAAAAGTGCATGAAAATGGCCAATTTACTCACTCTGAGTTCTCAAAAGGGGTTTCTTCACCCCGGGAAGTTAATTAAATACCATTTGGAGGCATTTAATGTTCGAGCAAAAACGGCTGATTTTCGACAAAAGAGATAACACCCCCCCATTACGTCATGCTTCAGAAATGTGGAAAATGGTCCGTTTTCAAATGTTTTATTTTTGAACGTCAGTTCACATTTGTAGGTGGATCATCAGTGTTAGAGCTAAAATTAGCATGTTTAAAGTGATTTTCATGCTTCCAGGGGCTCGGGAAGTTAATTAAATACCATTTGGAGGCATTTAATGTTCGAGCAAAAACGGCTGATTTTCGACAAAAGAGATAACACCCCCCCATTACGTCATGCTTCAGAAATGTGGAAAATGGTCCGTTTTCAAATGTTTTATTTTTGAACGTCAGTTCACATTTGTAGGTGGATCATCAGTGTTAGAGCTAAAATTAGCATGTTTAAAGTGATTTTCATGCTTCCAGGGGCCCAAAACACAAGATTTATGGAATGGTTAAAAGTGCATGAAAATGGCCAATTTACTCACTCTGAGTTCTCAAAAAGGGTTTCTTCACCCCGGGAAGTTAATTAAATACCATTTGGAGGCATTTAATGTTAGAGCAAAAACGGCTGATTTTCGACAAAAGAGATAACACCCCCCCCATTACGTCATGCTTCAGAAATGTGGAAAATGGTCCGTTTTCAAATGTTTTATTTTTGAACGTCAGTTCACATTTGTAGGTGGATCATCAGTGTTAGAGCTAAAATTAGCATGTTTAAAGTGATTTTCATGCTTCCAGGGGCTCGGGAAGTGAAATAAATACCATTTGGAGGCATTAAATGTTCGAGCAAAAACGGCTGATTTTCGACAAAAGAGATAACACCCCCCCATTACGTCGTGCTTCAGAAATGTGGAAAATGGTCCGTTTTCAAATGTTTTATTTTTGAACGTCAGTTCACATTTGTAGGTGGATCATCAGTGTTAGAGCTAAAATTAGCATGTTTAAAGTGATTTTCATGCTTCCAGGGGCCCAAAACACAAGATTTATGGAATGGTTAAAAGTGCATGAAAATGGCCAATTTACTCACTCTGAGTTCTCAAAAAGGGTTTCTTCACCCCGGGAAGTTAATTAAATACCATTTGGAGGCATTTAATGTTCGAGCAAAAACGGCTGATATTCCACAAAAGAGATAACACCCCCCATTACGTCATGCTTCAAAAATGTGGAAAATGGTCCGTTTTCAAATGTTTTATTTTTGAACGTCAGTTCACATTTGTAGGTGGATCATCAGTGTTAGAGCTAAAATTAGCATGTTTAAAGTGATTTTCATGCTTCCAGGGGCCCAAAACACAAGATTTATGGAATGCTTAAAAGTGCATGAAAATGGCCAATTTACTCACTCTGAGTTCTCAAAAAGGGTTTCTTCACCCCGGGAAGTTAATTAAATACCATTTGGAGGCATTTAATGTTAGAGCAAAAACGGCTGATTTTCGACAAAAGAGATAACACCCCCCCATTACGTCATGCTTCAGAAATGTGGAAAATGGTCCGTTTTCAAATGTTTTATTTTTGAACGTCAGTTCACATTTGTAGGTGGATCATCAGTGTTAGAGCTAAAATTAGCATGTTTAAAGTGATTTTCATGCTTCCAGGGGCCCAAAACACAAGATTTATGGAATGGTTAAAAGTGCATGAAAATGGCCAATTTACTCACTCTGAGTTCTCAAAAAGGGTTTCTTCACCCCGGGAAGTTAATTAAATACCATTTGGAGGCATTTAATGTTCGAGCAAAAACGGCTGATTTTCGACAAAAGAGATAACACCCCCCCATTACGTCATGCTTCAGAAATGTGGAAAATGGTCCGTTTTCAAATGTTTTATTTTTGAACGTCAGTTCACATTTGTAGGTGGATCATCAGTGTTAGAGCTAAAATTAGCATGTTTAAAGTGATTTTCATGCTTCCAAGGGCCCAAAACACAAGATTTATGGAATGGTTAAAAGTGCATGAAAATGGCCAATTTACTCACTCTGAGTTCTCAAAAAGGGTTTCTTCACCCCGGGAAGTTAATTAAATACCATTTGGAGGCATTTAATGTTCGAGCAAAAACGGCTGATTTTCGACAAAAGAGATAACACCCCCCCATTACGTCATGCTTCAGAAATGTGGAAAATGGTCCGTTTTCAAATGTTTTATTTTTGAACGTCAGTTCACATTTGTAGGTGGATCATCAGTGTTAGAGCTAAAATTAGCATGTTTAAAGTGATTTTCATGCTTCCAGGGGCTCGGGAAGTTAATTAAATACCATTTGGAGGCATTTAATGTTCGAGCAAAAACGGCTGATTTTCGACAAAAGAGATAACACCCCCCCATTACGTCATGCTTCAGAAATGTGGAAAATGGTCCGTTTTCAAATGTTTTATTTTTGAACGTCAGTTCACATTTGTAGGTGGATCATCAGTGTTAGAGCTAAAATTAGCATGTTTAAAGTGATTTTCATGCTCCCAGGGGCCCAAAACACAAGATTTATGGAATGGTTAAAAGTGCATGAAAATGGCCAATTTACTCACTCTGAGTTCTCAAAAAGGGTTTCTTCACCCCGGGAAGTTAATTAAATACCATTTGGAGGCATTTAATGTTCGAGCAAAAACGGCTGATTTTCGACAAAAGAGATAACACCCCCCCATTACGTCATGCTTCAGAAATGTGGAAAATGGTCCGTTTTCAAATGTTTTATTTTTGAACGTCAGTTCACATTTGTAGGTGGATCATCAGTGTTAGAGCTAAAATTAGCATGTTTAAAGTGATTTTCATGCTTCCAGGGGCTCGGGAAGTTAATTAAATACCATTTGGAGGCATTTAATGTTCGAGCAAAAACGGCTGATTTTCGACAAAAGAGATAACACCCCCCCATTACGTCATGCTTCAGAAATGTGGAAAATGGTCCGTTTTCAAATGTTTTATTTTTGAACGTCAGTTCACATTTGTAGGTGGATCATCAGTGTTAGAGCTAAAATTAGCATGTTTAAAGTGATTTTCATGCTCCCAGGGGCCCAAAACACAAGATTTATGGAATGGTTAAAAGTGCATGAAAATGGCCAATTTACTCACTCTGAGTTCTCAAAAAGGGTTTCTTCACCCCGGGAAGTTAATTAAATACCATTTGGAGGCATTTAATGTTAGAGCAAAAACGGCTGATTTTCGACAAAAGAGATAACACCCCCCCCATTACGTCATGCTTCAGAAATGTGGAAAATGGTCCGTTTTCAAATGTTTTATTTTTGAACGTCAGTTCACATTTGTAGGTGGATCATCAGTGTTAGAGCTAAAATTAGCATGTTTAAAGTGATTTTCATGCTTCCAGGGGCCCAAAACACAAGATTTATGGAATGGTTAAAAGTGCATGAAAATGGCCAATTTACTCACTCTGAGTTCTCAAAAAGGGTTTCTTCACCCCGGGAAGTTAATTAAATACCATTTGGAGGCATTTAATGTTAGAGCAAAAACGGCTGATTTTCGACGAAAGAGATAACACCCCCCCATTACGTCATGCTTCAGAAATGTGGAAAATGGTCCGTTTTCAAATGTTTTATTTTTGAACGTCAGTTCACATTTGTAGGTGGATCATCAGTGTTAGAGCTAAAATTAGCATGTTTAAAGTGATTTTCATGCTTCCAGGGGCCCAAAACACAAGATTTATGGAATGGTTAAAAGTGCATGAAAATGGCCAATTTACTCACTCTGAGTTCTCAAAAAGGGTTTCTTCACCCCGGGAAGTTAATTAAATACCATTTGGAGGCATTTAATGTTCGAGCAAAAACGGCTGATATTCCACAAAAGAGATAACACCCCCCATTACGTCATGCTTCAAAAATGTGGAAAATGGTCCGTTTTCAAATGTTTTATTTTTGAACGTCAGTTCACATTTGTAGGTGGATCATCAGTGTTAGAGCTAAAATTAGCATGTTTAAAGTGATTTTCATGCTTCCAGGGGCTCGGGAAGTTAATTAAATACCATTTGGAGGCATTTAATGTTCGAGCAAAAACGGCTGATTTTCGACAAAAGAGATAACACCCCCCCATTACGTCATGCTTCAGAAATGTGGAAAATGGTCCGTTTTCAAATGTTTTATTTTTGAACGTCAGTTCACATTTGTAGGTGGATCATCAGTGTTAGAGCTAAAATTAGCATGTTTAAAGTGATTTTCATGCTTCCAGGGGCCCAAAACACAAGATTTATGGAATGGTTAAAAGTGCATGAAAATGGCCAATATACTCACTCTGAGTTCTCAAAAAGGGTTTCTTCACCCCGGGAAGTTAATTAAATACCATTTGGAGGCATTTAATGTTAGAGCAAAAACGGCTGATTTTCGACAAAAGAGATAACACCCCCCCCATTACGTCATGCTTCAGAAATGTGGAAAATGGTCCGTTTTCAAATGTTTTATTTTTGAACGTCAGTTCACATTTGTAGGTGGATCATCAGTGTTAGAGCTAAAATTAGCATGTTTAAAGTGATTTTCATGCTTCCAGGGGCCCAAAACACAAGATTTATGGAATGGTTAAAAGTGCATGAAAATGGCCAATTTACTCACTCTGAGTTCTCAAAAAGGGTTTCTTCACCCCGGGAAGTTAATTAAATACCATTTGGAGGCATTTAATGTTAGAGCAAAAACGGCTGATTTTCGACGAAAGAGATAACACCCCCCATTACGTCATGCTTCAGAAATGTGGAAAATGGTCCGTTTTCAAATGTTTTATTTTTGAACGTCAGTTCACATTTGTAGGTGGATCATCAGTGTTAGAGCTAAAATTAGCATGTTTAAAGTGATTTTCATGCTTCCAGGGGCCCAAAACACAAGATTTATGGAATGGTTAAAAGTGCATGAAAATGGCCAATTTACTCACTCTGAGTTCTCAAAAAGGGTTTCTTCACCCCGGGAAATTAATTAAATACCATTTGGAGGCATTTAATGTTCGAGCAAAAACGGCTGATTTTCGACAAAAGAGATAACACCCCCCCATTACGTCATGCTTCAGAAATGTGGAAAATGGTCCGTTTTCAAATGTTTTATTTTTGAACGTCAGTTCACATTTGTAGGTGGATCATCAGTGTTAGAGCTAAAATTAGCATGTTTAAAGTGATTTTCATGCTTCCAGGGGCCCAAAACACAAGATTTATGGAATGGTTAAAAGTGCATGAAAATGGCCAATTTACTCACTCTGAGTTCTCAAAAAGGGTTTCTTCACCCCGGGAAGTTAATTAAATACCATTTGGAGGCATTTAATGTTCGAGCAAAAACGGCTGATTTTCGACAAAAGAGATAACACCCCCCCATTACGTCATGCTTCAGAAATGTGGAAAATGGTCCGTTTTCAAATGTTTTATTTTTGAACGTCAGTTCACATTTGTAGGTGGATCATCAGTGTTAGAGCTAAAATTAGCATGTTTAAAGTGATTTTCATGCTTCCAGGGGCCCAAAACACAAGATTTATGGAATGGTTAAAAGTGCATGAAAATGGCCAATTTACTCACTCTGAGTTCTCAAAAAGGGTTTCTTCACCCCGGGAAATTAATTAAATACCATTTGGAGGCATTTAATGTTCGAGCAAAAACGGCTGATTTTCGACAAAAGAGATAACACTCCCCCATTACGTCATGCTTCAGAAATGTGGAAAATGGTCCGTTTTCAAATGTTTTATTTTTGAACGTCAGTTCACATTTGTAGGTGGATCATCAGTGTTAGAGCTAAAATTAGCATGTTTAAAGTGATTTTCATGCTTCCAGGGGCCCAAAACACAAGATTTATGGAATGGTTAAAAGTGCATGAAAATGGCCAATTTACTCACTCTGAGTTCTCAAAAAGGGTTTCTTCACCCCGGGAAGTTAATTAAATACCATTTGGAGGCATTTAATGTTCGAGCAAAAACGGCTGATATTCCACAAAAGAGATAACACCCCCCATTACGTCATGCTTCAAAAATGTGGAAAATGGTCCGTTTTCAAATGTTTTATTTTTGAACGTCAGTTCACATTTGTAGGTGGATCATCAGTGTTAGAGCTAAAATTAGCATGTTTAAAGTGATTTTCATGCTTCTTGGGGCCCAAAACACAAGATTTATGGAATGCTTAAAAGTGCATGAAAATGGCCAATTTACTCACTCTGAGTTCTCAAAAAGGGTTTCTTCACCCCGGGAAGTTAATTAAATACCATTTGGAGGCATTTAATGTTCGAGCAAAAACGGCTGATTTTCGACAAAAGAGATAACACCCCCCCATTACGTCATGCTTCAGAAATGTGGAAAATGGTCCGTTTTCAAATGTTTTATTTTTGAACGTCAGTTCACATTTGTAGGTGGATCATCAGTGTTAGAGCTAAAATTAGCATGTTTAAAGTGATTTTCATGCTTCCAGGGGCCCAAAACACAAGATTTATGGAATGGTTAAAAGTGCATGAAAATGGCCAATTTACTCACTCTGAGTTCTCAAAAAGGGTTTCTTCACCCCGGGAAGTTAATTAAATACCATTTGGAGGCATTTAATGTTCGAGCAAAAACGGCTGATTTTCGACAAAAGAGATAACACCCCCCATTACGTCATGCTTCAGAAATGTGGAAAATGGTCCGTTTTCAAATGTTTTATTTTTGAACGTCAGTTCACATTTGTAGGTGGATCATCAGTGTTAGAGCTAAAATTAGCATGTTTAAAGTGATTTTCATGCTTCCAGGGGCCCAAAACACAAGATTTATGGAATGGTTAAAAGTGCATGAAAATGGCCAATTTACTCACTCTGAGTTCTCAAAAAGGGTTTCTTCACCCCGGGAAGTTAATTAAATACCATTTGGAGGCATTTAATGTTAGAGCAAAAACGGCTGATTTTCGACAAAAGAGATAACACCCCCCCATTACGTCATGCTTCAGAAATGTGGAAAATGGTCCGTTTTCAAATGTTTTATTTTTGAACGTCAGTTCACATTTGTAGGTGGATCATCAGTGTTAGAGCTAAAATTAGCATGTTTAAAGTGATTTTCATGCTTCCAGGGGCTCGGGAAGTGAATTAAATACCATTTGGAGGCATTTAATGTTAGAGCAAAAACGGCTGATTTTTGACAAAAGAGATAACACCCCCCCATTACGTCATGCTTCAGAAATGTGGAAAATGGTCCGTTTTCAAATGTTTTATTTTTGAACGTCAGTTCACATTTGTAGGTGGATCATCAGTGTTAGAGCTAAAATTAGCATGTTTAAAGTGATTTTCATGCTTCCAGGGGCTCGGGAAGTTAATTAAATACCATTTGGAGGCATTTAATGTTCGAGCAAAAACGGCTGATTTTCGACAAAAGAGATAACACCCCCCCATTACGTCATGCTTCAGAAATGTGGAAAATGGTCCGTTTTCAAATGTTTTATTTTTGAACGTCAGTTCACATTTGTAGGTGGATCATCAGTGTTAGAGCTAAAATTAGCATGTTTAAAGTGATTTTCATGCTTCCAGGGGCCCAAAACACAAGATTTATGGAATGGTTAAAAGTGCATGAAAATGGCCAATTTACTCACTCTGAGTTCTCAAAAAGGGTTTCTTCACCCCGGGAAGTTAATTAAATACCATTTGGAGGCATTTAATGTTAGAGCAAAAACGGCTGATTTTCGACGAAAGAGATAACACCCCCCATTACGTCATGCTTCAGAAATGTGGAAAATGGTCCGTTTTCAAATGTTTTATTTTTGAACGTCAGTTCACATTTGTAGGTGGATCATCAGTGTTAGAGCTAAAATTAGCATGTTTAAAGTGATTTTCATGCTTCCAGGGGCCCAAAACACAAGATTTATGGAATGGTTAAAAGTGCATGAAAATGGCCAATTTACTCACTCTGAGTTCTCAAAAAGGGTTTCTTCACCCCGGGAAATTAATTAAATACCATTTGGAGGCATTTAATGTTCGAGCAAAAACGGCTGATTTTCGACAAAAGAGATAACACCCCCCCATTACGTCATGCTTCAGAAATGTGGAAAATGGTCCGTTTTCAAATGTTTTATTTTTGAACGTCAGTTCACATTTGTAGGTGGATCATCAGTGTTAGAGCTAAAATTAGCATGTTTAAAGTGATTTTCATGCTTCCAGGGGCCCAAAACACAAGATTTATGGAATGGTTAAAAGTGCATGAAAATGGCCAATTTACTCACTCTGAGTTCTCAAAAAGGGTTTCTTCACCCCGGGAAGTTAATTAAATACCATTTGGAGGCATTTAATGTTCGAGCAAAAACGGCTGATTTTCGACAAAAGAGATAACACCCCCCCATTACGTCATGCTTCAGAAATGTGGAAAATGGTCCGTTTTCAAATGTTTTATTTTTGAACGTCAGTTCACATTTGTAGGTGGATCATCAGTGTTAGAGCTAAAATTAGCATGTTTAAAGTGATTTTCATGCTTCCAGGGGCTCGGGAAGTTAATTAAATACCATTTGGAGGCATTTAATGTTCGAGCAAAAACGGCTGATTTTCGACAAAAGAGATAACACCCCCCCATTACGTCATGCTTCAGAAATGTGGAAAATGGTCCGTTTTCAAATGTTTTATTTTTGAACGTCAGTTCACATTTGTAGGTGGATCATCAGTGTTAGAGCTAAAATTAGCATGTTTAAAGTGATTTTCATGCTTCCAGGGGCCCAAAACACAAGATTTATGGAATGGTTAAAAGTGCATGAAAATGGCCAATTTACTCACTCTGAGTTCTCAAAAAGGGTTTCTTCACCCCGGGAAGTTAATTAAATACCATTTGGAGGCATTTAATGTTCGAGCAAAAACGGCTGATTTTCGACAAAAGAGATAACACCCCCCCATTACGTCATGCTTCAGAAATGTGGAAAATGGTCCGTTTTCAAATGTTTTATTTTTGAACGTCAGTTCACATTTGTAGGTGGATCATCAGTGTTAGAGCTAAAATTAGCATGTTTAAAGTGATTTTCATGCTTCCAGGGGCCCAAAACACAAGATTTATGGAATGGTTAAAAGTGCATGAAAATGGCCAATTTACTCACTCTGAGTTCTCAAGAAGGGTTTCTTCACCCCGGGAAGTTAATTAAATACCATTTGGAGGCATTTAATGTTCGAGCAAAAACGGCTGATTTTCGACAAAAGAGATAACACCCCCCATTACGTCATGCTTCAGAAATGTGGAAAATGGTCCGTTTTCAAATGTTTTATTTTTGAACGTCAGTTCACATTTGTAGGTGGATCATCAGTGTTAGAGCTAAAATTAGCATGTTTAAAGTGATTTTCATGCTTCCAGGGGCCCAAAACACAAGATTTATGGAATGGTTAAAAGTGCATGAAAATGGCCAATTTACTCACTCTGAGTTCTCAAAAAGGGTTTCTTCACCCCGGGAAGTTAATTAAATACCATTTGGAGGCATTTAATGTTAGAGCAAAAACGGCTGATTTTCGACAAAAGAGATAACACCCCCCCATTACGTCATGCTTCAGAAATGTGGAAAATGGTCCGTTTTCAAATGTTTTATTTTTGAACGTCAGTTCACATTTGTAGGTGGATCATCAGTGTTAGAGCTAAAATTAGCATGTTTAAAGTGATTTTCATGCTTCCAGGGGCCCAAAACACAAGATTTATGGAATGGTTAAAAGTGCATGAAAATGGCCAATTTACTCACTCTGAGTTCTCAAAAAGGGTTTCTTCACCCCGGGAAGTTAATTAAATACCATTTGGAGGCATTTAATGTTAGAGCAAAAACGGCTGATTTTCGACGAAAGAGATAACACCCCCCATTACGTCATGCTTCAGAAATGTGGAAAATGGTCCGTTTTCAAATGTTTTATTTTTGAACGTCAGTTCACATTTGTAGGTGGATCATCAGTGTTAGAGCTAAAATTAGCATGTTTAAAGTGATTTTCATGCTTCCAGGGGCCCAAAACACAAGATTTATGGAATGGTTAAAAGTGCATGAAAATGGCCAATTTACTCACTCTGAGTTCTCAAAAAGGGTTTCTTCACCCCGGGAAATTAATTAAATACCATTTGGAGGCATTTAATGTTCGAGCAAAAACGGCTGATTTTCGACAAAAGAGATAACACCCCCCCATTACGTCATGCTTCAGAAATGTGGAAAATGGTCCGTTTTCAAATGTTTTATTTTTGAACGTCAGTTCACATTTGTAGGTGGATCATCAGTGTTAGAGCTAAAATTAGCATGTTTAAAGTGATTTTCATGCTTCCAGGGGCCCAAAACACAAGATTTATGGAATGGTTAAAAGTGCATGAAAATGGCCAATTTACTCACTCTGAGTTCTCAAAAAGGGTTTCTTCACCCCGGGAAGTTAATTAAATACCATTTGGAGGCATTTAATGTTCGAGCAAAAACGGCTGATTTTCGACAAAAGAGATAACACCCCCCCATTACGTCATGCTTCAGAAATGTGGAAAATGGTCCGTTTTCAAATGTTTTATTTTTGAACGTCAGTTCACATTTGTAGGTGGATCATCAGTGTTAGAGCTAAAATTAGCATGTTTAAAGTGATTTTCATGCTTCCAGGGGCTCGGGAAGTTAATTAAATACCATTTGGAGGCATTTAATGTTCGAGCAAAAACGGCTGATTTTCGACAAAAGAGATAACACCCCCCCATTACGTCATGCTTCAGAAATGTGGAAAATGGTCCGTTTTCAAATGTTTTATTTTTGAACGTCAGTTCACATTTGTAGGTGGATCATCAGTGTTAGAGCTAAAATTAGCATGTTTAAAGTGATTTTCATGCTTCCAGGGGCCCAAAACACAAGATTTATGGAATGGTTAAAAGTGCATGAAAATGGCCAATTTACTCACTCTGAGTTCTCAAAAAGGGTTTCTTCACCCCGGGAAGTTAATTAAATACCATTTGGAGGCATTTAATGTTCGAGCAAAAACGGCTGATTTTCGACAAAAGAGATAACACCCCCCCATTACGTCATGCTTCAGAAATGTGGAAAATGGTCCGTTTTCAAATGTTTTATTTTTGAACGTCAGTTCACATTTGTAGGTGGATCATCAGTGTTAGAGCTAAAATTAGCATGTTTAAAGTGATTTTCATGCTTCCAGGGGCCCAAAACACAAGATTTATGGAATGGTTAAAAGTGCATGAAAATGGCCAATTTACTCACTCTGAGTTCTCAAGAAGGGTTTCTTCACCCCGGGAAGTTAATTAAATACCATTTGGAGGCATTTAATGTTCGAGCAAAAACGGCTGATTTTCGACAAAAGAGATAACACCCCCCATTACGTCATGCTTCAGAAATGTGGAAAATGGTCCGTTTTCAAATGTTTTATTTTTGAACGTCAGTTCACATTTGTAGGTGGATCATCAGTGTTAGAGCTAAAATTAGCATGTTTAAAGTGATTTTCATGCTTCCAGGGGCCCAAAACACAAGATTTATGGAATGGTTAAAAGTGCATGAAAATGGCCAATTTACTCACTCTGAGTTCTCAAAAAGGGTTTCTTCACCCCGGGAAGTTAATTAAATACCATTTGGAGGCATTTAATGTTAGAGCAAAAACGGCTGATTTTCGACAAAAGAGATAACACCCCCCCATTACGTCATGCTTCAGAAATGTGGAAAATGGTCCGTTTTCAAATGTTTTATTTTTGAACGTCAGTTCACATTTGTAGGTGGATCATCAGTGTTAGAGCTAAAATTAGCATGTTTAAAGTGATTTTCATGCTTCCAGGGGCTCGGGAAGTGAATTAAATACCATTTGGAGGCATTTAATGTTACAGCAAAAACGGCTGATTTTTGACAAAAGAGATAACACCCCCCCATTACGTCATGCTTCAGAAATGTGGAAAATGGTCCGTTTTCAAATGTTTTATTTTTGAACGTCAGTTCACATTTGTAGGTGGATCATCAGTGTTAGAGCTAAAATTAGCATGTTTAAAGTGATTTTCATGCTTCCAGGGGCTCGGGAAGTTAATTAAATACCATTTGGAGGCATTTAATGTTCGAGCAAAAACGGCTGATTTTCGACAAAAGAGATAACACCCCCCCATTACGTCATGCTTCAGAAATGTGGAAAATGGTCCGTTTTCAAATGTTTTATTTTTGAACGTCAGTTCACATTTGTAGGTGGATCATCAGTGTTAGAGCTAAAATTAGCATGTTTAAAGTGATTTTCATGCTTCCAGGGGCTCGGGAAGTGAAATAAATACCATTTGGAGGCATTTAATGTTCGAGCAAAAAAGGCTGATTTTCCACAAAAGAGATAACACCCCCCCCCATTACGTCATGCTACAGAAATGTGGAAAATGGTCCGTTTTCAAATGTTTTATTTTTGAACGTCAGTTCACATTTGTAGGTGGATCATCAGTGTTAGAGCTAAAATTAGCATGTTTAAAGTGATTTTCATGCTTCCAGGGGCTCGGGAAGTGAAATAAATACCATTTGGAGGCATTTAATGTTCGAGCAAAAACGGCTGATTTTCGACAAAAGAGATAACACCCCCCCATTACGTCATGCTTCAGAAATGTGGAAAATGGTCCGCTTTCAAATGTTTTATTTTTGAACGTCAGTTCACATTTGTAGGTGGATCATCAGTGTTAGAGCTAAAATTAGCATGTTTAAAGTGATTTTCATGCTTCCAGGGGCTCGGGAAGTGAAATAAATACCATTTGGAGGCATTTAATGTTCGAGCAAAAAAGGCTGATTTTCCACAAAAGAGATAACACCCCCCCATTACGTCATGCTTCAGAAATGTGGAAAATGGTCCGTTTTCAAATGTTTTATTTTTGAACGTCAGTTCACAAAATTGTAGGTGGATCATCAGTGTTAGAGCTAAAATTAGCATGTTTAAAGTGATTTTCATGCTTCCAGGGGCCCAAAACACAAGATTTATGGAATGGTTAAAAGTGCATGAAAATGGCCAATTTACTCACTCTGAGTTCTCAAAAAGGGTTTCTTCACCCCTGGAAGTTAATTAAATACCATTTGGAGGATTTTAATGTTCGAGCAAAAACGGCTGATTTTCGACGAAAGAGCTAACACCCCCCCATTACGTCATGCTTTAGAAATGTGGAAAATGGTCCGTTTTCAAATGTTTTATTTTTGAAAGTTCACATTTGTAGGTGGATCATCAGTGTTAGAGCTAAAATTAGCATGTTTAAAGTGATTTTCATGCTTCCAGGGGCTCGGGAAGTTAATTAAATACCATTTGGAGGCATTTAATGTTCGAGCAAAAACGGCTGATTTTCGACAAAAGAGATAACACCCCCCCATTACGTCATGCTTCAGAAATGTGGAAAATGGTCCGTTTTCAAATGTTTTATTTTTGAACGTCAGTTCACATTTGTAGGTGGATCATCAGTGTTAGAGCTAAAATTAGCATGTTTAAAGTGATTTTCATGCTTCCAGGGGCTCGGGAAGTTAATTAAATACCATTTGGAGGCATTTAATGTTAGAGCAAAAACGGCTGATTTTCGACAAAAGAGATAACACCCCCCCATTACGTCATGCTTCAGAAATGTGGAAAATGGTCCGTTTTCAAATGTTTTATTTTTGAACGTCAGTTCACATTTGTAGGTGGATCATCAGTGTAAGAGCTAAAATTAGCATGTTTAAAGTGATTTTCATGCTTCCAGGGGCCCAAAACACAAGATTTATGGAATGGTTAAAAGTGCATGAAAATGGCCAATTTACTCACTCTGAGTTCTCAAAAAGGGTTTCTTCACCCCGGGAAGTTAATTAAATACCATTTGGAGGCATTTAATGTTCGAGCAAAAACGGCTGATTTTCGACAAAAGAGATAACACCCCCCCATTACGTCATGATTCAGAAATGTGGAAAATGGTCCGTTTTCAAATGTTTTATTTTTGAACGTCAGTTCACATTTGTAGGTGGATCATCAGTGTTAGAGCTAAAATTAGCATGTTTAAAGTGATTTTCATGCTTCCAGGGGCTCGGGAAGTTAATTAAATACCATTTGGAGGCATTTAATGTTAGAGCAAAAACGGCTGATTTTCGACAAAAGAGATAACACCCCCCCATTACGTCATGCTTCAGAAATGTGGAAAATGGTCCGTTTTCAAATGTTTTATTTTTGAACGTCAGTTCACATTTGTAGGTGGATCATCAGTGTTAGAGCTAAAATTAGCATGTTTAAAGTGATTTTCATGCTTCCAGGGGCCCAAAACAAAAGATTTATGGAATGGTTAAAAGTGCATGAAAATGGCCAATTTACTCACTCTGAGTTCTCAAAAAGGGTTTCTTCACCCCGGGAAGTTAATTAAATACCATTTGGAGGCATTTAATGTTCGACAAAAACGGCTGATTTTCGACAAAAGAGATAACACCCCCCCATTACGTCATGCTTCAGAAATGTGGAAAATGGTCCGTTTTCAAATGTTTTATTTTTGAACGTCAGTTCACATTTGTAGGTGGATCATCAGTGTTAGAGCTAAAATTAGCATGTTTAAAGTGATTTTCATGCTTCCAGGGGCTCGGGAAGTTAATTAAACACCATTTGGAGGCATTTAATGTTCGAGCAAAAATGGCTGATTTTCGACAAAAGAGATAACACCCCCCCATTACGTCATGCTTCAGAAATGTGGAAAATGGTCCGTTTTCAAATGTTTTATTTTTGAACGTCAGTTCACATTTGTAGGTGGATCATCAGTGTTAGAGCTAAAATTAGCATGTTTAAAGTGATTTTCATGCTTCTTGGGGCCCAAAACACAAGATTTATGGAATGGTTAAAAGTGCATGAAAATGGCCAATTTACTCACTCTGAGTTCTCAAAAAGGGTTTCTTCACCCCGGGAAGTTAATTAAATACCATTTGGAGGCATTTATTGTTCGAGCAAAAACGGCTGATTTTCGACAAAAGAGATAACACCCCCCCCATTACGTCATGCTTCAGAAACGTGGAAAATGGTCCGTTTTCAAATGTTTTATTTTTGAACGTCAGTTCACATTTGTAGGTGGATCATCAGTGTTAGAGCTAAAATTAGCATGTTTAAAGTGATTTTCATGCTTCCAGGGGCTCGGGAAGTGAAATAAATACCATTTGGAGGCATTTAATGTTCGAGCAAAAAAGGCTGATTTTCCACAAAAGAGATAACACCCCCCATTACGTCATGCTTCAGAAATGTGGAAAATGGTCTGTTTTCAAATGTTTTATTTTTGAACGTCAGTTCACATTTGTAGGTGGATCATCAGTGTTAGAGCTAAAATTAGCATGTTTAAAGTGATTTTCATGCTTCCAGGGGCTCGGGAAGTGAAATAAATACCATTTGGAGGCATTTAATGTTCGAGCAAAAACGGCTGATTTTCGACAAAAGAGATAACACCCCCCCATTACGTCATGCTTCAGAAATGTGGAAAATGGTCCGTTTTCAAATGTTTTATTTTTGAACGTCAGTTCACATTTGTAGGTGGATCATCAGTGTTAGAGCTAAAATTAGCATGTTTAAAGTGATTTTCATGCTTCCAGGGGCCCAAAACACAAGATTTATGGAATGGTTAAAAGTGCATGAAAATGGCCAATTTACTCACTCTGAGTTCTCAAAAAGGGTTTCTTCACCCCGGGAAGTTAATTAAATACCATTTGGAGGCATTTAATGTTAGAGCAAAAACGGCTGATTTTCGACAAAAGAGATAACACCCCCCATTACGTCATGCTTCAGAAATGTGGAAAATGGTGCGTTTTTAAATGTTTTATTTTTGAACGTCAGTTCACATTTGTAGGTGGATCATCAGTGTTAGAGCTAAAATTAGCATGTTTAAAGTGATTTTCATGCTTCCAGGGGCTCGGGAAGTGAAATAAATACCATTTGGAGGCATTTAATGTTCGAGCAAAAACGGCTGATTTTCGACAAAAGAGATAACACCCCCCCATTACGTCATGCTTCAGAAATGTGGAAAATGGTCCGTTTTCAAATGTTTTATTTTTGAACGTCAGTTCACATTTGTAGGTGGATCATCAGTGTTAGAGCTAAAATTAGCATGTTTAAAGTGATTTTCATGCTTCCAGGGGCTCGGGAAGTGAAATAAATACCATTTGGAGGCATTTAATGTTCGAGCAAAAACGGCTGATTTTCGACAAAAGAGATAACACCCCCCCATTACGTCATGCTTCAGAAATGTGGAAAATGGTCCGTTTTCAAATGTTTTATTTTTGAACGTCAGTTCACATTTGTAGGTGGATCATCAGTGTTAGAGCTAAAATTAGCATGTTTAAAGTGATTTTCATGCTTCCAGGGGCCCAAAACACAAGATTTATGGAATGGTTAAAAGTGCATGAAAATGGCCAATTTACTCACTCTGAGTTCTCAAAAAGGGTTTCTTCACCCCGGGAAGTTAATTAAATACCATTTGGAGGATTTTAATGTTCGAGCAAAAACGGCTGATTTTCGACAAAAGACATAACACCCCCCCATTACGTCATGCTTCAGAAATGTGGAAAATGGTCCGTTTTCAAATGTTTTATTTTTGAACGTCAGTTCACATTTGTAGGTGGATCATCAGTGTTAGAGCTAAAATTAGCATGTTTAAAGTGATTTTCATGCTTCCAGGGGCTCGGGAAGTGAAATAAATACCATTTGGAGGCATTTAATGTTCGAGCAAAAACGGCTGATTTTCGACAAAAGAGATAACACCCCCCCATTACGTCATGCTTCAGAAATGTGGAAAATGGTCCGTTTTCAAATGTTTTATTTTTGAACGTAAGTTCACATTTGTAGGTGGATCATCAGTGTTAGAGCTAAAATTAGCATGTTTAAAGTGATTTTCATGCTTCCAGGGGCTCGGGAAGTGAAATAAATACCATTTGGAGGCATTTAATGTTCGAGCAAAAACGGCTGATTTTCGACAAAAGAGATAACACCCCCCCATTACGTCATGCTTCAGAAATGTGGAAAATGGTCCGTTTTCAAATGTTTTATTTTTGAACGTCAGTTCACATTTGTAGGTGGATCATCAGTGTTAGAGCTAAAATTAGCATGTTTAAAGTGATTTTCATGCTTCCAGGGGCCCAAAACACAAGATTTATGGAATGGTTAAAAGTGCATGAAAATGGCCAATTTACTCACTCTGAGTTCTCAAAAAGGGTTTCTTCACCCCGGGAAGTTAATTAAATACCATTTGGAGGATTTTAATGTTCGAGCAAAAACGGCTGATTTTCGACAAAAGACATAACACCCCCCCATTACGTCATGCTTCAGAAATGTGGAAAATGGTCCGTTTTCAAATGTTTTATTTTTGAACGTCAGTTCACATTTGTAGGTGGATCATCAGTGTTAGAGCTAAAATTAGCATGTTTAAAGTGATTTTCATGCTTCCAGGGGCTCGGGAAGTGAAATAAATACCATTTGGAGGCATTTAATGTTCGAGCAAAAACGGCTGATTTTCGACAAAAGAGATAACACCCCCCCATTACGTCATGCTTCAGAAATGTGGAAAATGGTCCGTTTTCAAATGTTTTATTTTTGAACGTAAGTTCACATTTGTGGGTGGATCATCAGTGTTAGAGCTAAAATTAGCATGTTTAAAGTGATTTTCATGCTTCCAGGGGCTCGGGAAGTGAAATAAATACCATTTGGAGGCATTTAATGTTCGAGCAAAAACGGCTGATTTTCGACAAAAGAGATAACACCCCCCCATTACGTCATGCTTCAGAAATGTGGAAAATGGTCCGTTTTCAAATGTTTTATTTTTGAACGTCAGTTCACATTTGTAGGTGGATCATCAGTGTTAGAGCTAAAATTAGCATGTTTAAAGTGATTTTCATGCTTCCAGGGGCTCGGGAAGTTAATTAAATACCATTTGGAGGCATTTAATGTTCGAGCAAAAAAGGCTGATTTTCCACAAAAGAGATAACACCCCCCCATTACGTCATGCTTCAGAAATGTGAAAAATGGTCCGTTTTCAAATGTTTTATTTTTGAACGTCAGTTCACATTTGTAGGTGGATCATCAGTGTTAGAGCTAAAATTAGCATGTTTGAAGTGATTTTCATGCTTCCAGGGGCTCGGGAAGTGAAATAAATACCATTTGGAGGCATTTAATGTTCGAGCAAAAACGGCTGATTTTCGACAAAAGAGATAACACCCCCCCATTACGTCATGCTTCAGAAATGTGGAAAATGGTCCGTTTTCAAATGTTTTATTTTTGAACGTCAGTTCACATTTGTAGGTGGATCATCAGTGTTAGAGCTAAAATTAGCATGTTTAAAGTGATTTTCATGCTTCCAGGGGCTCGGGAAGTGAAATAAATACCACTTGGAGGCATTTAATGTTCGAGCAAAAACGGCTGATTTTCGACAAAAGAGATAACACCCCCCCATTACGTCATGCTTCAGAAATGTGGAAAATGGTCCGTTTTCAAATGTTTTATTTTTGAACGTCAGTTCACATTTGTAGGTGGATCATCAGTGTTAGAGCTAAAATTAGCATGTTTAAAGTGATTTTCATGCTTCCAGGGGCTCGGGAAGTGAAATAAATACCATTTGGAGGCATTTAATGTTCGAGCAAAAAAGGCTGATTTTCCACAAAAGAGATAACACCCCCCCCATTACGTCATGCTTCAGAAATGTGGAAAATGGTCTGTTTTCAAATGTTTTATTTTTGAACGTCAGTTCACATTTGTAGGTGGATCATCAGTGTTAGAGCTAAAATTAGCATGTTTAACGTGATTTTCATGCTTCCAGGGGCTCGGGAAGTGAAATAAATACCATTTGGAGGCATTTAATGTTCGAGCAAAAAAGGCTGATTTTCGACAAAAGAGATAACACCCCCCCCATTACGTCATGCTTCAGAAATGTGGAAAATGGTCCGTTTTCAAATGTTTTATTTTTGAACGTCAGTTCACATTTGTAGGTGGATCATCAGTGTTAGAGCTAAAATTAGCATGTTTAAAGTGATTTTCATGCTTCCAGGGGCTCGGGAAGTGAAATAAATACCATTTGGAGGCATTTAATGTTCGAGCAAAAACGGCTGATTTTCAACAAAAGAGATAACACCCCCCCATTACGTCATGCTTCAGAAATGTGGAAAATGGTCTGTTTTCAAATGTTTTATTTTTGAACGTCAGTTCACATTTGTAGGTGGATCATCAGTGTTAGAGCTAAAATTAGCATGTTTGAAGTGATTTTCATGCTTCCAGGGGCCCAAAACACAAGATTTATGGAATGGTTAAAAGTGCATGAAAATGGCCAATTTACTCACTCTGAGTTCTCAAAAAGGGTTTCTTCACCCCGGGAAGTTAATTAAATACCATTTGGAGGCATTTAATGTTCGAGCAAAAACGGCTGATTTTCGACAAAAGAGATAACACCCCCCCATTACGTCATGCTTCAGAAATGTGGAAAATGGTCCGTTTTCAAATGTTTTATTTTTGAACGTCAGTTCACATTTGTAGGTTGATCATCAGTGTTAGAGCTAAAATTAGCATGTTTAAAGTGATTTTCATGCTTCCAGGGGCCCAAAACACAAGATTTATGGAATGGTTAAAAGTGCATGAAAATGGCCAATTTACTCACTCTGAGTTCTCAAAAAGGGTTTCTTCACCCCGGGAAGTTAATTAAATACCATTTGGAGGCATTTAATGTTAGAGCAAAAATGGCTGATTTTCGACAAAAGAGATAACACCCCCCCATTACGTCATGCTTCAGAAATGTGGAAAATGGTCCGTTTTCAAATGTTTTATTTTTGAACGTCAGTTCACATTTGTAGGTGGATCATCAGTGTTAGAGCTAAAATTAGCATGTTTAAAGTGATTTTCATGCTTCCAGGGGCTCGGGAAGTGAATTAAATACCATTTGGAGGCATTTAATGTTAGAGCAAAAACGGCTGATTTTTGACAAAAGAGATAACACCCCCCCATTACGTCATGCTTCAGAAATGTGGAAAATGGTCCGTTTTCAAATGTTTTATTTTTGAACGTCAGTTCACATTTGTAGGTGGATCATCAGTGTTAGAGCTAAAATTAGCATGTTTAAAGTGATTTTCATGCTTCCAGGGGCTCGGGAAGTTAATTAAATACCATTTGGAGGCATTTAATGTTCGAGCAAAAACGGCTGATTTTCGACAAAAGAGATAACACCCCCCCATTACGTCATGCTTCAGAAATGTGGAAAATGGTCCGTTTTCAAATGTTTTATTTTTGAACGTCAGTTCACATTTGTAGGTGGATCATCAGTGTTAGAGCTAAAATTAGCATGTTTAAAGTGATTTTCATGCTTCCAGGGGCTCGGGAAGTGAAATAAATACCATTTGGAGGCATTTAATGTTCGAGCAAA
The DNA here is from genome assembly GCF_964263255.1 of Lissotriton vulgaris. Classification (NCBI taxonomy): domain Eukaryota; kingdom Metazoa; phylum Chordata; class Amphibia; order Caudata; family Salamandridae; genus Lissotriton; species Lissotriton vulgaris. Next base: position 80,881 of record NW_028242042.1, on the reverse strand, counting down.
AAAGGCTGATTTTCCACAAAAGAGATAACACCCCCCCATTACGTCATGCTACAGAAATGTGGAAAATGGTCCGTTTTCAAATGTTTTATTTTTGAACGTCAGTTCACATTTGTAGGTGGATCATCAGTGTTACAGCTAAAATTAGCATGTTTAAAGTGATTTTCATGCTTCCAGGGGCTCGGGAAGTGAAATAAATACCATTTGGAGGCATTTAATGTTCGAGCAAAAACGGCAGATTTTCGACAAAAGAGATAACACCCCCCCATTACGTCATGCTTCAGAAATGTGGAAAATGGTCCGCTTTCAAATGTTTTATTTTTGAACGTCAGTTCACATTTGTAGGTGGATCATCAGTGTTAGAGCTAAAATTAGCATGTTTAAAGTGATTTTCATGCTTCCAGGGGCTCGGGAAGTGAAATAAATACAATTTGGAGGCATTTAATGTTCGAGCAAAAAAGGCTGATTTTCCACAAAAGAGATAACACCCCCCCATTACGTCATGCTTCAGAAATGTGGAAAATGGTCCATTTTCAAATGTTTTATTTTTGAACGTCAGTTCACATTTGTAGGTGGATCATCAGTGTTAGAGCTAAAATTAGCATGTTTAAAGTGATTTTCATGCTTCCAGGGGCCCAAAACACAAGATTTATGGAATGGTTAAAAGTGCATGAAAATGGCCAATTTACTCACTCTGAGTTCTCAAAAAGGGTTTCTTCACCCCTGGAAGTTAATTAAATACCATTTGGAGGATTTTAATGTTCGAGCAAAAACGGCTGATTTTCGACGAAAGAGCTAACACCCCCCCATTACGTCATGCTTTAGAAATGTGGAAAATGGTCCGTTTTCAAATGTTTTATTTTTGAACGTCAGTTCACATTTGTAGGTGGATCATCAGTGTTAGAGCTAAAATTAGCATGTTTAAAGTGATTTTCATGCTTCCAGGGGCTCGGGAAGTTAATTAAATACCATTTGGAGGCATTTAATGTTCGAGCAAAAACGGCTGATTTTCGACAAAAGAGATAACACCCCCCCATTACGTCATGCTTCAGAAATGTGGAAAATGGTCCGTTTTCAAATGTTTTATTTTTGAACGTCAGTTCACATTTGTAGGTGGATCATCAGTGTTAGAGCTAAAATTAGCATGTTTAAAGTGATTTTCATGCTTCCAGGGGCTCGGGAAGTTAATTAAATACCATTTGGAGGCATTTAATGTTAGAGCAAAAACGGCTGATTTTCGACAAAAGAGATAACACCCCCCCATTACGTCATGCTTCAGAAATGTGGAAAATGGTCCGTTTTCAAATGTTTTATTTTTGAACGTCAGTTCACATTTGTAGGTGGATCATCAGTGTAAGAGCTAAAATTAGCATGTTTAAAGTGATTTTCATGCTTCCAGGGGCCCAAAACACAAGATTTATGGAATGGTTAAAAGTGCATGAAAATGGCCAATTTACTCACTCTGAGTTCTCAAAAAGGGTTTCTTCACCCCGGGAAGTTAATTAAATACCATTTGGAGGCATTTAATGTTCGAGCAAAAACGGCTGATTTTCGACAAAAGAGATAACACCCCCCCATTACGTCATGATTCAGAAATGTGGAAAATGGTCCGTTTTCAAATGTTTTATTTTTGAACGTCAGTTCACATTTGTAGGTGGATCATCAGTGTTAGAGCTAAAATTAGCATGTTTAAAGTGATTTTCATGCTTCCAGGGGCTCGGGAAGTTAATTAAATACCATTTGGAGGCATTTAATGTTCGAGCAAAAACGGCTGATTTTCGACAAAAGAGATAACACCCCCCCATTACGTCATGCTTCAGAAATGTGGAAAATGGTCCGTTTTCAAATGTTTTATTTTTGAACGTCAGTTCACATTTGTAGGTGGATCATCAGTGTTAGAGCTAAAATTAGCATGTTTAAAGTGATTTTCATGCTTCCAGGGGCCCAAAACACAAGATTTATGGAATGGTTAAAAGTGCATGAAAATGGCCAATTTACTCACTCTGAGTTCTCAAAAAGGGTTTCTTCACCCCGGGAAGTTAATTAAATACCATTTGGAGGATTTTAATGTTCGAGCAAAAACGGCTGATTTTCGACAAAAGAGATAACACCCCCCCATTACGTCATGCTTCAGAAATGTGGAAAATGGTCCGTTTTCAAATGTTTTATTTTTGAACGTCAGTTCACATTTGTAGGTGGATCATCAGTGTTAGAGCTAAAATTAGCATGTTTAAAGTGATTTTCATGCTTCCAGGGGCTCGGGAAGTTAATTAAACACCATTTGGAGGCATTTAATGTTCGAGCAAAAACGGCTGATTTTCGACAAAAGAGATAACACCCCCCCATTACGTCATGCTTCAGAAATGTGGAAAATGGTCCGTTTTCAAATGTTTTATTTTTGAACGTCAGTTCACATTTGTAGGTGGATCATCAGTGTTAGAGCTAAAATTAGCATGTTTAAAGTGATTTTCATGCTTCTTGGGGCCCAAAACACAAGATTTATGGAATGGTTAAAAGTGCATGAAAATGGCCAATTTACTCACTCTGAGTTCTCAAAAAGGGTTTCTTCACCCCGGGAAGTTAATTAAATACCATTTGGAGGCATTTATTGTTCGAGCAAAAACGGCTGATTTTCGAAAAAAGAGATAACACCCCCCCATTACGTCATGCTTCAGAAACGTGGAAAATGGTCCGTTTTCAAATGTTTTATTTTTGAACGTCAGTTCACATTTGTAGGTGGATCATCAGTGTTAGAGCTAAAATTAGCATGTTTAAAGTGATTTTCATGCTTCCAGGGGCTCGGGAAGTGAAATAAATACCATTTGGAGGCATTTAATGTTCGAGCAAAAAAGGCTGATTTTCCACAAAAGAGATAACACCCCCCCCATTACGTCATGCTTCAGAAATGTGGAAAATGGTCCGTTTTCAAATGTTTTATTTTTGAACGTCAGTTCACATTTGTAGGTGGATCATCAGTGTTAGAGCTAAAATTAGCATGTTTAAAGTGATTTTTATGCTTCCAGGGGCCCAAAACACAAGATTTATGGAATGGTTAAAAGTGCATGAAAATGGCCAATTTACTCACTCTGAGTTCTCAAAAAGGGTTTCTTCACCCCGGGAAGTTAATTAAATACCATTTGGAGGCATTTAATGTTAGAGCAAAAACGGCTGATTTTCGACAAAAGAGATAACACCCCCCATTACGTCATGCTTCAGAAATGTGGAAAATGGTCCGTTTTTAAATGTTTTATTTTTGAACGTCAGTTCACATTTGTAGGTGGATCATCAGTGTTAGAGCTAAAATTAGCATGTTTAAAGTGATTTTCATGCTTCCAGGGGCTCGGGAAGTGAAATAAATACCATTTGGAGGCATTTAATGTTCGAGCAAAAACGGCTGATTTTCGACAAAAGAGATAACACCCCCCCATTACGTCATGCTTCAGAAATGTGGAAAATGGTCCGTTTTCAAATGTTTTATTTTTGAACGTCAGTTCACATTTGTAGGTGGATCATCAGTGTTAGAGCTAAAATTAGCATGTTTAAAGTGATTTTCATGCTTCCAGGGGCTCGGGAAGTGAAATAAATACCATTTGGAGGCATTTAATGTTCGAGCAAAAACGGCTGATTTTCGACAAAAGAGATAACACCCCCCCATTACGTCATGCTTCAGAAATGTGGAAAATGGTCCGTTTTCAAATGTTTTATTTTTGAACGTCAGTTCACATTTGTAGGTGGATCATCAGTGTTAGAGCTAAAATTAGCATGTTTAAAGTGATTTTCATGCTTCCAGGGGCCCAAAACACAAGATTTATGGAATGGTTAAAAGTGCATGAAAATGGCCAATTTACTCACTCTGAGTTCTCAAAAAGGGTTTCTTCACCCCGGGAAGTTAATTAAATACCATTTGGAGGATTTTAATGTTCGAGCAAAAACGGCTGATTTTCGACAAAAGACATAACACCCCCCCATTACGTCATGCTTCAGAAATGTGGAAAATGGTCCATTTTCAAATGTTTTATTTTTGAACGTCAGTTCACATTTGTAGGTGGATCATCAGTGTTAGAGCTAAAATTAGCATGTTTAGAGTGATTTTCATGCTTCCAGGGGCTCGGGAAGTGAAATAAATACCATTTGGAGGCATTTAATGTTCGAGCAAAAACGGCTGATTTTCGACAAAAGAGATAACACCCCCCCATTACGTCATGCTTCAGAAATGTGGAAAATGGTCCGTTTTCAAATGTTTTATTTTTGAACGTAAGTTCACATTTGTAGGTGGATCATCAGTGTTAGAGCTAAAATTAGCATGTTTAAAGTGATTTTCATGCTTCCAGGGGCTCGGGAAGTGAAATAAATACCATTTGGAGGCATTTAATGTTCGAGCAAAAACGGCTGATTTTCGACAAAAGAGATAACACCCCCCCATTACGTCATGCTTCAGAAATGTGGAAAATGGTCCGTTTTCAAATGTTTTATTTTTGAACGTCAGTTCACATTTGTAGGTGGATCATCAGTGTTAGAGCTAAAATTAGCATGTTTAAAGTGATTTTCATGCTTCCAGGGGCTCGGGAAGTTAATTAAATACCATTTGGAGGCATTTAATGTTCGAGCAAAAAAGGCTGATTTTCCACAAAAGAGATAACACCCCCCCATTACGTCATGCTTCAGAAATGTGAAAAATGGTCCGTTTTCAAATGTTTTATTTTTGAACGTCAGTTCACATTTGTAGGTGGATCATCAGTGTTAGAGCTAAAATTAGCATGTTTAAAGTGATTTTCATGCTTCCAGGGGCTCGGGAAGTGAAATAAATACCATTTGGAGGCATTTAATGTTAGAGCAAAAACGGCTGATTTTTGACAAAAGAGATAACACCCCCCCATTACGTCATGCTTCAGAAATGTGGAAAATGGTCCGTTTTCAAATGTTTTATTTTTGAACGTCAGTTCACATTTGTAGGTGGATCATCAGTGTTAGAGCTAAAATTAGCATGTTTAAAGTGATTTTCATGCTTCCAGGGGCTCGGGAAGTTAATTAAATACCATTTGGAGGCATTTAATGTTCGAGCAAAAACGGCTGATTTTCGACAAAAGAGATAACACCCCCCCATTACGTCATGCTTCAGAAATGTGGAAAATGGTCCGTTTTCAAATGTTTTATTTTTGAACGTCAGTTCACATTTGTAGGTGGATCATCAGTGTTAGAGCTAAAATTAGCATGTTTAAAGTGATTTTCATGCTTCCAGGGGCTCGGGAAGTGAAATAAATACCATTTGGAGGCATTTAATGTTCGAGCAAAAAAGGCTGATTTTCCACAAAAGAGATAACACCCCCCCATTACGTCATGCTACAGAAATGTGGAAAATGGTCCGTTTTCAAATGTTTTATTTTTGAACGTCAGTTCACATTTGTAGGTGGATCATCAGTGTTACAGCTAAAATTAGCATGTTTAAAGTGATTTTCATGCTTCCAGGGGCTCGGGAAGTGAAATAAATACCATTTGGAGGCATTTAATGTTCGAGCAAAAACGGCAGATTTTCGACAAAAGAGATAACACCCCCCCATTACGTCATGCTTCAGAAATGTGGAAAATGGTCCGCTTTCAAATGTTTTATTTTTGAACGTCAGTTCACATTTGTAGGTGGATCATCAGTGTTAGAGCTAAAATTAGCATGTTTAAAGTGATTTTCATGCTTCCAGGGGCTCGGGAAGTGAGATAAATAACATTTGGAGGCATTTAATGTTCGAGCAAAAAAGGCTGATTTTCCACAAAAGAGATAACACCCCCCCATTACGTCATGCTTCAGAAATGTGGAAAATGGTCCGTTTTCAAATGTTTTATTTTTGAACGTCAGTTCACATTTGTAGGTGGATCATCAGTGTTAGAGCTAAAATTAGCATGTTTAAAGTGATTTTCATGCTTCCAGGGGCCCAAAACACAAGATTTATGGAATGGTTAAAAGTGCATGAAAATGGCCAATTTACTCACTCTGAGTTCTCAAAAAGGGTTTCTTCACCCCTGGAAGTTAATTAAATACCATTTGGAGGATTTTAATGTTCGAGCAAAAACGGCTGATTTTCGACGAAAGAGCTAACACCCCCCCATTACGTCATGCTTTAGAAATGTGGAAAATGGTCCGTTTTCAAATGTTTTATTTTTGAACGTCAGTTCACATTTGTAGGTGGATCATCAGTGTTAGAGCTAAAATTAGCATGTTTAAAGTGATTTTCATGCTTCCAGGGGCCCAAAACACAAGATTTATGGAATGGTTAAAAGTGCATGAAAATGGCCAATTTACTCACTCTGAGTTCTCAAAAAGGGTTTCTTCACCCCGGGAAGTTAATTAAATACCATTTGGAGGCATTTAATGTTAGAGCAAAAACGGCTGATTTTCGACAAAAGAGATAACACCCCCCCATTACGTCATGCTTCAGAAATGTGGAAAATGGTTCATTTTCAAATGTTTTATTTTTGAACGTCAGTTCACATTTGTAGGTGGATCATCAGTGTTAGAGCTAAAATTAGCATGTTTAAAGTGATTTTCATGCTTCCAGGGGCTCGGGAAGTTAATTAAATACCATTTGGAGGCATTTAATGTTCGAGCAAAAACGGCTGATTTTCGACAAAAGAGATAACACCCCCCCATTACGTCATGCTTCAGAAATGTGGAAAATGGTCCGTTTTCAAATGTTTTATTTTTGAACGTCAGTTCACATTTGTAGGTGGATCATCAGTGTTAGAGCTAAAATTAGCATGTTTAAAGTGATTTTCATGCTTCCAGGGGCTCGGGAAGTTAATTAAATACCATTTGGAGGCATTTAATGTTAGAGCAAAAACGGCTGATTTTCGACAAAAGAGATAACACCCCCCCATTACGTCATGCTTCAGAAATGTGGAAAATGGTCCGTTTTCAAATGTTTTATTTTTGAACGTCAGTTCACATTTGTAGGTGGATCATCAGTGTTAGAGCTAAAATTAGCATGTTTAAAGTGATTTTCATGCTTCCAGGGGCCCAAAACACAAGATTTATGGAATGGTTAAAAGTGCATGAAAATGGCCAATTTACTCACTCTGAGTTCTCAAAAAGGGTTTCTTCACCCCGGGAAGTTAATTAAATACCATTTGGAGGCATTTAATGTTCGAGCAAAAACGGCTGATTTTCGACAAAAGAGATAACACCCCCCCATTCTGTCATGCTTCAGAAATGTGGAAAATGGTCCGTTTTCAAATGTTTTATTTTTGAACGTCAGTTCACATTTGTAGGTGGATCATCAGTGTTAGAGCTAAAATTAGCATGTTTAAAGTGATTTTCATGCTTCCAGGGGCCCAAAACACAAGATTTATGGAATGGTTAAAAGTGCATGAAAATGGCCAATTTACTCACTCTGAGTTCTCAAAAAGGGTTTCTTCACCCCGGGAAGTTAATTAAATACCATTTGGAGGATTTTAATGTTCGAGCAAAAACGGCTGATTTTCGACAAAAGAGATAACACCCTCCCATTACGTCATGCTTCAGAAATGTGGAAAATGGTCCGTTTTCAAATGTTTTATTTTTGAACGTCAGTTCACATTTGTAGGTGGATCATCAGTGTTAGAGCTAAAATTAGCATGTTTAAAGTGATTTTCATGCTTCCAGGGGCTCGGGAAGTTAATTAAACACCATTTGGAGGCATTTAATGTTCGAGCAAAAACGGCTGATTTTCGACAAAAGAGATAACACCCCCCCATTACGTCATGCTTCAGAAATGTGGAAAATGGTCCGTTTTCAAATGTTTTATTTTTGAACGTCAGTTCACATTTGTAGGTGGATCATCAGTGTTAGAGCTAAAATTAGCATGTTTAAAGTGATTTTCATGCTTCCAGGGGCCCAAAACACAAGATTTATGGAATGGTTAAAAGTGCATGAAAATGGCCAATTTACTCACTCTGAGTTCTCAAAAAGGGTTTCTTCACCCCGGGAAGTTAATTAAATACCATTTGGAGGCATTTAATGTTCGAGCAAAAACGGCTGATTTTCGACAAAAGAGATAACACCCCCCCATTACGTCATGCTTCAGAAATGTGGAAAATGGTCCGTTTTCAAATGTTTTATTTTTGAACGTCAGTTCACATTTGTAGGTGGATCATCAGTGTTAGAGCTAAAATTAGCATGTTTAAAGTGATTTTCATGCTTCCAGGGGCTCGGGAAGTTAATTAAATACCATTTGGAGGCATTTAATGTTCGAGCAAAAACGGCTGATTTTCGACAAAAGAGATAACACCCCCCCATTACGTCATGCTTCAGAAATGTGGAAAATGGTCCGTTTTCAAATGTTTTATTTTTGAACGTCAGTTCACATTTGTAGGTGGATCATCAGTGTTAGAGCTAAAATTAGCATGTTTAAAGTGATTTTCATGCTTCCAGGGGCCCAAAACACAAGATTTATGGAATGGTTAAAAGTGCATGAAAATGGCCAATTTACTCACTCTGAGTTCTCAAAAAGGGTTTCTTCACCCCGGGAAGTTAATTAAATACCATTTGGAGGATTTTAATGTTCGAGCAAAAACGGCTGATTTTCGACAAAAGAGATAACACCCCCCCATTACGTCATGCTTCAGAAATGTGGAAAATGGTCCGTTTTCAAATGTTTTTTTTTGAACGTCAGTTCACATTTGTAGGTGGATCATCAGTGTTAGAGCTAAAATTAGCATGTTTAAAGTGATTTTCATGCTTCCAGGGGCTCGGGAAGTTAATTAAACACCATTTGGAGGCATTTAATGTTCGAGCAAAAACGGCTGATTTTCGACAAAAGAGATAACACCCCCCCATTACGTCATGCTTCAGAAATGTGGAAAATGGTCCGTTTTCAAATGTTTTATTTTTGAACGTCAGTTCACATTTGTAGGTGGATCATCAGTGTTAGAGCTAAAATTAGCATGTTTAAAGTGATTTTCATGCTTCTTGGGGCCCAAAACACAAGATTTATGGAATGGTTAAAAGTGCATGAAAATGGCCAATTTACTCACTCTGAGTTCTCAAAAAGGGTTTCTTCACCCCGGGAAGTTAATTAAATACCATTTGGAGGCATTTATTGTTCGAGCAAAAACGGCTGATTTTCGACAAAAGAGATAACACCCCCCCATTACGTCATGCTTCAGAAACGTGGAAAATGGTCCGTTTTCAAATGTTTTATTTTTGAACGTCAGTTCACATTTGTAGGTGGATCATCAGTGTTAGAGCTAAAATTAGCATGTTTAAAGTGATTTTCATGCTTCCAGGGGCTCGGGAAGTGAAATAAATACCATTTGGAGGCATTTAATGTTCGAGCAAAAAAGGCTGATTTTCCACAAAAGAGATAACACCCCCCCATTACGTCATGCTTCAGAAATGTGGAAAATGGTCCGTTTTCAAATGTTTTATTTTTGAACGTCAGTTCACATTTGTAGGTGGATCATCAGTGTTAGAGCTAAAATTAGCATGTTTAAAGTGATTTTCATGCTTCCAGGGGCTCGGGAAGTGAAATAAATACCATTTGGAGGCATTTAATGTTCGAGCAAAAACGGCTGATTTTCGACAAAAGAGATAACACCCCCCCATTACGTCATGCTTCAGAAATGTGGAAAATGGTCCGTTTTCAAATGTTTTATTTTTGAACGTCAGTTCACATTTGTAGGTGGATCATCAGTGTTAGAGCTAAAATTAGCATGTTTAAAGTGATTTTCATGCTTCCAGGGGCCCAAAACACAAGATTTATGGAATGGTTAAAAGTGCATGAAAATGGCCAATTTACTCACTCTGAGTTCTCAAAAAGGGTTTCTTCACCCCGGGAAGTTAATTAAATACCATTTGGAGGATTTTAATGTTCGAGCAAAAACGGCTGATTTTCGACAAAAGACATAACACCCCCCCATTATGTCATGCTTCAGAAATGTGGAAAATGGTCCGTTTTCAAATGTTTTATTTTTGAACGTCAGTTCACATTTGTAGGTGGATCATCAGTGTTAGAGCTAAAATTAGCATGTTTAAAGTGATTTTCATGCTTCCAGGGGCTCGGGAAGTGAAATAAATACCATTTGGAGGCATTTAATGTTCGAGCAAAAACGGCTGATTTTCGACAAAAGAGATAACACCCCCCCATTACGTCATGCTTCAGAAATGTGGAAAATGGTCCGTTTTCAAATGTTTTATTTTTGAACGTAAGTTCACATTTGTAGGTGGATCATCAGTGTTAGAGCTAAAATTAGCATGTTTAAAGTGATTTTCATGCTTCCAGGGGCTCGGGAAGTGAAATAAATACCATTTGGAGGCATTTAATGTTCGAGCAAAAACGGCTGATTTTCGACAAAAGAGATAACACCCCCCCATTACGTCATGCTTCAGAAATGTGGAAAATGGTCCGTTTTCAAATGTTTCATTTTTGAACGTCAGTTCACATTTGTAGGTGGATCATCAGTGTTAGAGCTAAAATTAGCATGTTTAAAGTGATTTTCATGCTTCCAGGGGCTCGGGAAGTTAATTAAATACCATTTGGAGGCATTTAATGTTCGAGCAAAAAAGGCTGATTTTCCACAAAAGAGATAACACCCCCCCATTACGTCATGCTTCAGAAATGTGAAAAATGGTCCGTTTTCAAATGTTTTATTTTTGAACGTCAGTTCACATTTGTAGGTGGATCATCAGTGTTAGAGCTAAAATTAGCATGTTTAAAGTGATTTTCATGCTTCCAGGGGCTCGGGAAGTGAAATAAATACCATTTGGAGGCATTTAATGTTCGAGCAAAAACGGCTGATTTTCGACAAAAGAGATAACACCCCTCCATTACGTCATGCTTCAGAAATGTGGAAAATGGTCCGTTTTCAAATGTTTTATTTTTGAACGTCAGTTCACATTTGTAGGTGGATCATCAGTGGTAGAGCTAAAATTAGCATGTTTAAAGTGATTTTCATGCTTCCAGGGGCTCGGGAAGTGAAATAAATACCATTTGGAGGCATTTAATGTTCGAGCAAAAACGGCTGATTTTCGACAAAAGAGATAACACCCCCCCATTACGTCATGCTTCAGAAATGTGGAAAATGGTCCGTTTTCAAATGTTTTATTTTTGAACGTCAGTTCACATTTGTAGGTGGATCATCAGTGTTAGAGCTAAAATTAGCATGTTTAAAGTGATTTTCATGCTTCCAGGGGCCCAAAACACAAGATTTATGGAATGGTTAAAAGTGCATGAAAATGGCCAATTTACTCACTCTGAGTTCTCAAAAAGGGTTTCTTCACCCCGGGAAGTTAATTAAATACCATTTGGAGGCATTTAATGTTCGAGCAAAAACGGCTGATTTTCGACAAAAGAGATAACACCCCCCCATTACGTCATGCTTCAGAAATGTGGAAAATGGTCCGTTTTCAAATGTTTTATTTTTGAACGTCAGTTCACATTTGTAGGTGGATCATCAGTGTTAGAGCTAAAATTAGCATGTTTAAAGTGATTTTCATGCTTCCAGGGGCCCAAAACACAAGATTTATGGAATGGTTAAAAGTGCATGAAAATGGCCAATTTACTCACTCTGAGTTCTCAAAAAGGGTTTCTTCACCCCGGGAAGTTAATTAAATACCATTTGGAGGCATTTAATGTTAGAGCAAAAACGGCTGATTTTCGACAAAAGAGATAACACCCCCCCATTACGTCATGCTTCAGAAATGTGGAAAATGGTCCGTTTTCAAATGTTTTATTTTTGAACGTCAGTTCACATTTGTAGGTGGATCATCAGTGTTAGAGCTAAAATTAGCATGTTTAAAGTGATTTTCATGCTTCCAGGGGCTCGGGAAGTGAATTAAATACCATTTGGAGGCATTTAATGTTAGAGCAAAAACGGCTGATTTTTGACAAAAGAGATAACACCCCCCCATTACGTCATGCTTCAGAAATGTGGAAAATGGTCCGTTTTCAAATGTTTTATTTTTGAACGTCAGTTCACATTTGTAGGTGGATCATCAGTGTTAGAGCTAAAATTAGCATGTTTAAAGTGATTTTCATGCTTCCAGGGGCTCGGGAAGTTAATTAAATACCATTTGGAGGCATTTAATGTTCGAGCAAAAACGGCTGATTTTCGACAAAAGAGATAACACCCCCCCATTACGTCATGCTTCAGAAATGTGGAAAATGGTCCGTTTTCAAATGTTTTATTTTTGAACGTCAGTTCACATTTGTAGGTGGATCATCAGTGTTAGAGCTAAAATTAGCATGTTTAAAGTGATTTTCATGCTTCCAGGGGCTCGGGAAGTGAAATAAATACCATTTGGAGGCATTTAATGTTCGAGAAAAAAAGGCTGATTTTCCACAAAAGAGATAACACCCCCCCCCATTACGTCATGCTACAGAAATGTGGAAAATGGTCCGTTTTCAAATGTTTTATTTTTGAACGTCAGTTCACATTTGTAGGTGGATCATCAGTGTTAGAGCTAAAATTAGCATGTTTAAAGTGATTTTCATGCTTCCAGGGGCTCGGGAAGTGAAATAAATACCATTTGGAGGCATTTAATGTTCGAGCAAAAACGGCTGATTTTCGACAAAAGAGATAACACCCCCCATTACGTCATGCTTCAGAAATGTGGAAAATGGTCCGCTTTCAAATGTTTTATTTTTGAACGTCAGTTCACATTTGTAGGTGGATCATCAGTGTTAGAGCTAAAATTAGCATGTTTAAAGTGATTTTCATGCTTCCAGGGGCCCAAAACACAAGATTTATGGAATGGTTAAAAGTGCATGAAAATGGCCAATTTACTCACTCTGAGTTCTCAAAAAGGATTTCTTCACCCCGGGAAGTTAATTAAATACCATTTGGAGGCATTTAATGTTCGAGCAAAAACGGCTGATTTTCGACAAAAGAGATAACACCCCCCCATTACGTCATGCTTCAGAAATGTGGAAAATGGTCCGTTTTCAAATGTTTTATTTTTGAACGTCAGTTCACATTTGTAGGTGGATCATCAGTGTTAGAGCTAAAATTAGCATGTTTAAAGTGATTTTCATGCTTCCAGGGGCCCAAAACACAAGATTTATGGAATGGTTAAAAGTGCATGAAAATGGCCAATTTACTCACTCTGAGTTCTCAAAAAGGGTTTCTTCACCCCGGGAAGTTAATTAAATACCATTTGGAGGCATTTAATGTTAGAGCAAAAACGGCTGATTTTCGACAAAAGAGATAACACCCCCCCATTACGTCATGCTTCAGAAATGTGGAAAATGGTCCGTTTTCAAATGTTTTATTTTTGAACGTCAGTTCACATTTGTAGGTGGATCATCAGTGTTAGAGCTAAAATTAGCATGTTTAAAGTGATTTTCATGCTTCCAGGGGCTCGGGAAGTGAATTAAATACCATTTGGAGGCATTTAATGTTAGACCAAAAACGGCTGATTTTTGACAAAAGAGATAACACCCCCCCATTACGTCATGCTTCAGAAATGTGGAAAATGGTCCGTTTTCAAATGTTTTATTTTTGAACGTCAGTTCACATTTGTAGGTGGATCATCAGTGTTAGAGCTAAAATTAGCATGTTTAAAGTGATTTTCATGCTTCCAGGGGCTCGGGAAGTTAATTAAATACCATTTGGAGGCATTTAATGTTCGAGCAAAAACGGCTGATTTTCGACAAAAGAGATAACACCCCCCCATTACGTCATGCTTCAGAAATGTGGAAAATGGTCCGTTTTCAAATGTTTTATTTTTGAACGTCAGTTCACATTTGTAGGTGGATCATCAGTGTTAGAGCTAAAATTAGCATGTTTAAAGTGATTTTCATGCTTCCAGGGGCTCGGGAAGTGAAATAAATACCATTTGGAGGCATTTAATGTTCGAGAAAAAAAGGCTGATTTTCCACAAAAGAGATAACACCCCCCCCCATTACGTCATGCTACAGAAATGTGGAAAATGGTCCGTTTTCAAATGTTTTATTTTTGAACGTCAGTTCACATTTGTAGGTGGATCATCAGTGTTAGAGCTAAAATTAGCATGTTTAAAGTGATTTTCATGCTTCCAGGGGCTCGGGAAGTGAAATAAATACCATTTGGAGGCATTTAATGTTCGAGCAAAAACGGCTGATTTTCGACAAAAGAGATAACACCCCCCATTACGTCATGCTTCAGAAATGTGGAAAATGGTCCGCTTTCAAATGTTTTATTTTTGAACGTCAGTTCACATTTGTAGGTGGATCATCAGTGTTAGAGCTAAAATTAGCATGTTTAAAGTGATTTTCATGCTTCCAGGGGCTCGGGAAGTGAAATAAATACCATTTGGAGGCATTTAATGTTCGAGCAAAAAAGGCTGATTTTCCACAAAAGAGATAACACCCCCCCATTACGTCATGCTTCAGAAATGTGGAAAATGGTCCGTTTTCAAATGTTTTATTTTTGAACGTCAGTTCACATTTGTAGGTGGATCATCAGTGTTAGAGCTAAAATTAGCATGTTTAAAGTGATTTTCATGCTTCCAGGGGCCCAAAACACAAGATTTATGGAATGGTTAAAAGTGCATGAAAATGGCCAATTTACTCACTCTGAGTTCTCAAAAAGGGTTTCTTCACCCCTGGAAGTTAATTAAATACCATTTGGAGGATTTTAATGTTCGAGCAAAAACGGCTGATTTTCCACGAAAGAGCTAACACCCCCCCATTACGTCATGCTTTAGAAATGTGGAAAATGGTCCGTTTTCAAATGTTTTATTTTTGAACGTCAGTTCACATTTGTAGGTGGATCATCAGTGTTAGAGCTAAAATTAGCATGTTTAAAGTGATTTTCATGCTTCCAGGGGCCCAAAACACAAGATTTATGGAATGGTTAAAAGTGCATGAAAATGGCCAATTTACTCACTCTGAGTTCTCAAAAAGGGTTTCTTCACCCCGGGAAGTTAATTAAATACCATTTGGAGGCATTTAATGTTAGAGCAAAAACGGCTGATTTTCGACAAAAGAGATAACACCCCCCCATTACGTCATGCTTCAGAAATGTGGAAAATGGTCCGTTTTCAAATGTTTTATTTTTGAACGTCAGTTCACATTTGTAGGTGGATCATCAGTGTTAGAGCTAAAATTAGCATGTTTAAAGTGATTTTCATGCTTCCAGGGGCTCGGGAAGTTAATTAAATACCATTTGGAGGCATTTAATGTTCGAGCAAAAACGGCTGATTTTCGACAAAAGAGATAACACCCCCCCATTACGTCATGCTTCAGAAATGTGGAAAATGGTCCGTTTTCAAATGTTTTATTTTTGAACGTCAGTTCACATTTGTAGGTGGATCATCAGTGTTAGAGCTAAAATTAGCATGTTTAAAGTGATTTTCATGCTTCCAGGGGCTCGGGAAATTAATTAAATACCATTTGGAGGCATTTAATGTTAGAGCAAAAACGGCTGATTTTCGACAAAAGAGATAACACCCCCCCATTACGTCATGCTTCAGAAATGTGGAAAATGGTCCGTTTTCAAATGTTTTATTTTTGAACGTCAGTTCACATTTGTAGGTGGATCATCAGTGTTAGAGCTAAAATTAGCATGTTTAAAGTGATTTTCATGCTTCCAGGGGCCCAAAACACAAGATTTATGGAATGGTTAAAAGTGCATGAAAATGGCCAATTTACTCACTCTGAGTTCTCAAAAAGGGTTTCTTCACCCCGGGAAGTTAATTAAATACCATTTGGAGGATTTTAATGTTCGAGCAAAAACGGCTGATTTTCGACAAAAGAGATAACACCCCCCCATTACGTCATGCTTCAGAAATGTGGAAAATGGTCAGTTTTCAAATGTTTTATTTTTGAACGTCAGTTCACATTTGTAGGTGGATCATCAGTGTTAGAGCTAAAATTAGCATGTTTAAAGTGATTTTCATGCTTCCAGGGGCCCAAAACACAAGATTTATGGAATGGTTAAAAGTGCATGAAAATGGCCAATTTACTCACTCTGAGTTCTCAAAAAGGGTTTCTTCACCCCGGGAAGTTAATTAAATACCATTTGGAGGATTTTAATGTTCGAGCAAAAACGGCTGATTTTCGACAAAAGAGATAACACCCCCCCATTACGTCATGCTTCAGAAATGTGGAAAATGGTCCGTTTTCAAATGTTTTATTTTTGAACGTCAGTTCACATTTGTAGGTGGATCATCAGTGTTAGAGCTAAAATTAGCATGTTTAAAGTGATTTTCATGCTTCCAGGGGCTCGGGAAGTGAAATAAATACCATTTGGAGGCATTTAATGTTCGAGCAAAAACGGCTGATTTTCGACAAAAGAGATAACAACCCCCCATTACGTCATGCTTCAGAAATGTGGAAAATGGTCCGTTTTCAAATGTTTTATTTTTTGAACGTAAGTTCACATTTGTAGGTGGATCATCAGTGTTAGAGCTAAAATTAGCATGTTTAAAGTGATTTTCATGCTTCCAGGGGCTCGGGAAGTGAAATAAATACCATTTGGAGGCATTTAATGTTCGAGCAAAAACGGCTGATTTTCGACAAAAGAGATAACACCCCCCATTACGTCATGCTTCAGAAATGTGGAAAATGGTCCGTTTCAAATGTTTTATTTTTGAACGTCAGTTCACATTGTAGGTGGATCATCAGTGTTAGAGCTAAAATTAGCATGTTTAAAGTGATTTTCATGCTTCCAGGGGCTCGGGAAGTTAATTAAATACCATTTGGAGGCATTTAATGTTCGAGCAAAAACAGGCTGATTTTCGACAAAAAGAGATAACACACCCCACCATTACGTCATGCTTCAGAAATGTGGAAAATGGTCCGTTTTCAAATGTTTTTTTGAACGTCAGTTCACATTTGTAGGTGGATCATCAGTGTTAGAGCTAAAATTAGCATGTTTAAAGTGATTTTCATGCTTCCAGGGGCTCGGGAAGTGAAATAAATACCATTTGGAGGCATTTAATGTTCGAGCAAAAACGGCTGATTTTCGACAAAAGAGATAACACCCCCCCATTACGTCATGCTTCAGAAATGTGGAAAATGGTCCGTTTTCAAATGTTTTATTTTTGAACGTCAGTTCACATTTGTAGGTGGATCATCAGTGTTAGAGCTAAAATTAGCATGTTTAAAGTGATTTTCATGCTTCCAGGGGCTCGGGAAGTGAAATAAATACCATTTGGAGGCATTTAATGTTCGAGCAAAAAAGGCTGATTTTCCACAAAAGAGATAACACCCCCCCATTACGTCATGCTTCAGAAATGTGGAAAATGGTCCGTTTTCAAATGTTTTATTTTTGAACGTCAGTTCACATTTGAAGGTGGATCATCAGTGTTAGAGCTAAAATTAGCATGTTTAAAGTGATTTTCATGCTTCCAGGGGCTCGGGAAGTGAAATAAATACCATTTGGAGGCATTTAATGTTCGAGCAAAAACGGCTGATTTTTCGACAAAAGAGATAACCCCCTCCATTACGTCATGCTTCAGAAATGTGGAAAATGGTCCGTTTTCAAATGTTTTATTTTTGAACGTCAGTTCACATTTGTAGGTGGATCATCAGTGTTAGAGCTAAAATTAGCATGTTTAAAGTGATTTTCATGCTTCCAGGGGCTCGGGAAGTGAAATAAATACCATTTGGAGAAATTTAATGTTCGAGCAAAAACGGCTGATTTTCAACAAAAGAGATAACACCCCCCCATTACGTCATGCTTCAGAAATGTGGAAAATGGGTCTGTTTTCAAATGTTTTATTTTTGAACGTCAGTTCACATTTGTAGGTGGATCATCAGTGTTAGAGCTAAAATTAGCATGTTTAAAGTGATTTTCATGCTTCCAGGGGCCCAAAACACAAGATTTATGGAATGGTTAAAAGTGCATGAAAATGGCCAATTTACTCACTCTGAGTTCTCAAAAAGGGTTTCTTCACCCCGGGAAGTTAATTAAATACCATTTGGAGGCATTTAATGTTCGAGCAAAAACGGCTGATTTTCGACAAAAGAGATAACACCCCCCCATTATGTCATGCTTCAGAAATGTGGAAAATGGTCCGTTTTCAAATGTTTTATTTTTGAACGTCAGTTCACATTTGTAGGTGGATCATCAGTGTTAGAGCTAAAATTAGCATGTTTACAGTGATTTTCATGCTTCCAGGGGCTCGGAAAGTTAATTAAATACCATTTGGAGGCATTTAATGTTCGAGCAAAAACGGCTGATTTTCGACAAAAGAGATAACACCCCCCCATTACGTCATGCTTCAGAAATGTGGAAAATGGTCCGTTTTTAAATGTTTTATTTTTGAACGTCAGTTCACATTTGTAGGTGGATCATCAGTGTTAGAGCTAAAATTAGCATGTTTAAAGTGATTTTCATGCTTCCAGGGGCCCAAAAACACAAGATTTATGGAATGGTTAAAAGTGCATGAAAATGGCCAATTTACTCACTCTGAGTTCTCAAAAAGGGTTTCTTCACCCGGGAAGTTAATTAAATACCATTTGGAGGCATTTAATGTTAGAGCAAAAACGCTGATTTTCGACAAAAGAGATAACACCCCCCCATTACGTCATGCTTCAGAAATGTGGAAAATGGTCCGTTTTCAAATGTTTTATTTTGAACGTCAGTTCACATTTGTAGGTGGATCATCAGTGTTAGAGCTAAAATTAGCAGGTTTAAAGTGATTTTCATGCTTCCAGGGGCTCGGGAAGTTAATTAAATACCATTTGGAGGCATTTAATGTTAGAGCAAAAACGGCTGATTTTCGACAAAAGAGATAACACCCCCCCATTACGTCATGCTTCAGAAATGTGGAAAATGGTCCGTTTTCAAATGTTTTATTTTGAACGTCAGTTCACATTTGTAGGTGGATCATCAGTGTTAGAGCTAAAATTAGCATGTTTAAAGTGATTTTTCATGCTTCCAGGGGCTCGGGAAGTGAAATAAATACCATTTGGAGGCATTTAATGTTCGAGCAAAAAAGGCTGATTTTCCCCAAAAGAGATAACACCCCCCCCATTACGTCATGCTACAGAAATGTGGAAAATGGTCCGTTTTCAAATGTTTTTATTTTTGAACGTCAGTTCACATTTGTAGGTGGATCATCAGTGTTAGAGCTAAAATTAGCATGTTTAAAGTGATTTTCATGCTTCCAGGGGCTCGGGAAGTGAAATAAATACCATTTGGAGGCATTAATGTTCGAGCAAAAACAGCTGATTTTCGACAAAAGAGATAACACCCCCCATTACGTCATGCTTCAGAAATGTGGAAAATGGTCCGCTTTCAAATGTTTTATTTTTGAACGTCAGTTCACATTTGTAGGTGGATCATCAGTGTTAGAGCTAAAATTAGCATGTTTAAAGTGATTTTCATGCTTCCAGGGGCTCGGGAAGTGAAATAAATACCATTTGGAGGCATTTAATGTTCGAGCAAAAAAGGCTGATTTTCCACAAAAGAGATAACACCCCCCCATTACGTCATGCTTCAGAAATGTGGAAAATGGTCTGTTTTCAAATGTTTTATTTTTGAACGTCAGTTCACATTTGTAGGTGGATCATCAGTGTTAGAGCTAAAATTAGCATGTTTAAAGTGATTTTCATGCTTCCAGGGGCTCAGGAAGTGAAATAAATACCATTTGGAGGCATTTAATGTTCGAGCAAAAAAAGCTGATTTTCCACAAAAAGAGATAACACCCCCCATTACGTCATGCTTCAGAAATGTGGAAAATGGTCCGTTTTCAAATGTTTTATTTTTGAACGTCAGTTCACATTTGTAGGTGGATCATCAGTGTTAGAGCTAAAATTAGCATGTTTAAAAGTGATTTTCATGCTTCCAGGGGCTCAGGAAGTGAAATAAATACCATTTGGAGGCATTTAATGTTCGAGCAAAAATGGCTGATTTTCGACAAAAGAGATAACACCCCCCCATTACGTCATGCTTCAGAAATGTGGAAAATGGTCCGCTTTCAAATGTTTTATTTTTGAACGTCAGTTCACATTTGTAGGTGGATCATCAGTGTTAGAGCTAAAATTAGCATGTTTAAAGTGATTTTCATGCTTCCAGGGGCTCGGGAAGTGAAATAAATACCATTTGGAGGATTTTAATGTTCGAGCAAAAACGGCTGATTTTCGACGAAAGAGCTAACACCCCCCCATTACGTCATGCTTTAGAAATGTGGAAAAATGGTCCGTTTTCAAATGTTTTATTTTTGAACGTCAGTTCACATTTGTAGGTGGATCATCAGTGTTAGAGCTAAAATTAGCATGTTTAAAGTGATTTTCATGCTTCCAGGGGGCCCAAAACACAAGATTTATGGAATGGTTAAAAGTGCATGAAAATGGCCAATTTACTCACTCTGAGTTCTCAAAAAGGGTTTCTTCACCCCGGGAAGTTAATTAAATACCATTTGGAGGCATTTAATGTTAGAGCAAAAACGGCTGATTTTCGACAAAAGAGATAACACCCCCCATTACGTCATGCTTCAGAAATGTGGAAAATGGTCCGTTTTCAAATGTTTTATTTTTGAACGTCAGTTCACATTTGTAGGTGGATCATCAGTGTTAGAGCTAAATTAGCATGTTTAAAGTGATTTTCATGCTTCCAGGGGCTCGGGAAGTTAATTAAATACCATTTGGAGGCATTTAATGTTCGAGCAAAACGGCTGATTTTCGACAAAAGAGATAACACCCCCCCATTACGTCATGCTTCAGAAATGTGGAAAATGGTCCGTTTTCAAATGTTTTATTTTTGAACGTCAGTTCACATTTGTAGGTGGATCATCAGTGTTAGAGCTAAAATTAGCATGTTTAAAGTGATTTTCATGCTTCCAGGGGCTCGGGAAATTAATTAAATACCATTTGGAGGCATTTAATGTTAGAGCAAAAACGGCTGATTTTCGACAAAAGAGATAACACCCCCCCATTACGTCATGCTTCAGAAATGTGGAAAATGGTCCGTTTTCAAATGTTTTATTTTTGAACGTCAGTTCACATTTGTAGGTGGATCATCAGTGTTAGAGCTAAAATTAGCATGTTTAAAGTGATTTTCATGCTTCCAGGGGCCCAAAACACAAGATTTATGGAATGGTTAAAAGTGCATGAAAATGGCCAATTTACTCACTCTGAGTTCTCAAAAAGGGTTTCTTCACCCCGGGAAGTTAATTAAATACCATTTGGAGGATTTTAATGTTCGAGCAAAAACGGCTGATTTTCGACAAAAGAGATAACACCCCCCCATTACGTCATGCTTCAGAAATGTGGAAAAATGGTCAGTTTTCAAATGTTTTATTTTTGAACGTCAGTTCACATTTGTAGGTGGATCATCAGTGTTAGAGCTAAAATTAGCATGTTTAAAGTGATTTTCATGCTTCCAGGGGCCCAAAACACAAGATTTATGGAATGGTTAAAAGTGCATGAAAATGGCCAATTTACTCACTCTGAGGTTCTCAAAAAGGGTTTCTTCACCCCGGGAAGTTAATTAAATACCATTTGGAGGATTTTAATGTTCGAGCAAAAACGGCTGATTTTCGACAAAAGAGATAACACCCCCCCATTACGTCATGCTTCAGAAATGTGGAAAATGGTCCGTTTTCAAATGTTTTATTTTTGAACGTCAGTTCACATTTGTAGGTGGATCATCAGTGTTAGAGCTAAAATTAGCATGTTTAAAGTGATTTTCATGCTTCCAGGGGCTCGGGAAGTGAAATAAATACCATTTGGAGGCATTTAATGTTCGAGCAAAAACGGCTGATTTTCGACAAAAGAGATAACAACCCCCATTACGTCATGCTTCAGAAATGTGGAAAATGGTCCGTTTTCAAATGTTTTATTTTTGAACGTAAGTTCACATTTGTAGGTGGATCATCAGTGTTAGAGCTAAAATTAGCATGTTTAAAGTGATTTTCATGCTTCCAGGGGCTCGGGAAGTGAAATAAATACCATTTGGAGGCATTTAATGTTCGAGCAAAAACGGCTGATTTTCGACAAAAGAGATAACACCCCCCATTACGTCATGCTTCAGAAATGTGGAAAATGGTCCGTTTTCAAAATGTTTTATTTTTGAACGAGTTCACATTTGTAGGTGGATCATCAGTGTTAGAGCTAAAATTAGCATGTTTAAAGTGATTTTCATGCTTCCAGGGGCTCGGGAAGTTAATTAAATACCATTTGGAGGCATTTAATGTTCGAGCAAAAACGGCTGATTTTCGACAAAAGAGATAACACCCCCCCATTACGTCATGCTTCAGAAATGTGGAAAATGGTCCGTTTTCAAATGTTTTATTTTTGAACGTCAGTTCACATTTGTAGGTGGATCATCAGTGTTAGAGCTAAAATTAGCATGTTTAAAGTGATTTTCATGCTTCCAGGGGCTCGGGAAGTGAAATAAATACCATTTGGAGGCATTTAATGTTCGAGCAAAAACGGCTGATTTTCGACAAAAGAGATAACACCCCCCCATTACGTCATGCTTCAGAAATGTGGAAAATGGTCCGTTTTCAAATGTTTTATTTTTGAACGTCAGTTCACATTTGTAGGTGGATCATCAGTGTTAGAGCTAAAATTAGCATGTTTAAAGTGATTTTCATGCTTCCAGGGGCTCGGGAAGTGAAATAAATACCATTTGGAGGCATTTAATGTTCGAGCAAAAAAGGCTGATTTTCCACAAAAGAGATAACACCCCCCCATTACGTCATGCTTCAGAAATGTGGAAAATGGTCCGTTTTCAAATGTTTTATTTTTGAACGTCAGTTCACATTTGAAGGTGGATCATCAGTGTTAGAGCTAAAATTAGCATGTTTAAAGTGATTTTCATGCTTCCAGGGGCTCGGGAAGTGAAATAAATACCATTTGGAGGCATTTAATGTTCGAGCAAAAACGGCTGATTTTCGACAAAAGAGATAACCCCCTCCATTACGTCATGCTTCAGAAATGTGGAAAATGGTCCGTTTTCAAATGTTTTATTTTTGAACGTCAGTTCACATTTGTAGGTGGATCATCAGTGTTAGAGCTAAAATTAGCATGTTTAAAGTGATTTTCATGCTTCCAGGGGCTCGGGAAGTGAAATAAATACCATTTGGAGAAATTTAATGTTCGAGCAAAAACGGCTGATTTTCAACAAAAGAGATAACACCCCCCCATTACGTCATGCTTCAGAAATGTGGAAAATGGTCTGTTTTCAAATGTTTTATTTTTGAACGTCAGTTCACATTTGTAGGTGGATCATCAGTGTTAGAGCTAAAATTAGCATGTTTAAAGTGATTTTCATGCTTCCAGGGGCCCAAAACACAAGATTTATGGAATGGTTAAAAGTGCATGAAAATGGCCAATTTACTCACTCTGAGTTCTCAAAAAGGGTTTCTTCACCCCGGGAAGTTAATTAAATACCATTTGGAGGCATTTAATGTTCGAGCAAAAACGGCTGATTTTCGACAAAAGAGATAACACCCCCCCATTATGTCATGCTTCAGAAATGTGGAAAATGGTCCGTTTTCAAATGTTTTATTTTTGAACGTCAGTTCACATTTGTAGGTGGATCATCAGTGTTAGAGCTAAAATTAGCATGTTTACAGTGATTTTCATGCTTCCAGGGGCTCGGAAAGTTAATTAAATACCATTTGGAGGCATTTAATGTTCGAGCAAAAACGGCTGATTTTCGACAAAAGAGATAACACCCCCCCATTACGTCATGCTTCAGAAATGTGGAAAATGGTCCGTTTTTAAATGTTTTATTTTTGAACGTCAGTTCACATTTGTAGGTGGATCATCAGTGTTAGAGCTAAAATTAGCATGTTTAAAGTGATTTTCATGCTTCCAGGGGCCCAAAACACAAGATTTATGGAATGGTTAAAAGTGCATGAAAATGGCCAATTTACTCACTCTGAGTTCTCAAAAAGGGTTTCTTCACCCCGGGAAGTTAATTAAATACCATTTGGAGGCATTTAATGTTAGAGCAAAAACGGCTGATTTTCGACAAAAGAGATAACACCCCCCCATTACGTCATGCTTCAGAAATGTGGAAAATGGTCCGTTTTCAAATGTTTTATTTTTGAACGTCAGTTCACATTTGTAGGTGGATCATCAGTGTTAGAGCTAAAATTAGCAGGTTTAAAGTGATTTTCATGCTTCCAGGGGCTCGGGAAGTTAATTAAATACCATTTGGAGGCATTTAATGTTAGAGCAAAAACGGCTGATTTTCGACAAAAGAGATAACACCCCCCCATTACGTCATGCTTCAGAAATGTGGAAAATGGTCCGTTTTCAAATGTTTTATTTTTGAACGTCAGTTCACATTTGTAGGTGGATCATCAGTGTTAGAGCTAAAATTAGCATGTTTAAAGTGATTTTCATGCTTCCAGGGGCTCGGGAAGTGAAATAAATACCATTTGGAGGCATTTAATGTTCGAGCAAAAAAGGCTGATTTTCCCCAAAAGAGATAACACCCCCCCCATTACGTCATGCTACAGAAATGTGGAAAATGGTCCGTTTTCAAATGTTTTATTTTTGAACGTCAGTTCACATTTGTAGGTGGATCATCAGTGTTAGAGCTAAAATTAGCATGTTTAAAGTGATTTTCATGCTTCCAGGGGCTCGGGAAGTGAAATAAATACCATTTGGAGGCATTAATGTTCGAGCAAAAACAGCTGATTTTCGACAAAAGAGATAACACCCCCCCATTACGTCATGCTTCAGAAATGTGGAAAATGGTCCGCTTTCAAATGTTTTATTTTTGAACGTCAGTTCACATTTGTAGGTGGATCATCAGTGTTAGAGCTAAAATTAGCATGTTTAAAGTGATTTTCATGCTTCCAGGGGCTCGGGAAGTGAAATAAATACCATTTGGAGGCATTTAATGTTCGAGCAAAAAAGGCTGATTTTCCACAAAAGAGATAACACCCCCCCATTACGTCATGCTTCAGAAATGTGGAAAATGGTCTGTTTTCAAATGTTTTATTTTTGAACGTCAGTTCACATTTGTAGGTGGATCATCAGTGTTAGAGCTAAAATTAGCATGTTTAAAGTGATTTTCATGCTTCCAGGGGCTCAGGAAGTGAAATAAATACCATTTGGAGGCATTTAATGTTCGAGCAAAAAAAGCTGATTTTCCACAAAAGAGATAACACCCCCCCATTACGTCATGCTTCAGAAATGTGGAAAATGGTCCGTTTTCAAATGTTTTATTTTTGAACGTCAGTTCACATTTGTAGGTGGATCATCAGTGTTAGAGCTAAAATTAGCATGTTTAAAGTGATTTTCATGCTTCCAGGGGCTCAGGAAGTGAAATAAATACCATTTGGAGGCATTTAATGTTCGAGCAAAAATGGCTGATTTTCGACAAAAGAGATAACACCCCCCCCATTACGTCATGCTTCAGAAATGTGGAAAATGGTCCGCTTTCAAATGTTTTATTTTTGAACGTCAGTTCACATTTGTAGGTGGATCATCAGTGTTAGAGCTAAAATTAGCATGTTTAAAGTGATTTTCATGCTTCCAGGGGCTCGGGAAGTGAAATAAATACCATTTGGAGGATTTTAATGTTCGAGCAAAAACGGCTGATTTTCGACGAAAGAGCTAACACCCCCCCATTACGTCATGCTTTAGAAATGTGGAAAATGGTCCGTTTTCAAATGTTTTATTTTTGAACGTCAGTTCACATTTGTAGGTGGATCATCAGTGTTAGAGCTAAAATTAGCATGTTTAAAGTGATTTTCATGCTTCCAGGGGCCCAAAACACAAGATTTATGGAATGGTTAAAAGTGCATGAAAATGGCCAATTTACTCACTCTGAGTTCTCAAAAAGGGTTTCTTCACCCCGGGAAGTTAATTAAATACCATTTGGAGGCATTTAATGTTAGAGCAAAAACGGCTGATTTTCGACAAAAGAGATAACACCCCCCCATTACGTCATGCTTCAGAAATGTGGAAAATGGTCCGTTTTCAAATGTTTTATTTTTGAACGTCAGTTCACATTTGTAGGTGGATCATCAGTGTTAGAGCTAAAATTAGCATGTTTAAAGTGATTTTCATGCTTCCAGGGGCTCGGGAAGTTAATTAAATACCATTTGGAGGCATTTAATGTTCGAGCAAAAACGGCTGATTTTCGACAAAAGAGATAACACCCCCCCATTACGCCATGCTTCAGAAATGTGGAAAATGGTCCGTTTTCAAATGTTTTATTTTTGAACGTCAGTTCACATTTGTAGGTGGATCATCAGTGTTAGAGCTAAAATTGGCATGTTTAAAGTGATTTTCATGCTTCCAGGGGCCCAAAACACAAGATGTATGGAATGGTTAAAAGTGCATGAAAATGGCCAATTTACTCACTCTGAGTTCTCAAAAAGGGTTTCTTCACCCCGGGAAGTTAATTAAATACCATTTGGAGGCATTTAATGTTCGAGCAAAAACGGCTGATTTTCGACAAAAGAGATAACACCCCCCCATTACGTCATGCTTCAGAAATGTGGAAAATGGTCCGTTTTCAAATGTTTTATTTTTGAACGTCAGTTCACATTTGTAGGTGGATCATCAGTGTTAGAGCTAAAATTAGCATGTTTAAAGTGATTTTCATGCTTCCAGGGGCTCGGGAAGTGAAATAAATACCATTTGGAGGCATTTAATGTTCAAGCAAAAAAGGCTGATTTTCCACAAAAGAGATAACACCTCCCCATTACGTCATGCTTCAGAAATGTGGAAAATGGTCCATTTTCAAATGTTTTATTTTTGAACGTCAGTTCACATTTGTAGGTGGATCATCAGTGTTAGAGCTAAAATTAGCATGTTTAAAGTGATTTTCATGCTTCTTGGGGCCCAAAACACAAGATTTATGGAATGGTTAAAAGTGCATGAAAATGGCCAATTTACTCACTCTGAGTTCTCAAAAAGGGTTTCTTCACCCCGGGAAGTTAATTAAATACCATTTGGAGGCATTTAATGTTAGAGCAAAAACGGCTGATTTTCGACAAAAGAGATAACACCCCCCCATTACGTCATGCTTCAGAAATGTGGAAAATGGTCCGTTTTCAAATGTTTTATTTTTGAACGTCAGTTCACATTTGTAGGTGGATCATCAGTGTTAGAGCTAAAATTAGCATGTTTAAAGTGATTTTCATGCTTCCAGGGGCCCAAAACACAAGATTTATGGAATGGTTAAAAGTGCATGAAAATGGCCAATTTACTCACTCTGTGTTCTCAAAAAGGGTTTCTTCACCCCGGGAAGTTAATTAAATACCATTTGGAGGCATTTAATGTTCGAGCAAAAACGGCTGATTTTCGACAAAAGAGATAACACCCCCCCATTACGTCATGCTTCAGAAATGTGGAAAATGGTCCGTTTTCAAATGTTTTATTTTTGAACGTCAGTTCACATTTGTAGGTGGATCATCAGTGTTAGAGCTAAAATTAGCATGTTTAAAGTGATTTTCATGCTTCCAGGGGCCCAAAACACAAGATTTATGGAATGGTTAAAAGTGCATGAAAATGGCCAATTTACTCACTCTGAGTTCTCAAAAAGGGTTTCTTCACCCCGGGAAGTTAATTAAATACCATTTGGAGGCATTTAATGTTCGAGCAAAAACGGCTGATTTTCGACAAAAGAGATAACACCCCCCCATTACGTCATGCTTCAGAAATGTGGAAAATGGTCCGTTTTCAAATGTTTTATTTTTGAACGTCAGTTCACATTTGTAGGTGGATCATCAGTGTTAGAGCTAAAATTAGCATGTTTAAAGTGATTTTCATGCTTCCAGGGGCTCGGGAAGTTAATTAAATACCATTTGGAGGCATTTAATGTTAGAGCAAAAACGGCTGATTTTCGACAAAAGAGATAACACCCCCCCATTACGTCATGCTTCAGAAATGTGGAAAATGGTCCGTTTTCAAATGTTTTATTTTTGAACGTCAGTTCACATTTGTAGGTGGATCATCAGTGTTAGAGCTAAAATTAGCATGTTTAAAGTGATTTTCATGCTTCCAGGGGCCCAAAACACAAGATTTATGGAATGGTTAAAAGTGCATGAAAATGGCCAATTTACTCACTCTGAGTTCTCAAAAAGGGTTTCTCTCACCCCGGGAAGTTAATTAAATACCATTTGGAGGCATTTAATGTTCGAGCAAAAACAGCTGATTTTCGACAAAAGAGATAACACCCCCCCATTACGTCATGCTTCAGAAATGTGGAAAATGGTCCGTTTTCAAATGTTTTATTTTTGAACGTCAGTTCACATTTGTAGGTGGATCATCAGTGTTAGAGCTAAAATTAGCATGTTTAAAGTGATTTTCATGCTTCCAGGGGCTCGGGAAGTTAATTAAATACCATTTGGAGGCATTTAATGTTCGAGCAAAAACGGCTGATTTTCGACAAAAGAGATAACACCCCCCCATTACGTCATGCTTCAGAAATGTGGAAAATGGTCCGTTTTCAAATGTTTTATTTTTGAACGTCAGTTCACATTTGTAGGTGGATCATCAGTGTTAGAGCTAAAATTAGCATGTTTAAAGTGATTTTCATGCTTCCAGGGGCCCAAAACACAAGATTTATGGAATGGTTAAAAGTGCATGAAAATGGCCAATTTACTCACTCTGAGTTCTCAAAAAGGGTTTCTTCACCCCGGGAAGTTAATTAAATACCATTTGGAGGCATTTAATGTTAGAGCAAAAACGGCTGATTTTCGACAAAAGAGATAACACCCCCCCATTACGTCATGCTTCAGAAATGTGGAAAATGGTCCGTTTTCAAATGTTTTATTTTTGAACGTCAGTTCACATTTGTAGGTGGATCATCAGTGTTAGAGCTAAAATTAGCATGTTTAAAGTGATTTTCATGCTTCCAGGGGCCCAAAACACAAGATTTATGGAATGGTTAAAAGTGCATGAAAATGGCCAATTCACTCACTCTGAGTTCTCAAAAAGGGTTTCTTCACCCCGGGAAGTTAATTAAATACCATTTGGAGGCATTTAATGTTAGAGCAAAAACGGCTGATTTTCGACAAAAGAGATAACACCCCCCCATTACGTCATGCTTCAGAAATGTGGAAAATGGTCCGTTTTCAAATGTTTTATTTTTGAACGTCAGTTCACATTTGTAGGTGGATCATCAGTGTTAGAGCTAAAATTAGCATGTTTAGAGTGATTTTCATGCTTCCAGGGGCTCGGGAAGTTAATTAAATACCATTTGGAGGCATTTAATGTTCGAGCAAAAACGGCTGATTTTCGACAAAAGAGATAACACCCCCCCATTACGTCATGCTTCAGAAATGTGGAAAATGGTCCGTTTTCAAATGTTTTATTTTTGAACGTCAGTTCACATTTGTAGGTGGATCATCAGTGTTAGAGCTAAAATTAGCATGTTTAAAGTGATTTTCATGCTTCCAGGGGCTCGGGAAGTTAATTAAATACCATTTGGAGGCATTTAATGTTCGAGCAAAAACGGCTGATTTTCGACAAAAGAGATAACACCCCCCCATTACGTCATGCTTCAGAAATGTGGAAAATGGTCCGTTTTCAAATGTTTTATTTTTGAACGTCAGTTCACATTTGTAGGTGGATCATCAGTGTTAGAGCTAAAATTAGCATGTTTAAAGTGATTTTCATGCTTCCAGGGGCCCAAAACACAAGATTTATGGAATGGTTAAAAGTGCATGAAAATGGCCAATTTACTCACTCTGAGTTCTCAAAAAGGGTTTCTTCAACCCGGGAAGTTAATTAAATACCATTTGGAGGCATTTAATGTTCGAGCAAAAACGGCTGATTTTCGACAAAAGAGATAACACCCCCCCATTACGTCATGCTTCAGAAATGTGGAAAATGGTCCGTTTTCAAATGTTTTATTTTTGAACGTCAGTTCACATTTGTAGGTGGATCATCAGTGTTAGAGCTAAAATTAGCATGTTTAAAGTGATTTTCATGCTTCCAGGGGCTCGGGAAGTTAATTAAATACCATTTGGAGGCATTTAATGTTCGAGCAAAAACGGCTGATTTTCGACAAAAGAGATAACACCCCCCCATTACGTCATGCTTCAGAAATGTGGAAAATGGTCCGTTTTCAAATGTTTTATTTTTGAACGTCAGTTCACATTTGTAGGTGGATCATCAGTGTTAGAGCTAAAATTAGCATGTTTAAAGTGATTTTCATGCTTCCAGGGGCTCGGGAAGTTAATTAAATACCATTTGGAGGCATTTAATGTTCGAGCAAAAACGGCTGATTTTCGACAAAAGAGATAACACCCCCCCATTACGTCATGCTTCAGAAATGTGGAAAATGGTCCGTTTTTAAATGTTTTATTTTTGAACGTAAGTTCACATTTGTAGGTGGATCATCAGTGTGAGAGCTAAAATTAGCATGTTTAAAGTGATTTTCATGCTTCCAGGGGCCCAAAACACAAGATTTATGGAATGGTTAAAAGTGCATGAAAATGGCCAATTTACTCACTCTGAGTTCTCAAAAAGGGTTTCTTCCCCCCGGGAAGTTAATTAAATACCATTTGAAGGCATTGATTGTTAGAGCAAAAACGGCTGATTTTCGACAAAAGAGATAACACCCCCCCATTACGTCATGCTTCAGAAATGTGGAAAATGGTCCGTTTTCAAATGTTTTATTTTTGAACGTCAGTTCACATTTGTAGGTGGATCATCAGTGTTAGAGCTAAAATTAGCATGTTTAAAGTGATTTTCATGCTTCCAGGGGCCCAAAACACAAGATTTATGGAATGGTTAAAAGTGCATGAAAATGGCCAATATACTCACTCTGAGTTCTCAAAAAGGGTTTCTTCACCCCGGGAAGTTAATTAAATACCATTTGGAGGCATTTAATGTTCGAGCAAAAACGGCTGATTTTCGACAAAAGAGATAACACCCCCCCATTACGTCATTCTTCAGAAATGTGGAAAATGGTCCGTTTTCAAATGTTTTATTTTTGAACGTCAGTTCACATTTGTAGGTGGATCATCAGTGTTAGAGCTAAAATTAGCATGTTTAAAGTGATTTTCATGCTTCCAGGGGCTCGGGAAGTTAATTAAATACCATTTGGAGGCATTTAATGTTCGAGCAAAAACGGCTGATTTTCGACAAAAGAGATAACACCCCCCCATTACGTCATGCTTCAGAAATGTGGAAAATGGTCCGTTTTCAAATGTTTTATTTTTGAACGTCAGTTCACATTTGTAGGTGGATCATCAGTGTTAGAGCTTAAATTAGCATGTTTAAAGTGATTTTCATGCTTCCAGGGGCTCGGGAAGTTAATTAAATACCATTTGGAGGCATTTAATGTTCGAGCAAAAACGGCTGATTTTCGACAAAAGAGATAACACCCCCCCATTACGTCATGCTTCAGAAATGTGGAAAATGGTCCGTTTTCAAATGTTTTATTTTTGAACGTCAGTTCACATTTGTAGGTGGATCATCAGTGTTGAGCTAAAATTAGCATGTTTAAAGTGATTTTCATGCTTCCAGGGGCCCAAAACACAAGATTTATGGAATGGTTAAAAGTGCATGAAAATGGCCAATTTACTCACTCTGAGTTCTCAAAAAGGGTTTCTTCACCCCGGGAAGTTAATTAAATACCATTTGGAGGCATTTAATGTTCGAGCAAAAACGGCTGATTTTCGACAAAAGAGATAACACCCCCCCATTACGTCATGCTTCAGAAATGTGGAAAATGGTCCGTTTTCAAATGTTTTATTTTTGAACGTCAGTTCACATTTGTAGGTGGATCATCAGTGTTAGAGCTAAAATTAGCATGTTTAAAGTGATTTTCATGCTTCCAGGGGCTCGGGAAGTTAATTAAATACCATTTGGAGGCATTTAATGTTCGAGCAAAAACGGCTGATTTTCGACAAAAGAGATAACACCCCCCCATTACGTCATGCTTCAGAAATGTGGAAAATGGTTCGTTTTCAAATGTTTTATTTTTGAACGTCAGTTCACATTTGTAGGTGGATCATCAGTGTTAGAGCTAAAATTAGCATGTTTAAAGTGATTTTCATGCTTCCAGGGGCTCGGGAAGTTAATTAAATACCATTTGGAGGCATTTAATGTTCGAGCAAAAACGGCTGATTTTCGACAAAAGAGATAACACCCCCCATTGCGTCATGCTTCAGAAATGTGGAAAATGGTCCGTTTTCAAATGTTTTATTTTTGAACGTCAGTTCACATTTGTAGGTGGATCATCAGTGTTAGAGCTAAAATTAGCATGTTTAAAGTGATTTTCATGCTTCCAGGGGCCCAAAATACAAGATTTATGGAATGGTTAAAAGTGCATGAAAATGGCCAATTTACTCACTCTGAGTTCTCAAAAAGGGTTTCTTCACCCCGGGAAGTTAATTAAATACCATTTGGAGGCATTTAATGTTCGAGCAAAAACGGCTGATTTTCGACAAAAGAGATAACACCCCCCCATTACGTCATGCTTCAGAAATGTGGAAAATGGTCCGTTTTCAAATGTTTTATTTTTGAACGTCAGTTCACATTTGTAGGTGGATCATCAGTGTTAGAGCTAAAATTAGCATGTTTAAAGTGATTTTCATGCTTCCAGGGGCCCAAAACACAAGATTTATGGAATGGTTAAAAGTGCATGAAAATGGCCAATTTACTCACTCTGAGTTCTCAAAAAGGGTTTCTTCACCCCGGGAAGTTAATTAAATACCATTTGGAGGCATTTAATGTTAGAGCAAAAACGGCTGATTTTCGACAAAAGAGATAACACCCCCCCATTACGTCATGCTTCAGAAATGTGGAAAATGGTCCGTTTTCAAATGTTTTATTTTTGAACGTCAGTTCACATTTGTAGGTGGATCATCAGTGTTAGAGCTAAAATTAGCATGTTTAAAGTGATTTTCATGCTTCCAGGGGCCCAAAACACAAGATTTATGGAATGGTTAAAAGTGCATGAAAATGGCCAATTTACTCACTCTGAGTTCTCAAAAAGGGTTTCTTCACCCCGGGAAGTTAATTAAATACCATTTGGAGGCATTTAATGTTAGAGCAAAAACGGCTGATTTTCGACAAAAGAGATAACACCCCCCCATTACGTCATGCTTCAGAAATGTGGAAAATGGTCCGTTTTCAAATGTTTTATTTTTGAACGTCAGTTCACATTTGTAGGTGGATCATCAGTGTTAGAGCTAAAATTAGCATGTTTAAAGTGATTTTCATGCTTCCAGGGGCCCAAAACACAAGATTTATGGAATGGTTAAAAGTGCATGAAAATGGCCAATTTACTCACTCTGAGTTCTCAAAAAGGGTTTCTTCACCCCGGGAAGTTAATTAAATACCATTTGGAGGCATTTAATGTTAGAGCAAAAACGGCTGATTTTCGACAAAAGAGATAACACCCCCCCATTACGTCATGCTTCAGAAATGTGGAAAATGGTCCGTTTTCAAATGTTTTATTTTTGAACGTCAGTTCACATTTGTAGGTGGATCATCAGTGTTAGAGCTAAAATTAGCATGTTTAGAGTGATTTTCATGCTTCCAGGGGCTCGGGAAGTTAATTAAATACCATTTGGAGGCATTTAATGTTCGAGCAAAAACGGCTGATTTTCGACAAAAGAGATAACACCCCCCCATTACGTCATGCTTCAGAAATGTGGAAAATGGTCCGTTTTCAAATGTTTTATTTTTGAACGTCAGTTCACATTTGTAGGTGGATCATCAGTGTTAGAGCTAAAATTAGCATGTTTAAAGTGATTTTCATGCTTCCAGGGGCTCGGGAAGTTAATTAAATACCATTTGGAGGCATTTAATGTTCGAGCAAAAACGGCTGATTTTCGACAAAAGAGATAACACCCCCCCATTACGTCATGCTTCAGAAATGTGGAAAATGGTCCGTTTTCAAATGTTTTATTTTTGAACGTCAGTTCACATTTGTAGGTGGATCATCAGTGTTAGAGCTAAAATTAGCATGTTTAAAGTGATTTTCATGCTTCCAGGGGCCCAAAACACAAGATTTATGGAATGGTTAAAAGTGCATGAAAATGGCCAATTTACTCACTCTGAGTTCTCAAAAAGGGTTTCTTCACCCCGGGAAGTTAATTAAATACCATTTGGAGGCATTTAATGTTCGAGCAAAAACGGCTGATTTTCGACAAAAGAGATAACACCCCCCCATTACGTCATGCTTCAGAAATGTGGAAAATGGTCCGTTTTCAAATGTTTTATTTTTGAACGTCAGTTCACATTTGTAGGTGGATCATCAGTGTTAGAGCTAAAATTAGCATGTTTAAAGTGATTTTCATGCTTCCAGGGGCTCGGGAAGTTAATTAAATACCATTTGGAGGCATTTAATGTTCGAGCAAAAACGGCTGATTTTCGACAAAAGAGATAACACCCCCCCATTACGTCATGCTTCAGAAATGTGGAAAATGGTCCGTTTTCAAATGTTTTATTTTTGAACGTCAGTTCACATTTGTAGGTGGATCATCAGTGTTAGAGCTAAAATTAGCATGTTTAAAGTGATTTTCATGCTTCCAGGGGCTCGGGAAGTTAATTAAATACCATTTGGAGGCATTTAATGTTCGAGCAAAAACGGCTGATTTTCGACAAAAGAGATAACACCCCCCCATTACGTCATGCTTCAGAAATGTGGAAAATGGTCCGTTTTTAAATGTTTTATTTTTGAACGTAAGTTCACATTTGTAGGTGGATCATCAGTGTGAGAGCTAAAATTAGCATGTTTAAAGTGATTTTCATGCTTCCAGGGGCCCAAAACACAAGATTTATGGAATGGTTAAAAGTGCATGAAAATGGCCAATTTACTCACTCTGAGTTCTCAAAAAGGGTTTCTTCCCCCCGGGAAGTTAATTAAATACCATTTGGAGGCATTGATTGTTAGAGCAAAAACGGCTGATTTTCGACAAAAGAGATAACACCCCCCCATTACGTCATGCTTCAGAAATGTGGAAAATGGTCCGTTTTCAAATGTTTTATTTTTGAACGTCAGTTCACATTTGTAGGTGGATCATCAGTGTTAGAGCTAAAATTAGCATGTTTAAAGTGATTTTCATGCTTCCAGGGGCCCAAAACACAAGATTTATGGAATGGTTAAAAGTGCATGAAAATGGCCAATATACTCACTCTGAGTTCTCAAAAAGGGTTTCTTCACCCCGGGAAGTTAATTAAATACCATTTGGAGGCATTTAATGTTCGAGCAAAAACGGCTGATTTTCGACAAAAGAGATAACACCCCCCCATTACGTCATTCTTCAGAAATGTGGAAAATGGTCCGTTTTCAAATGTTTTATTTTTGAACGTCAGTTCACATTTGTAGGTGGATCATCAGTGTTAGAGCTAAAATTAGCATGTTTAAAGTGATTTTCATGCTTCCAGGGGCTCGGGAAGTTAATTAAATACCATTTGGAGGCATTTAATGTTCGAGCAAAAACGGCTGATTTTCGACAAAAGAGATAACACCCCCCCATTACGTCATGCTTCAGAAATGTGGAAAATGGTCCGTTTTCAAATGTTTTATTTTTGAACGTCAGTTCACATTTGTAGGTGGATCATCAGTGTTAGAGCTAAAATTAGCATGTTTAAAGTGATTTTCATGCTTCCAGGGGCTCGGGAAGTTCATTAAATACCATTTGGAGGCATTTAATGTTCGAGCAAAAACGGCTGATTTTCGACAAAAGAGATAACACCCCCCCATTACGTCATGCTTCAGAAATGTGGAAAATGGTCCGTTTTCAAATGTTTTATTTTTGAACGTCAGTTCACATTTGTAGGTGGATCATCAGTGTTAGAGCTAAAATTAGCATGTTTAAAGTGATTTTCATGCTTCCAGGGGCCCAATACACAAGATTTATGGAATGGTTAAAAGTGCATGAAAATGGCCAATTTACTCACTCTGAGTTCTCAAAAAGGGTTTCTTCACCCCGGGAAGTTAATTAAATACCATTTGGAGGCATTTAATGTTCGAGCAAAAACGGCTGATTTTCGACAAAAGAGATAACACCCCCCCATTACGTCATGCTTCAGAAATGTGGAAAATGGTCCGTTTTCAAATGTTTTATTTTTGAACGTCAGTTCACATTTGTAGGTGGATCATCAGTGTTAGAGCTAAAATTAGCATGTTTAAAGTGATTTTCATGCTTCCAGGGGCTCGGGAAGTTAATTAAATACCATTTGGAGGCATTTAATGTTCGAGCAAAAACGGCTGATTTTCGACAAAAGAGATAACACCCCCCATTACGTCATGCTTCAGAAATGTGGAAAATGGTCCGTTTTCAAATGTTTTATTTTTGAACGTCAGTTCACATTTGTAGGTGGATCATCAGTGTTAGAGCTAAAATTAGCATGTTTAAAGTGATTTTCATGCTTCCAGGGGCCCAAAATACAAGATTTATGGAATGGTTAAAAGTGCATGAAAATGGCCAATTTACTCACTCTGAGTTCTCAAAAAGGGTTTCTTCACCCCGGGAAGTTAATTAAATACCATTTGGAGGCATTTAATGTTCGAGCAAAAACGGCTGATTTTCGACAAAAGAGATAACACCCCCCCATTACGTCATGCTTCAGAAATGTGGAAAATGGTCCGTTTTCAAATGTTTTATTTTTGAACGTCAGTTCACATTTGTAGGTGGATCATCAGTGTTAGAGCTAAAATTAGCATGTTTAAAGTGATTTTCATGCTTCCAGGGGCCCAAAACACAAGATTTATGGAATGGTTAAAAGTGCATGAAAATGGCCAATTTACTCACTCTGAGTTCTCAAAAAGGGTTTCTTCACCCCGGGAAGTTAATTAAATACCATTTGGAGGCATTTAATGTTAGAGCAAAAACGGCTGATTTTCGACAAAAGAGATAACACCCCCCCATTACGTCATGCTTCAGAAATGTGGAAAATGGTCCGTTTTCAAATGTTTTATTTTTGAACGTCAGTTCACATTTGTAGGTGGATCATCAGTGTTAGAGCTAAAATTAGCATGTTTAAAGTGATTTTCATGCTTTCAGGGGCCCAAAACACAAGATTTATGGAATGGTTAAAAGTGCATGAAAATGGCCAATTTACTCACTCTGAGTTCTCAAAAAGGGTTTCTTCACCCCGGGAAGTTAATTAAATACCATTTGGAGGCATTTAATGTTCGAGCAAAAACGGCTGATTTTCGACAAAAGAGATAACACCCCCCCATTACGTCATGCTTCAGAAATGTGGAAAATGGTCCGTTTTCAAATGTTTTATTTTTGAACGTCAGTTCACATTTGTAGGTGGATCATCAGTGTTAGAGCTAAAATTAGCATGTTTAAAGTGATTTTCATGCTTCCAGGGGCTCGGGAAGTGAAATAAATACCATTTGGAGGCATTTAATGTTCGAGCAAAAACGGCTGATTTTCGACAAAAGAGATAACACCCCCCCATTACGTCATGCTTCAGAAATGTGGAAAATGGTCCGTTTTCAAATGTTTTATTTTTGAACGTCAGTTCACATTTGTAGGTGGATCATCAGTGTTAGAGCTAAAATTAGCATGTTTAAAGTGATTTTCATGCTTCCAGGGGCTCGGGAAGTTAATTAAATACCATTTGGAGGCATTTAATGTTCGAGCAAAAACGGCTGATTTTCGACAAAAGAGATAACACCCCCCCATTACGTCATGCTTCAGAAATGTGGAAAATGGTCCGTTTTCAAATGTTTTATTTTTGAACGTCAGTTCACATTTGTAGGTGGATCATCAGTGTTAGAGCTAAAATTAGCATGTTTAAAGTAATTTTCATGCTTCCAGGGGCTCGGGAAGTTAATTAAATACCATTTGGAGGCATTTAATGTTCGAGCAAAAACGGCTGATTTTCGACAAAAGAGATAACACCCCCCCATTACGTCATGCTTCAGAAATGTGGAAAATGGTCCGTTTTCAAATGTTTTATTTTTGAACGTCAGTTCACATTTGTAGGTGGATCATCAGTGTTAGAGCTAAAATTAGCATGTTTAAAGTGATTTTCATGCTTCCAGGGGCCCAAAACACAAGATTTATGGAATGGTTAAAAGTGCATGAAAATGGCCAATTTACTCACTCTGAGTTCTCAAAAAGGGTTTCTTCACCCCGGGAAGTTAATTAAATACCATTTGGAGGCATTTAATGTTCGAGCAAAAACGGCTGATTTTCGACAAAAGAGATAACACCCCCCCATTACGTCATGCTTCAGAAATGTGGAAAATGGTCCGTTTTCAAATGTTTTATTTTTGAACGTCAGTTCACATTTGTAGGTGGATCATCAGTGTTAGAGCTAAAATTAGCATGTTTAAAGTGATTTTCATGCTTCCAGGGGCTCGGGAAGTTAATTAAATACCATTTGGAGGCATTTAATGTTCGAGCAAAAACGGCTGATTTTCGACAAAAGAGATAACACCCCCCCATTACGTCATGCTTCAGAAATGTGGAAAATGGTCCGTTTTCAAATGTTTTATTTTTGAACGTCAGTTCACATTTGTAGGTGGATCATCAGTGTTAGAGCTAAAATTAGCATGTTTAAAGTGATTTTCATGCTTCCAGGGGCCCAAAACACAAGATTTATGGAATGGTTAAAAGTGCATGAAAATGGCCAATTTACTCACTCTGAGTTCTCAAAAAGGGTTTCTTCACCCCGGGAAGTTAATTAAATACCATTTGGAGGCATTTAATGTTTGAGCAAAAACGGCTGATTTCGACAAAAGAGATAACACCCCCCCATTACGTCATGCTTCAGAAATGTGGAAAATGGTCCGTTTTCAAATGTTTTATTTGTGAACGTCAGTTCACATTTGTAGGTGGATCATCAGTGTTAGAGCTAAAATTAGCATGTTTAAAGTGATTTTCATGCTTCCAGGGGCTCGGGAAGTTAAATAAATACCATTTGGAGGCATTTAATGTTCGAGCAAAAACGGCTGATTTTCGACAAAAGAGATAACACCCCCCCATTACGTCATGCTTCAGAAATGTGGAAAACGGTCCGTTTTCAAATGTTTTATTTTTGAACGTCAGTTCACATTTGTAGGTGGATCATCAGTGTTAGAGCTAAAATTAGCATGTTTAAAGTGATTTTCATGCTTCCAGGGGCTCGGGAAGTTAATTAAATACCATTTGGAGGCATTTAATGTTCGAGCAAAAACGGCTGATTTTCGACAAAAGAGATAACACCCCCCCATTACGTCATGCTTCAGAAATTCGGAAAATGGTCCGTTTTCAAATGTTTTATTTTTGAACGTCAGTTCACATTTGTAGGTGGATCATCAGTGTTAGAGCTAAAATTAGCATGTTTAAAGTGATTTTCATGCTTCCAGGGGCCCAAAACACAAGATTTATGGAATGGTTAAAAGTGCATGAAAATGGCCAATTTACTCACTCTGAGTTCTCAAAAAGGGTCACCCCGGGAAGTTAATTAAATACCATTTGGAGGCATTTAATGTTCGAGCAAAAACGGCTGATTTTCGACAAAAGAGATAACACCCCCCCATTACGTCATGCTTCAGAAATGTGGAAAATGGTCCGTTTTCAAATGTTTTATTTTTGAACGTCAGTTCACATTTGTAGGTGGATCATCAGTGTTAGAGCTAAAATTAGCATGTTTAAAGTGATTTTCATGCTTCCAGGGGCTCGGGAAGTTAATTAAATACCATTTGGAGGCATTTAATGTTCGAGCAAAAACGGCTGATTTTCGACAAAAGAGATAACACCCCCCCATTACGTCATGCTTCAGAAATGTGGAAAATGGTCCGTTTTCAAATGTTTTATTTTTGAACGTCAGTTCACATTTGTAGGTGGATCATCAGTGTTAGAGCTAAAATTAGCATGTTTAAAGTGATTTTCATGCTTCCAGGGGCTCGGGAAGTTAATTAAATACCATTTGGAGGCATTTAATGTTCGAGCAAAAACGGCTGATTTTCGACAAAAGAGATAACCCCCCCCCATTACGTCATGCTTCAGAAATGTGGAAAATGGTCCGTTTTCAAATGTTTTATTTTTGAACGTCAGTTCACATTTGTAGGTGGATCATCAGTGTTAGAGCTAAAATTAGCATGTTTAAAGTGATTTTCATGCTTCCAGGGGCCCAAAATACAAGATTTATGGAATGGTTAAAAGTGCATGAAAATGGCCAATTTACTCACTCTGAGTTCTCAAAAAGGGTTTCTTCACCCCGGGAAGTTAATTAAATACCATTTGGAGGCATTTAATGTTCGAGCAAAAACGGCTGATTTTCGACAAAAGAGATAACACCCCCCCATTACGTCATGCTTCAGAAATGTGGGGGCGTGGCTTGGACGCCGATCGGGATGGCGGCGTGAGCTCGTAGCTCCGCGCGGATTCCCGCTAATTCTCCTGTTTTTCGGGACCCCAGGCGACCCGGAGAAGACGTTCCTGCCCTCTGAAGTGTAGGGGGACAGCTGGACATAATCGGTTGATTGCTGGGGGACTGCTGGCCCCGAGGAGATCGAGGAAGAGGCGGCCGAGGTGTAGACCAGGGTGTGAAGAAAATGGCGGCGAGGAGATCGGAGGGTCCCGAACTACAGCCCTGAGTCCGGCTGTCGCCAAGCAGTGAGGGACCCTGCACCCGGCTGCCCGACGCACTGGGATTGGCGGCGCGAAGCCTTGAGACCGGGGGACGCTGCCCGATTCACCCAGGGGACCCGGGGCCCTCGTCGGCCGCCGTCCCGTGACTCATCCTCCCCCCACCGGATTAGTGGGGGTGACGGACCGGAGCTCATCCGCCTGGTCATTGCTCCTGAGACCATTGGCGGTGACATTGTGCTGCCTGGTGCCCGGTGCTCGGCACGGGCCCACGAGAGCGCCCCACAGACAGGGTGGCCGGACTTGTGACGCAGCGCCCTGACATGGCGGCGATCGGAGGGCCGACACCCGGGAGCCGCGAAGGGGACTCGGCGACATCGACCCGGTTGAGTGAGAGTCCCTCCCCGGAGCTTGACCAAGAACAGCGGCTGAACCGGCGCTTGGATGCCATCCTTGAGGCGATCACCTCCACCAAGGAGGCGTTACATAACGACATTGCCCAAGTGGCCACGGGCCTGGGGCTGCTACGTGCGGATCACGCGAAGCTGGCGGATCGGGTCAAGGATCATGACCAACTGTTGCTGGACCTGAAGCCCTCGGTGGTGACCGCGGAGCACAGGATTACAGACATTTTGGCCCGGCTGGACACTCTGGAACGGAGGGCGGAGGATGCCGAAGGCCGCAATAGGCGGAACAACGTGCGGGTCGTAGGCCTGCCGGAACGGATTGAGGGGGAGGATGCGGTGGCCTACATGGAGAACTGGTTCCGCACTGTGGTGGCGCCGGAGGGGCTTACTCCATTTTTCACTCTGGAGCGAGCCCACCGGGTGCCCGCTCGCCCGCCGGGGCTTGGCCGCCCCCCCCGTCCAATGGTGGTGCGGCTCCTCCATTACAAAGACCGAGACCTTCTCATCCGGCGGGCCAGGATGTCGGGCCCTTATGGGGTGGAGAACAGCAAGGTGACGATATTTCCGGACTACACGCAGGCGGTCCAGAAGGACAGGGCATCGTTCCTTGCTGTGAAGAAGGAGCTCAGGGAGGAAGGCATTCAGTACTCCTTGCTCTACCCGGCCAAGCTGCGGATTATCTTGGATGGCACCACACACTTTTTCCAAACTCCGGACGAAGTTTGGCACTGGCTTGAGTTGTACAGAGCGGGGACGGACAGGACACACCAAAGTAGGCGAGACCAGCCCAAGCAGCCCCGGGTGCGGCAGTCACAACGTATCAGGTCCCGCAACAGGCGCCAGCGGGAGAAGCGGGAGGCCCAAATGGCGGCGGAGAAGAGGGACGCACTCGCGGCGACGGCGGCCATTACAGGGTCGCAACAGAATAGTGAACGAGCCGAAACGGACTCGGGAGGAGAGGGCAGCAGAACAGGAGAGGAACTTTCGGAGGCAGAGAGCCAGAAGGGGCCGACAGTGACCCCACAGACTTCGGATAATATTATCTGCGGCTAAGACGGACTTTGGTCTTGATCGGGACTTCATGGTAGGGTGATATCCTGTTGCCGGGTGGGGGTACGGAGTGTATCTGAGGGGATGAAGGGCGGACGCGGGCTCCGCTGGCTGGGGTCGGCGGCGACTCACCCCCCCTAGGCCCTTAAGGCCGACTGTGGTGGAGACCACAGGGTAAGTGTGCGAGCAGTTGGTTCAAGGTTTGGATGGGGGCGGCCATTGGGTTCGTATGCTCTGTCCTGGGGAGTGGGGGTTGGGGAAAGTTTCAGTTTTGGGGTTGTTGGGGGGGGGCAACTGCATTGGGGGGGTCATGGACCGTTGGAGTGTGAATTGGACTGTACGGACTTGGAATGGGGACATTACCTAATTTGAAATGCCTAACGTGGAATGTCCGGGGGCTGCGGACTATGGTGAAACGTCACAAAGTGCATGCATACCTGGTACGCAGGGGGGTTCAGATAGCTATGCTCCAGGAGACTCACCTCACTAAAAAAGAGTGCGCTGCCTTGCAGAAAAGATGGCGGGGCCAGGTTTTTGGCACCACTTATTCAGCGTATGCCAGGGGGGTCTTGATCTGGGTGAGGGCGGGGATCCCCTTCCAGGTCCTGAATCAGGTAATAGATCCGGATGGCAGGTTTGTAGCGGTGGAGGGGAGACTGTATGGACGGGATGTGGTTTTATGTTGTGTTTATGCACCTAACACTGACCAAGGCCGATACTTTGATGGCCTCTCGGGGTCCTTGGCCTCTTTCCTGGCGGGTCCGATAGTATTAGGGGGGGACTTCAATTCAATTACGGATGTGGCTCTGGATAGGTCCCATCCCCCCCTAGTAGACTCTCCTGTGCGCAGGCTGGCCGCGCACAGGAAGGACTGGCAAGAACGGTGGGGGTTGCTGGATGTCTGGAGGGAGAGGCACAGGGGAACCAGGGATTACTCCTTTTATTCTGCCTTACATGATTTACATGTTAGGATTGATTCGGTGCTTTGTGGGGGCTCCCTAGCACCATTGATCACCCATGCTGAGTACCTTGCTAGGACGATATCTGATCATAACCCCCTGTTGGTGCATATTCAATGGCAGAGGGAGCGCTCAGTAATTCCAACATGGCGGCTTCGGCCGGAGACGCTAGAGGATTCTGTGTTCGACGATGCGGTCCGGCAGGGCATTGATAGTTATTTCGGTGTGAACGACGGAACGGCGACGAGCAGGTCTGTTGAATGGGATGCAATGAAAGTGGTGGTGAGAGGGGTGTGCCTGGGTAGGTTCTCGAATGCTCGAACGACTGTGCTGAATGACCTAATGAAAGCGGAGGAGACTTTGAGGGACCTGGAACGCCGCAGGCCAACTAGGCCAGATTTACAGGCCCAGTTACTGGACGCGAAGGAGGTGGTAGCCGCGGAGACGGAACGCTTGAGATGCTATGATTACAGGCAGTACATGATTAGGGCGCACGCAGAAAGGGACAAGGTGGGTACCCTCTTGGCCAGATTAGCTAGCCCGGAACTTAGGGGTTGCCCGATCCTCAGCATTATTGACGCACAGGGAGAGATGGTGTACTCTCAGGCAGCTGTAGTGGACCGCTTTCGGGGTTACTATGAGGAATTGTACCGGAGTCAGCTGGGAGTGGGGGTGCAGGACATCGTGGAGTACCTGGGGGAG
Source organism: Lissotriton vulgaris (assembly GCF_964263255.1). Lineage (NCBI taxonomy): Eukaryota > Metazoa > Chordata > Amphibia > Caudata > Salamandridae > Lissotriton > Lissotriton vulgaris. The sequence goes on along the minus strand of NW_028242042.1, from coordinate 37,394 downwards.
AGGCCGCTTTCGGTCTTGGACGAGGGCGACGCGAAGGACCTGGGTAGCCCGATCACGCTAACGGAAATTCGAGTGGCTATCAAACATATGGCCCGTAACAAGACACCAGGGGTGGACGGACTCCCAATCGAGTTCTATCAGCACTATGTAGACGCTCTGGCGCCCAGGCTGCTGGTGGTATATACGGAGGCCTTCGAGAAGGGGGTGTTGCCTGCCTCCATGCGGGAGGCCTTGATAGTACCACTCCTCAAGCCTGGCCGGGATGCCGCGGACGTGAGGTCTTATCGCCCACTGTCCATGCTGACGGTGGATTACAAGATCCTGAGTCGCATCCTAGCCACTAGACTGGCCCCGCACATGACGGGCCTGGTGCACAGGGACCAGGCCGGGTTTATACCCACGAGGAGCACGGCGATGAATATCCGCCGCCTAGTGGGAATAATGGACGCCATCTTGGAAGGGGAGGGGTCGCCAGCGGTACTGTCCGTGGATATTGAGAAGGCCTTCGATAGTTTGGAATGGCCTTTCCTGGATGGAGTGCTGGAGCGGTTTGGCATGGGCGATGGGTTTAGGAGGTGGACGAGGGTCTTGTATAACTCGGCGACGGCGAGGGTACGATTGGGCGGCCTGGTATCCGCCGCGTATCCGGTGGGCAGGGGAACACGACAGGGATGCTCTCTCTCCCCTCTATTGTTTGCCCTGGTGATGGAACCCTTGGCGGTCCATGCGAGGTCCGGCGACCGTTACGCGGGAGTAGTGGGGGATGGGCAATGGCATTATATATCGCTTTATGCGGATGACCTGCTCCTGTACCTAGCAGACACCTCGGGGGCATTGGTCGGAGCGATGGCTCTGCTGTCCGAGTTCGGCCGATTGTCGGGCCTTAAGGTCAATTGGGCAAAGACCTGCGTGTTTCCGCTGAGAGCGGGATCGCCAGCCCCTAGCAGCGACCTGGGTGTGACGTGGGAGCCCTCTTGCATCGTCTACTTGGGTGTCCGCATCTACCACTCGGCCGCCGACCTCCTGGAGGGCAACATTGGCCGTTGTGTCCGGTCACTGCGGGGTAGCTTGTCTTTCTGGTCGACCCTACCGCTGACAGTCCTGGGCAGGATAGCATTGTTGAAAATGGTGGCGCTCCCGCGCTTCCTTTATTATTTCCGAACGCTACCGGTTTGGATTCCCCAGGGGGTGTTTAGGGACCTGCGGTCAATGATTATTGGCTTTCTGTGGGGGTATGGTCGTCGCAGGGTAGCCTTGAGCACGCTCCTTCGCCCCAAGCTGGAGGGGGGCATGGCTGTACCCGATCTTGAGCTATATTATTTAGCGGCGCAGTTGCAGGTCCTAACGCAGAATGTAGCCAGGGTGTTCCGGGGGCCGGAGGAAGACCGGGGTCGGGGGATACAGCGCCACGTGCTGTCGTACATCATTATGCAGCAACGGCTCGAATTACGGGCCCTCACCATGGAGGAGCGGACGCTCCGGCTGTGCTGGCAGAGGAGCCTTCGGAGAGCGAGAGCATCGCGGCCTTATGCCCCGGAGATCCCGATCGGGATGTTGACAGCTTTGCCGCACGGAGGGGACTGGTCCCTGCTGATGGATTGGGAGGACGCGGGGTTGCAGGTGGTGGGTGACTTGTATATAGATGGGGCGTTGGCACCGTTCGACGTGCTCCGGGACCAGTTCGGACTGCCTGAAGGGGGCTTCCTACTGCACGCGGCTATAGTGGCTGCCGTGCAAAAGCACTGGAAGGGGGGGGGGCTCCTGGAACCCGCGACGACTATGGCATGCCAATATGTGGTGATGGCGGCTGGTACATTCAAAGCTGTGACGTGCCTCCATAACAGGATGCTGAACGATGGGCTGGAACCACTCCATGGGCTCAAGGCTAAGTGGGAGGAGAGCGTTGGCCGGCCCATACCGGATACGGCATGGGGCCATATCCTGCGACGCACGTGGAAGGGCACTAGGAATGCGCGCTTTCAGCAGGTCCATTTTTATGTGCTCCATAGGGCCTACCTGACTCCAGAAAAACTACAGCGGCACTTTAGGGTGCCGGATGCCTGTTGCCCCCGGTGCTCGTCCCTAGGGGCGGACATGGACCACTTGTTTTGGGGGTGTCCGCAACTGGGAACTTATTGGGCGGAGGTAGGGGACCTCCTGAATGAAGTGACTGACAGGGAGGTAGACTTCGACATGGCGACGTGTCTATTGCTCTGGTTCCCACATACTAAGCACACCAAGGTGACCAGTAAATTTATAGATCTGGGTCTGATATTGGCTCAAAGGGAAATATCGTGGCACTGGAAGGCCAGGGGGGGTCCCTCACTGCGTAGGTGGAAGAATGAGTTGCTGCGATGGTCTGACTGCGAGAGCGTGCTCCGGATGAAGCAAGCAGTGAAGCTGGGGAATGAGAAGGCTCTGGATGCAGCGCGTGCGTGGGAGTTAGTGGTACAGGCTCTGCGGGATGCTTTGGTTGAGGATGAAGACGGCGAGGACTAAGCCGCTGGACACCGCGGGGCGAACACAGGAGTATGACATCACGCACTGTAGTGGAACCATCCAGTTCAGTAGAGCGAAACACGCACCTTAGCAGTTGCCAGGGGGGGGGGGCGTTGGGGGGGTTAGTTGTAGGGGGGGTTGGGGAGGGCCGGAAGCCGTTGGAGGGTTGCTGGTGGAGGCCTGGATCTACTGGGACTGGGGGTATTGAGTGGCGGGCGGATTGAGTGGTTGGAACGGCCTGGCACGAAGGCCCGAATAGCCTAGAGCAGGCCCCGATGGGGGCGATTACGTTGATACCTCGGAGTTGGCTGACGGGACTGTTGTTGCGGGTGGGGGGGTAAAAGCAGATACTTAAAACGACCTTTCGCCAGGGTCCCAATGGGACGTACACTGTGTTGTGCTCCTCCGGAGCGATCTGATATGCCGCCCGGCCTCCGGGATGCGGGCTGAATGGCTGTGTACAATTGTGAACTGTTACTAGTCGGAGGGGCCCACAAATGTACTGGCTGATTACTTTTTCCTGCTGTTTATAACTCTGCAATAAAAATATATTTAAAAAAAAAAAAAAAAAATGCTTCAGAAATGTGGAAAATGGTCCGTTTTCAAATGTTTTATTTTTGAACGTCAGTTCACATTTGTAGGTGGATCATCAGTGTTAGAGCTAAAATTAGCATGTTTAAAGTGATTTTCATGCTTCCAGGGGCCCAAAACACAAGATTTATGGAATGATTAAAAGTGCATGAAAATGGCCAATTTACTCACTCTGAGTTCTCAAAAAGGGTTTCTTCACCCCGGGAAGTTAATTAAATACCATTTGGAGGCATTTAATGTTAGAGCAAAAATGGCTGATTTTCGACAAAAGAGATAACACCCCCCCATTACGTCATGCTTCAGAAATGTGGAAAATGGTCCGTTTTCAAATGTTTTATTTTTGAACGTCAGTTCACATTTGTAGGTGGATCATCAGTGTTAGAGCTAAAATTAGCATGTTTAAAGTGATTTTCATGCTTTCAGGGGCCCAAAACACAAGATTTATGGAATGGTTAAAAGTGCATGAAAATGGCCAATTTACTCACTCTGAGTTCTCAAAAAGGGTTTCTTCACCCCGGGAAGTTAATTAAATACCATTTGGAGGCATTTAATGTTCGAGCAAAAACGGCTGATTTTCGACAAAAGAGATAACACCCCCCCATTACGTCATGCTTCAGAAATGTGGAAAATGGTCCGTTTTCAAAGGTTTTATTTTTGAACGTCAGTTCACATTTGTAGGTGGATCATCAGTGTTAGAGCTAAAATTAGCATGTTTAAAGTGATTTTCATGCTTCCAGGGGCTCGGGAAGTGAAATAAATACCATTTGGAGGCATTTAATGTTCGAGCAAAAACGGCTGATTTTCGACAAAAGAGATAACACCCCCCCATTACGTCATGCTTCAGAAATGTGGAAAATGGTCCGTTTTCAAATGTTTTATTTTTGAACGTCAGTTCACATTTGTAGGTGGATCATCAGTGTTAGAGCTAAAATTAGCATGTTTAAAGTGATTTTCATGCTTCCAGGGGCTCGGGAAGTTAATTAAATACCATTTGGAGGCATTTAATGTTCGAGCAAAAACGGCTGATTTTCGACAAAAGAGATAACACCCCCCCATTACGTCATGCTTCAGAAATGTGGAAAATGGTCCGTTTTCAAATGTTTTATTTTTGAACGTCAGTTCACATTTGTAGGTGGATCATCAGTGTTAGAGCTAAAATTAGCATGTTTAAAGTGATTTTCATGCTTCCAGGGACTCGGGAAGTGAAATAAATACCATTTGGAGGCATTTAATGTTCGAGCAAAAACGGCTGATTTTCGACAAAAGAGATAACACCCCCCCATTACGTCATGCTTCAGAAATGTGGAAAATGGTCCGTTTTCAAATGTTTTATTTTTGAACGTCAGTTCACATTTGTAGGTGGATCATCAGTGTTAGAGCTAAAATTAGCATGTTTAAAGTGATTTTCATGCTTCCAGGGGCCCAAAACACAAGATTTATGGAATGGTTAAAAGTGCATGAAAATGGCCAATTTACTCACTCTGAGTTCTCAAAAAGGGTTTCTTCACCCCGGGAAGTTAATTAAATACCATTTGGAGGCATTTAATGTTCGAGCAAAAACGGCTGATTTTCGACAAAAGAGATAACACCCCCCCATTACGTCATGCTTCAGAAATGTGGAAAATGGTCCGTTTTCAAATGTATTATTTTTGAACGTCAGTTCACATTTGTAGGTGGATCATCAGTGTTAGAGCTAAAATTAGCATGTTTAAAGTGATTTTCATGCTTCCAGGGGCTCGGGAAGTTAATTAAATACCATTTGGAGGCCTTTAATGTTCGAGCAAAAACGGCTGATTTTCGACAAAAGAGATAACACCCCCCCATTACGTCATGCTTCAGAAATGTGGAAAATGGTCCGTTTTCAAATGTTTTATTTTTGAACGTCAGTTCACATTTGTAGGTGGATCATCAGTGTTAGAGCTAAAATTAGCATGTTTAAAGTGATTTTCATGCTTCCAGGGGCCCAAAACACAAGATTCATGGAATGGTTAAAAGTGCATGAAAATGGCCAATTTACTCACTCTGAGTTCTCAAAAAGGGTTTCTTCACCCCGGGAAGTTAATTAAATACCATTTGGAGGCATTTAATGTTCGAGCAAAAACGGCTGATTTTCGACAAAAGAGATAACACCCCCCCATTACGTCATGCTTCAGAAATGTGGAAAATGGTCCGTTTTCAAATGTTTTATTTTTGAACGTCAGTTCACATTTGTAGGTGGATCATCAGTGTTAGAGCTAAAATTAGCATGTTTAAAGTGATTTTCATGCTTCCAGGGGCCCAAAACACAAGATTTATGGAATGGTTAAAAGTGCATGAAAATGGCCAATTTACTCACTCTGAGTTCTCAAAAAGGGTTTCTTCACCCTGGGAAGTTAATTAAATACCATTTGGAGGCATTTAATATTCGAGCAAAAACGGCTGATTTTCGACAAAAGAGATAACACCCCCCCATTACGTCATGCTTCAGAAATGTGGAAAATGGTCCGTTTTCAAATGTTTTATTTTTGAACATCAGTTCACATTTGTAGGTGGATCATCAGTGTTAGAGCTAAAATTAGCATGTTTAAAGTGATTTTCATGCTTCCAGGGGCCCAAAACACAAGATTTATGGAATGGTTAAAAGTGCATGAAAATGGCCAATTTACTCACTCTGAGTTCTCAAAAAGGGTTTCTTCACCCCAGGAAGTTAATTAAATACCATTTGGAGGCATTTAATGTTCGAGCAAAAACGGCTGATTTTCGACAAAAGAGATAACACCCCCCATTACGTCATGCTTCAGAAATGTGGAAAATGGTCCATTTTCAAATGTTTTATTTTTGAACGTCAGTTCACATTTGTAGGTGGATCATCAGTGTTAGAGCTAAAATTATCATGTTTAAAGTGATTTTCATGCTTCCAGGGACTCGGGAAGTTAATTAAATACCATTTGGAGGCATTTAATGTTCGAGCAAAAACGGCTGATTTTCGACAAAAGAGATAACACCCCCCCATTACGTCATGCTTCAGAAATGTGGAAAATGGTCCGTTTTCAAATGTTTTATTTTTGAACTTCAGTTCACATTTGTAGGTGGATCATCAGTGTTAGAGCTAAAATTAGCATGTTTAAAGTGATTTTCATGCTTCCAGGGGCCCAAAACACAAGATTTATGGAATGGTTAAAAGTGCATGAAAATGGCCAATTTACTCACTCTGAGTTCTCAAAAAGGGTTTCTTCACCCCGGGAAGTTAATTAAATACCATTTGGAGGCATTTAATGTTCGAGCAAAAACGGCTGATTTTCGACAAAAGAGATAACACCCCCACATTACGTCATGCTTCAGAAATGTGGAAAATGGTCCGTTTTCAAATGTTTTATTTTTGAACGTCAGTTCACATTTGTAGGTGGATCATCAGTGTTAGAGCTAAAATTAGCATGTTTAAAGTGATTTTCATGCTTCCAGGGGCCCAAAACACAAGATTTATGGAATGGTTAAAAGTGCATGAAAATGGCCAATTTACTCACTCTGAGTTCTCAAAAAGGGTTTCTTCACCCCGGGAAGTTAATTAAATACCATTTGGAGGCATTTAATGTTAGAGCAAAAACGGCTGATTTTCGACAAAAGAGATAACACCCCCCCATTACGTCATGCTTCAGAAATGTGGAAAATGGTCCGTTTTCAAATGTTTTATTTTTGAACGTCAGTTCACATTTGTAGGTGGATCATCAGTGTTAGAGCTAAAATTAGCATGTTTAAAGTGATTTTCATGCTTCCAGGGGCTCGGGAAGTTAATTAAATACCATTTGGAGGCATTTAATGTTAGAGCAAAAACGGCTGATTTTCGACAAAAGAGATAACACCCCCCCATTACGTCATGCTTCAGAAATGTGGAAAATGGTCCGTTTTCAAATGTTTTATTTTTGAACGTCAGTTCACATTTGTAGGTGGATCATCAGTGTTAGAGCTAAAATTAGCATGTTTAAAGTGATTTTCATGCTTCCAGGGGCCCAAAACACAAGATTTATGGAATGGTTAAAAGTGCATGAAAATGGCCAATTTACTCACTCTGAGTTCTCAAAAAGGGTTTCTTCACCCCGGGAAGTTAATTAAATACCATTTGGAGGCATTTAATATTAGAGCAAAAACGGCTGATTTTCGACAAAAGAGATAACACCCCCCCATTACGTCATGCTTCAGAAATGTGGAAAATGGTCCGTTTTCAAATGTTTTATTTGTGAACGTCAGTTCACATTTGTAGGTGGATCATCAGTGTTAGAGCTAAAATTAGCATGTTTAAAGTGATTTTCATGCTTCCAGGGGCTCGGGAAGTTAAATAAATACCATTTGGAGGCATTTAATGTTCGAGCAAAAACGGCTGATTTTCGACAAAAGAGATAACACCCCCCCATTACGTCATGCTTCAGAAATGTGGAAAACGGTCCGTTTTCAAATGTTTTATTTTTGAACGTCAGTTCACATTTGTAGGTGGATCATCAGTGTTAGAGCTAAAATTAGCATGTTTAAAGTGATTTTCATGCTTCCAGGGGCTCGGGAAGTTAATTAAATACCATTTGGAGGCATTTAATGTTCGAGCAAAAACGGCTGATTTTCGACAAAAGAGATAACACCCCCCCATTACGTCATGCTTCAGAAATTCGGAAAATGGTCCGTTTTCAAATGTTTTATTTTTGAACGTCAGTTCACATTTGTAGGTGGATCATCAGTGTTAGAGCTAAAATTAGCATGTTTAAAGTGATTTTCATGCTTCCAGGGGCCCAAAACACAAGATTTATGGAATGGTTAAAAGTGCATGAAAATGGCCAATTTACTCACTCTGAGTTCTCAAAAAGGGTCACCCCGGGAAGTTAATTAAATACCATTTGGAGGCATTTAATGTTCGAGCAAAAACGGCTGATTTTCGACAAAAGAGATAACACCCCCCCATTACGTCATGCTTCAGAAATGTGGAAAATGGTCCGTTTTCAAATGTTTTATTTTTGAACGTCAGTTCACATTTGTAGGTGGATCATCAGTGTTAGAGCTAAAATTAGCATGTTTAAAGTGATTTTCATGCTTCCAGGGGCTCGGGAAGTTAATTAAATACCATTTGGAGGCATTTAATGTTCGAGCAAAAACGGCTGATTTTCGACAAAAGAGATAACACCCCCCCATTACGTCATGCTTCAGAAATGTGGAAAATGGTCCGTTTTCAAATGTTTTATTTTTGAACGTCAGTTCACATTTGTAGGTGGATCATCAGTGTTAGAGCTAAAATTAGCATGTTTAAAGTGATTTTCATGCTTCCAGGGGCTCGGGAAGTTAATTAAATACCATTTGGAGGCATTTAATGTTCGAGCAAAAACGGCTGATTTTCGACAAAAGAGATAACACCCCCCCATTACGTCATGCTTCAGAAATGTGGAAAATGGTCCGTTTTCAAATGTTTTATTTTTGAACGTCAGTTCACATTTGTAGGTGGATCATCAGTGTTAGAGCTAAAATTAGCATGTTTAAAGTGATTTTCATGCTTCCAGGGGCCCAAAATACAAGATTTATGGAATGGTTAAAAGTGCATGAAAATGGCCAATTTACTCACTCTGAGTTCTCAAAAAGGGTTTCTTCACCCCGGGAAGTTAATTAAATACCATTTGGAGGCATTTAATGTTCGAGCAAAAACGGCTGATTTTCGACAAAAGAGATAACACCCGCCCATTACGTCATGCTTCAGAAATGTGGGGGCGTGGCTTGGACGCCGATCGGGATGGCGGCGTGAGCTCTTAGCTCCGCGCGGATTCCCGCTAATTCTCCTGTTTTTCGGGACCCCAGGCGACCCGGAGAAGACGTTCCTGCCCTCTGAAGTGTAGGGGGACAGCTGGACATAATCGGTTGATTGCTGGGGGACTGCTGGCCCCGAGGAGATCGAGGAAGAGGCGGCCGAGGTGTAGACCAGGGTGTGAAGAAAATGGCGGCGAGGAGATCGGAGGGTCCCGAACTACAGCCCTGAGTCCGGCTGTCGCCAAGCAGTGAGGGACCCTGCACCCGGCTGCCCGACGCACTGGGATTGGCGGCGCGAAGCCTTGAGACCGGGGGACGCTGCCCGATTCACCCAGGGGACCCGGGGCCCTCGTCGGCCGCCGTCCCGTGACTCATCCTCCCCCCACCGGATTAGTGGGGGTGACGGACCGGAGCTCATCCGCCTGGTCATTGCTCCTGAGACCATTGGCGGTGACATTGTGCTGCCTGGTGCCCGGTGCTCGGCACGGGCCCACGAGAGCGCCCCACAGACAGGGTGGCCGGACTTGTGACGCAGCGCCCTGACATGGCGGCGATCGGAGGGCCGACACCCGGGAGCCGCGAAGGGGACTCGGCGACATCGACCCGGTTGAGTGAGAGTCCCTCCCCGGAGCTTGACCAAGAACAGCGGCTGAACCGGCGCTTGGATGCCATCCTTGAGGCGATCACCTCCACCAAGGAGGCGTTACATAACGACATTGCCCAAGTGGCCACGGGCCTGGGGCTGCTACGTGCGGATCACGCGAAGCTGGCGGATCGGGTCAAGGATCATGACCAACTGTTGCTGGACCTGAAGCCCTCGGTGGTGACCGCGGAGCACAGGATTACAGACATTTTGGCCCGGCTGGACACTCTGGAACGGAGGGCGGAGGATGCCGAAGGCCGCAATAGGCGGAACAACGTGCGGGTCGTAGGCCTGCCGGAACGGATTGAGGGGGAGGATGCGGTGGCCTACATGGAGAACTGGTTCCGCACTGTGGTGGCGCCGGAGGGGGTTACTCCATTTTTCACTCTGGAGCGAGCCCACCGGGTGCCCACTCGCCCGCCGGGGCTTGGCCGCCCCCCCCGTCCAATGGTGGTGCGGCTCCTCCATTACAAAGACCGAGACCTTCTCATCCGGCGGGCCAGGATGTCGGGCCCTTATGGGGTGGAGAACAGCAAGGTGACGATATTTCCGGACTACACGCAGGCGGTCCAGAAGGACAGGGCATCGTTCCTTGCTGTGAAGAAGGAGCTCAGGGAGGAAGGCATTCAGTACTCCTTGCTCTACCCGGCCAAGCTGTGGATTATCTTGGATGGCACCACACACTTTTTCCAAACTCCGGACGAAGTTTGGCACTGGCTTGAGTTGTACAGAGCGGGGACGGACAGGACACACCAAAGTAGGCGAGACCAGCCCAAGCAGCCCCGGGTGCGGCAGTCACAACGTATCAGGTCCCGCAACAGGCGCCAGCGGGAGAAGCGGGAGGCCCAAATGGCGGCGGAGAAGAGGGACGCACTCGCGGCGACGGCGGCCATTACAGGGTCGCAACAGAATAGTGAACGAGCCGAAACGGACTCGGGAGGAGAGGGCAGCAGAACAGGAGAGGAACTTTCGGAGGCAGAGAGCCAGAAGGGGCCGACAGTGACCCCACAGACTTCGGATAATATTATCTGCGGCTAAGACGGACTTTGGTCTTGATCGGGACTTCATGGTAGGGTGATATCCTGTTGCCGGGTGGGGGTACGGAGTGTATCTGAGGGGATGAAGGGCGGACGCGGGCTCCGCTGGCTGGGGTCGGCGGCGACTCACCCCCCCTAGGCCCTTAAGGCCGACTGTGGTGGAGACCACAGGGTAAGTGTGCGAGCAGTTGGTTCAAGGTTTGGATGGGGGCGGCCATTGGGTTCGTATGCTCTGTCCTGGGGAGTGGGGGTTGGGGAAAGTTTCAGTTTTGGGGTTGTTGGGGGGGGGCAACTGCATTGGGGGGGTCATGGACCGTTGGAGTGTGAATTGGACTGTACGGACTTGGAATGGGGACATTACCTAATTTGAAATGCCTAACGTGGAATGTCCGGGGGCTGCGGACTATGGTGAAACGTCACAAAGTGCATGCATACCTGGTACGCAGGGGGGTTCAGATAGCTATGCTCCAGGAGACTCACCTCACTAAAAAAGAGTGTGCTGCCTTGCAGAAAAGATGGCGGGGCCAGGTTTTTGGCACCACTTATTCAGCGTATGCCAGGGGGGTCTTGATCTGGGTGAGGGCGGGGATCCCCTTCCAGGTCCTGAATCAGGTAATAGATCCGGATGGCAGGTTTGTAGCGGTGGAGGGGAGACTGTATGGACGGGATGTGGTTTTATGTTGTGTTTATGCACCTAACACTGACCAAGGCCGATACTTTGATGGCCTCTCGGGGTCCTTGGCCTCTTTCCTGGCGGGTCCGATAGTATTAGGGGGGGACTTCAATTCAATTACGGATGTGGCTCTGGATAGGTCCCATCCCCCCCTAGTAGACTCTCCTGTGCGCAGGCTGGCCGCGCACAGGAAGGACTGGCAAGAACGGTGGGGGTTGCTGGATGTCTGGAGGGAGAGGCACAGGGGAACCAGGGATTACTCCTTTTATTCTGCCTTACATGATTTACATGTTAGGATTGATTCGGTGCTTTGTGGGGGCTCCCTAGCACCATTGATCACCCATGCTGAGTACCTTGCTAGGACGATATCTGATCATAACCCCCTGTTGGTGCATATTCAATGGCAGAGGGAGCGCTCAGTAATTCCAACATGGCGGCTTCGGCCGGAGACGCTAGAGGATTCTGTGTTCGACGATGCGGTCCGGCAGGGCATTGATAGTTATTTCGGTGTGAACGACGGAACGGCGACGAGCAGGTCTGTTGAATGGGATGCAATGAAAGTGGTGGTGAGAGGGGTGTGCCTGGGTAGGTTCTCGAATGCTCGAACGACTGTGCTGAATGACCTAATGAAAGCGGAGGAGACTTTGAGGGACCTGGAACGCCGCAGGCCAACTAGGCCAGATTTACAGGCCCAGTTACTGGACGCGAAGGAGGTGGTAGCCGCGGAGACGGAACGCTTGAGATGCTATGATTACAGGCAGTACATGATTAGGGCGCACGCAGAAAGGGACAAGGTGGGTACCCTCTTGGCCAGATTAGCTAGCCCGGAACTTAGGGGTTGCCCGATCCTCAGCATTATTGACGCACAGGGAGAGATGGTGTACTCTCAGGCAGCTGTAGTGGACCGCTTTCGGGGTTACTATGAGGAATTGTACCGGAGTCAGCTGGGAGTGGGGGTGCAGGACATCGTGGAGTACCTGGGGGAGAGGCCGCTTTCGGTCTTGGACGAGGGCGACGCGAAGGACCTGGGTAGCCCGATCACGCTAACGGAAATTCGAGTGGCTATCAAACATATGGCCCGTAACAAGACACCAGGGGTGGACGGACTCCCAATCGAGTTCTATCAGCACTATGTAGACGCTCTGGCGCCCAGGCTGCTGGTGGTATATACGGAGGCCTTCGAGAAGGGGGTGTTGCCTGCCTCCATGCGGGAGGCCTTGATAGTACCACTCCTCAAGCCTGGCCGGGATGCCGCGGACGTGAGGTCTTATCGCCCACTGTCCATGCTGACGGTGGATTACAAGATCCTGAGTCGCATCCTAGCCACTAGACTGGCCCCGCACATGACGGGCCTGGTGCACAGGGACCAGGCCGGGTTTATACCCACGAGGAGCACGGCGATGAATATCCGCCGCCTAGTGGGAATAATGGACGCCATCTTGGAAGGGGAGGGGTCGCCAGCGGTACTGTCCGTGGATATTGAGAAGGCCTTCGATAGTTTGGAATGGCCTTTCCTGGATGGAGTGCTGGAGCGGTTTGGCATGGGCGATGGGTTTAGGAGGTGGACGAGGGTCTTGTATAACTCGGCGACGGCGAGGGTACGATTGGGCGGCCTGGTATCCGCCGCGTATCCGGTGGGCAGGGGAACACGACAGGGATGCTCTCTCTCCCCTCTATTGTTTGCCCTGGTGATGGAACCCTTGGCGGTCCATGCGAGGTCCGGCGACCGTTACGCGGGAGTAGTGGGGGATGGGCAATGGCATTATATATCGCTTTATGCGGATGACCTGCTCCTGTACCTAGCAGACACCTCGGGGGCATTGGTCGGAGCGATGGCTCTGCTGTCCGAGTTCGGCCGATTGTCGGGCCTTAAGGTCAATTGGGCAAAGACCTGCGTGTTTCCGCTGAGAGCGGGATCGCCAGCCCCTAGCAGCGACCTGGGTGTGACGTGGGAGCCCTCTTGCATCGTCTACTTGGGTGTCCGCATCTACCACTCGGCCGCCGACCTCCTGGAGGGCAACATTGGCCGTTGTGTCCGGTCACTGCGGGGTAGCTTGTCTTTCTGGTCGACCCTACCGCTGACAGTCCTGGGCAGGATAGCATTGTTGAAAATGGTGGCGCTCCCGCGCTTCCTTTATTATTTCCGAACGCTACCGGTTTGGATTCCCCAGGGGGTGTTTAGGGACCTGCGGTCAATGATTATTGGCTTTCTGTGGGGGTATGGTCGTCGCAGGGTAGCCTTGAGCACGCTCCTTCGCCCCAAGCTGGAGGGGGGCATGGCTGTACCCGATCTTGAGCTATATTATTTAGCGGCGCAGTTGCAGGTCCTAACGCAGAATGTAGCCAGGGTGTTCCGGGGGCCGGAGGAAGACCGGGGTCGGGGGATACAGCGCCACGTGCTGTCGTACATCATTATGCAGCAACGGCTCGAATTACGGGCCCTCACCATGGAGGAGCGGACGCTCCGGCTGTGCTGGCAGAGGAGCCTTCGGAGAGCGAGAGCATCGCGGCCTTATGCCCCGGAGATCCCGATCGGGATGTTGACAGCTTTGCCGCACGGAGGGGACTGGTCCCTGCTGATGGATTGGGAGGACGCGGGGTTGCAGGTGGTGGGTGACTTGTATATAGATGGGGCGTTGGCACCGTTCGACGTGCTCCGGGACCAGTTCGGACTGCCTGAAGGGGGCTTCCTACTGCACGCGGCTATAGTGGCTGCCGTGCAAAAGCACTGGAAGGGGGGGGGCTCCTGGAACCCGCGACGACTATGGCATGCCAATATGTGGTGATGGCGGCTGGTACATTCAAAGCTGTGACGTGCCTCCATAACAGGATGCTGAACGATGGGCTGGAACCACTCCATGGGCTCAAGGCTAAGTGGGAGGAGAGCGTTGGCCGGCCCATACCGGATACGGCATGGGGCCATATCCTGCGACGCACGTGGAAGGGCACTAGGAATGCGCGCTTTCAGCAGGTCCATTTTTATGTGCTCCATAGGGCCTACCTGACTCCAGAAAAACTACAGCGGCACTTTAGGGTGCCGGATGCCTGTTGCCCCCGGTGCTCGTCCCTAGGGGCGGACATGGACCACTTGTTTTGGGGGTGTCCGCAACTGGGAACTTATTGGGCGGAGGTAGGGGACCTCCTGAATGAAGTGACTGACAGGGAGGTAGACTTCGACATGGCGACGTGTCTATTGCTCTGGTTCCCACATACTAAGCACACCAAGGTGACCAGTAAATTTATAGATCTGGGTCTGATATTGGCTCAAAGGGAAATATCGTGGCACTGGAAGGCCAGGGGGGGTCCCTCACTGCGTAGGTGGAAGAATGAGTTGCTGCGATGGTCTGACTGCGAGAGCGTGCTCCGGATGAAGCAAGCAGTGAAGCTGGGGAATGAGAAGGCTCTGGATGCAGCGCGTGCGTGGGAGTTAGTGGTACAGGCTCTGCGGGATGCTTTGGTTGAGGATGAAGACGGCGAGGACTAAGCCGCTGGACACCGCGGGGCGAACACAGGAGTATGACATCACGCACTGTAGTGGAACCATCCAGTTCAGTAGAGCGAAACACGCACCTTAGCAGTTGCCAGGGGGGGGGGGCGTTGGGGGGGTTAGTTGTAGGGGGGGTTGGGGAGGGCCGGAAGCCGTTGGAGGGTTGCTGGTGGAGGCCTGGATCTACTGGGACTGGGGGTATTGAGTGGCGGGCGGATTGAGTGGTTGGAACGGCCTGGCACGAAGGCCCGAATAGCCTAGAGCAGGCCCCGATGGGGGCGATTACGTTGATACCTCGGAGTTGGCTGACGGGACTGTTGTTGCGGGTGGGGGGGTAAAAGCAGATACTTAAAACGACCTTTCGCCAGGGTCCCAATGGGACGTACACTGTGTTGTGCTTCTCCGGAGCGATCTGATATGCCGCCCGGCCTCCGGGATGCGGGCTGAATGGCTGTGTACAATTGTGAACTGTTACTAGTCGGAGGGGCCCACAAATGTACTGGCTGATTACTTTTTCCTGCTGTTTATAACTCTGCAATAAAAATATATTTAAAAAAAAAAAAAAAATGCTTCAGAAATGTGGAAAATGGTCCGTTTTCAAATGTTTTATTTTTGAACGTCAGTTCACATTTGTAGGTGGATCATCAGTGTTAGAGCTAAAATTAGCATGTTTAAAGTGATTTTCATGCTTCCAGGGGCCCAAAACACAAGATTTATGGAATGATTAAAAGTGCATGAAAATGGCCAATTTACTCACTCTGAGTTCTCAAAAAGGGTTTCTTCACCCCGGGAAGTTAATTAAATACCATTTGGAGGCATTTAATGTTAGAGCAAAAATGGCTGATTTTCGACAAAAGAGATAACACCCCCCCATTACGTCATGCTTCAGAAATGTGGAAAATGGTCCGTTTTCAAATGTTTTATTTTTGAACGTCAGTTCACATTTGTAGGTGGATCATCAGTGTTAGAGCTAAAATTAGCATGTTTAAAGTGATTTTCATGCTTTCAGGGGCCCAAAACACAAGATTTATGGAATGGTTAAAAGTGCATGAAAATGGCCAATTTACTCACTCTGAGTTCTCAAAAAGGGTTTCTTCACCCCGGGAAGTTAATTAAATACCATTTGGAGGCATTTAATGTTCGAGCAAAAACGGCTGATTTTCGACAAAAGAGATAACACCCCCCCATTACGTCATGCTTCAGAAATGTGGAAAATGGTCCGTTTTCAAATGTTTTATTTTTGAACGTCAGTTCACATTTGTAGGTGGATCATCAGTGTTAGAGCTAAAATTAGCATGTTTAAAGTGATTTTCATGCTTCCAGGGGCTCGGGAAGTGAAATAAATACCATTTGGAGGCATTTAATGTTCGAGCAAAAACGGCTGATTTTCGACAAAAGAGATAACACCCCCCCATTACGTCATGCTTCAGAAATGTGGAAAATGGTCCGTTTTCAAATGTTTTATTTTTGAACGTCAGTTCACATTTGTAGGTGGATCATCAGTGTTAGAGCTAAAATTAGCATGTTTAAAGTGATTTTCATGCTTCCAGGGGCTCGGGAAGTTAATTAAATACCATTTGGAGGCATTTAATGTTCGAGCAAAAACGGCTGATTTTCGACAAAAGAGATAACACCCCCCCATTACGTCATGCTTCAGAAATGTGGAAAATGGTCCGTTTTCAAATGTTTTATTTTTGAACGTCAGTTCACATTTGTAGGTGGATCATCAGTGTTAGAGCTAAAATTAGCATGTTTAAAGTGATTTTCATGCTTCCAGGGACTCGGGAAGTGAAATAAATACCATTTGGAGGCATTTAATGTTCGAGCAAAAACGGCTGATTTTCGACAAAAGAGATAACACCCCCCCATTACGTCATGCTTCAGAAATGTGGAAAATGGTCCGTTTTCAAATGTTTTATTTTTGAACGTCAGTTCACATTTGTAGGTGGATCATCAGTGTTAGAGCTAAAATTAGCATGTTTAAAGTGATTTTCATGCTTCCAGGGGCCCAAAACACAAGATTTATGGAATGGTTAAAAGTGCATGAAAATGGCCAATTTACTCACTCTGAGTTCTCAAAAAGGGTTTCTTCACCCCGGGAAGTTAATTAAATACCATTTGGAGGCATTTAATGTTCGAGCAAAAACGGCTGATTTTCGACAAAAGAGATAACACCCCCCCATTACGTCATGCTTCAGAAATGTGGAAAATGGTCCGTTTTCAAATGTTTTATTTTTGAACGTCAGTTCACATTTGTAGGTGGATCATCAGTGTTAGAGCTAAAATTAGCATGTTTAAAGTGATTTTCATGCTTCCAGGGGCTCGGGAAGTTAATTAAATACCATTTGGAGGCCTTTAATGTTCGAGCAAAAACGGCTGATTTTCGACAAAAGAGATAACACCCCCCCATTACGTCATGCTTCAGAAATGTGGAAAATGGTCCGTTTTCAAATGTTTTATTTTTGAACGTCAGTTCACATTTGTAGGTGGATCATCAGTGTTAGAGCTAAAATTAGCATGTTTAAAGTGATTTTCATGCTTCCAGGGGCCCAAAACACAAGATTCATGGAATGGTTAAAAGTGCATGAAAATGGCCAATTTACTCACTCTGAGTTCTCAAAAAGGGTTTCTTCACCCCGGGAAGTTAATTAAATACCATTTGGAGGCATTTAATGTTCGAGCAAAAACGGCTGATTTTCGACAAAAGAGATAACACCCCCCCATTACGTCATGCTTCAGAAATGTGGAAAATGGTCCGTTTTCAAATGTTTTATTTTTGAACGTCAGTTCACATTTGTAGGTGGATCATCAGTGTTAGAGCTAAAATTAGCATGTTTAAAGTGATTTTCATGCTTCCAGGGGCCCAAAACACAAGATTTATGGAATGGTTAAAAGTGCATGAAAATGGCCAATTTACTCACTCTGAGTTCTCAAAAAGGGTTTCTTCACCCCGGGAAGTTAATTAAATACCATTTGGAGGCATTTAATATTCGAGCAAAAACGGCTGATTTTCGACAAAAGAGATAACACCCCCCCATTACGTCATGCTTCAGAAATGTGGAAAATGGTCCGTTTTCAAATGTTTTATTTTTGAACGTCAGTTCACATTTGTAGGTGGATCATCAGTGTTAGAGCTAAAATTAGCATGTTTAAAGTGATTTTCATGCTTCCAGGGGCCCAAAACACAAGATTTATGGAATGGTTAAAAGTGCATGAAAATGGCCAATTTACTCACTCTGAGTTCTCAAAAAGGGTTTCTTCACCCCGGGAAGTTAATTAAATACCATTTGGAGGCATTTAATGTTCGAGCAAAAACGGCTGATTTTCGACAAAAGAGATAACACCCCCCATTACGTCATGCTTCAGAAATGTGGAAAATGGTCCATTTTCAAATGTTTTATTTTTGAACGTCAGTTCACATTTGTAGGTGGATCATCAGTGTTAGAGCTAAAATTATCATGTTTAAAGTGATTTTCATGCTTCCAGGGACTCGGGAAGTTAATTAAATACCATTTGGAGGCATTTAATGTTCGAGCAAAAACGGCTGATTTTCGACAAAAGAGATAACACCCCCCATTACGTCATGCTTCAGAAATGTGGAAAATGGTCCGTTTTCAAATGTTTTATTTTTGAACTTCAGTTCACATTTGTAGGTGGATCATCAGTGTTAGAGCTAAAATTAGCATGTTTAAAGTGATTTTCATGCTTCCAGGGGCCCAAAACACAAGATTTATGGAATGGTTAAAAGTGCATGAAAATGGCCAATTTACTCACTCTGAGTTCTCAAAAAGGGTTTCTTCACCCCGGGAAGTTAATTAAATACCATTTGGAGGCATTTAATGTTCGAGCAAAAACGGCTGATTTTCGACAAAAGAGATAACACCCCCACATTACGTCATGCTTCAGAAATGTGGAAAATGGTCCGTTTTCAAATGTTTTATTTTTGAACGTCAGTTCACATTTGTAGGTGGATCATCAGTGTTAGAGCTAAAATTAGCATGTTTAAAGTGATTTTCATGCTTCCAGGGGCCCAAAACACAAGATTTATGGAATGGTTAAAAGTGCATGAAAATGGCCAATTTACTCACTCTGAGTTCTCAAAAAGGGTTTCTTCACCCCGGGAAGTTAATTAAATACCATTTGGAGGCATTTAATGTTAGAGCAAAAACGGCTGATTTTCGACAAAAGAGATAACACCCCCCCATTACGTCATGCTTCAGAAATGTGGAAAATGGTCCGTTTTCAAATGTTTTATTTTTGAACGTCAGTTCACATTTGTAGGTGGATCATCAGTGTTAGAGCTAAAATTAGCATGTTTAAAGTGATTTTCATGCTTCCAGGGGCTCGGGAAGTTAATTAAATACCATTTGGAGGCATTTAATGTTAGAGCAAAAACGGCTGATTTTCGACAAAAGAGATAACACCCCCCCATTACGTCATGCTTCAGAAATGTGGAAAATGGTCCGTTTTCAAATGTTTTATTTTTGAACGTCAGTTCACATTTGTAGGTGGATCATCAGTGTTAGAGCTAAAATTAGCATGTTTAAAGTGATTTTCATGCTTCCAGGGGCCCAAAACACAAGATTTATGGAATGGTTAAAAGTGCATGAAAATGGCCAATTTACTCACTCTGAGTTCTCAAAAAGGGTTTCTTCACCCCGGGAAGTTAATTAAATACCATTTAGAGGCATTTAATATTAGAGCAAAAACGGCTGATTTTCGACAAAAGAGATAACACCCCCCCATTACGTCATGCTTCAGAAATGTGGAAAATGGTCCGTTTTCAAATGTTTCATTTTTGAACGTCAGTTCACATTTGTAGGTGGATCATCAGTGTTAGAGCTAAAATTAGCATGTTTAAAGTGATTTTCATGCTTCCAAGGGCTCGGGAAGTTAATTAAATACCATTTGGAGGCATTTAATGTTCGAGCAAAAACGGCTGATTTTCGACAAAAGAGATAACACCCCCCCATTACGTCATGCTTCAGAAATGTGGAAAATGGTCCGTTTTCAAATGTTTTATTTTTGAACGTCAGTTCACATTTGTAGGTGGATCATCAGTGTTAGAGCTAAAATTAGCATGTTTAAAGTGATTTTCATGCTTCCAGGGGCCCAAAACACAAGATTTATGGAATGGTTAAAAGTGCATGAAAATGGCCAATTTACTCACTCTGAGTTCTCAAAAAGGGTTTCTTCACCCCGGGAAGTTAATTAAATACCATTTGGAGGCATTTAATGTTAGAGCAAAAACGGCTGATTTTCGACAAAAGAGATAACACCCCCCGTTACGTCATGCTTCAGAAATGTGGAAAATGGTCCGTTTTCAAATGTTTTATTTTTGAACATCAGTTCACATTTGTAGGTGGATCATCAGTGTTAGAGCTAAAATTAGCATGTTTAAAGTGATTTTCATGCTTTCAGGGGCCCAAAACACAAGATTTATGGAATGGTTAAAAGTGCATGAAAATGGCCAATTTACTCACTCTGAGTTCTCAAAAAGGGTTTCTTCACCCCGGGAAGTTAATTAAATACCATTTGGAGGCATTTAATGTTCGAGCAAAAACGGCTGATTTTCGACAAAAGAGATAACACCCCCCCAATACGTCATGCTTCAGAAATGTGGAAAATGGTCCGTTTTCAAATGTTTTATTTTTGAACGTCAGTTCACATTTGTAGGTGGATCATCAGTGTTAGAGCTAAAATTAGCATGTTTAAAGTGATTTTCATGCTTCCAGGGGCTCGGGAAGTGAAATAAATACCATTTGGAGGCATTTAATGTTCGAGCAAAAACGGCTGATTTTCGACAAAAGAGATAACACCCCCCCATTACGTCATGCTTCAGAAATGTGGAAAATGGTCCGTTTTCAAATGTTTTATTTTTGAACGTCAGTTCACATTTGTAGGTGGATCATCAGTGTTAGAGCTAAAATTAGCATGTTTAAAGTGATTTTCATGTTTCCAGGGGCTCGGGAAGTTAATTAAATACCATTTGGAGGCATTTAATTTTCGAGCAAAAACGGCTGATTTTCGACAAAAGAGATAACACCCCCCCATTACGTCATGCTTCAGAAATGTGGAAAATGGTCCGTTTTCAAATGTTTTATTTTTGAACGTCAGTTCACATTTGTAGGTGGATCATCAGTGTTAGAGCTAAAATTAGCATGTTTAAAGTGATTTTCATGCTTCCAGGGGCTCGGGAAGTGAAATAAATACCATTTGGAGGCATTTAATGTTCGAGCAAAAACGGCTGATTTTCGACAAAAGAGATAACACCCCCCCATTACGTCATGCTTCAGAAATGTGGAAAATGGTCCGTTTTCAAATGTTTTATTTTTGAACGTCAGTTCACATTTGTAGGTGGATCATCAGTGTTAGAGCTAAAATTAGCATTTTTAAAGTGATTTTCATGCTTCCAGGGGCCCAAAACACAAGATTTATGGAATGGTTAAAAGTGCATGAAAATGGCCAATTTACTCACTCTGAGTTCTCAAAAAGGGTTTCTTCACCCCGGGAAGTTAATTAAATACCATTTGGAGGCATTTAATGTTCGAGCAAAAACGGCTGATTTTCGACAAAAGAGATAACACCCCCCCATTACGTCATGCTTCAGAAATGTGGAAAATGGTCCGTTTTCAAATGTTTTATTTTTGAACGTCAGTTCACATTTGTAGGTGGATCATCAGTGTTAGAGCTAAAATTAGCATGTTTAAAGTGATTTTCATGCTTCCAGGGGCTCGGGAAGTTAATTAAATACCATTTGGAGGCCTTTAATGTTCGAGCAAAAACGGCTGATTTTCGACAAAAGAGATAACACCCCCCCCATTACGTCATGCTTCAGAAATGTGGAAAATGGTCCGTTTTCAAATGTTTTATTTTTGAACGTCAGTTCACATTTGTAGGTGGATCATCAGTGTTAGAGCTAAAATTAGCATGTTTAAAGTGATTTTCATGCTTCCAGGGGCCCAAAACACAAGATTCATGGAATGGTTAAAAGTGCATGAAAATGGCCAATTTACTCACTCTGAGTTCTCAAAAAGGGTTTCTTCACCCCGGGAAGTTAATTAAATACCATTTGGAGGCATTTAATGTTCGAGCAAAAACGGCTGATTTTCGACAAAAGAGATAACACCCCCCCATTACGTCATGCTTCAGAAATGTGGAAAATGGTCCGTTTTCAAATGTTTTATTTTTGAACGTCAGTTCACATTTGTAGGTGGATCATCAGTGTTAGAGCTAAAATTAGCATGTTTAAAGTGATTTTCATGCTTCCAGGGGCCCAAAACACAAGATTTATGGAATGGTTAAAAGTGCATGAAAATGGCCAATTTACTCACTCTGAGTTCTCAAAAAGGGTTTCTTCACCCCAGGAAGTTAATTAAATACCATTTGGAGGCATTTAATGTTCGAGCAAAAACGGCTGATTTTCGACAAAAGAGATAACACCCCCCCATTACGTCATGCTTCAGAAATGTGGAAAATGGTCCATTTTCAAATGTTTTATTTTTGAACGTCAGTTCACATTTGTAGGTGGATCATCAGTGTTAGAGCTAAAATTAGCATGTTTAAAGTGATTTTCATGCTTCCAGGGGCTCAGGAAGTTAATTAAATACCATTTGGAGGCATTTAATGTTTGAGCAAAAACGGCTAATTTTCGACAAAAGAGATAACACCCCCCCATTACGTCATGCTTCAGAAATGTGGAAAATGGTCCGTTTTCAAATGTTTTATTTTTGAACGTCAGTTCACATTTGTAGGTGGATCATCAGTGTTAGAGCTAAAATTAGCATGTTTAAAGTGATTTTCATGCTTCCAGGGGCCCAAAACACAAGATTTATGGAATGGTTAAAAGTGCATGAAAATGGCCAATTTACTCACTCTGAGTTCTCAAAAAGGGTTTCTTCACCCCGGGAAGTTAATTAAATACCATTTGGAGGCATTTAATGTTCGAGCAAAAACGGCTGATTTTCGACAAAAGAGATAACACCCCCCCATTACGTCATGCTTCAGAAATGTGGAAAATGGTCCGTTTTCAAATGTTTTATTTTTGAACGTCAGTTCACATTTGTAGGTGGATCATCAGTGTTAGAGCTAAAATTAGCATGTTTAAAGTGATTTTCATGCTTCCAGGGGCCCAAAACACAAGATTTATGGAATGGTTAAAAGTGCATGAAAATGGCCAATTTACTCACTCTGAGTTCTCAAAAAGGGTTTCTTCACCCCGGGAAGTTAATTAAATACCATTTGGAGGCATTTAATGTTCGAGCAAAAACGGCTGATTTTCGACAAAAGAGATAACACCCCCCATTACGTCATGCTTCAGAAATGTGGAAAATGGTCCGTTTTCAAATGTTTTATTTTTGAACGTCAGTTCACATTTGTAGGTGGATCATCAGTGTTAGAGCTAAAATTATCATGTTTAAAGTGATGTTCATGCTTCCAGGGGCTCGGGAAGTTAATTAAATACCATTTGGAGGCATTTAATGTTCGAGCAAAAACGGCTGATTTTCGACAAAAGAGATAACACCCCCCCATTACGTCATGCTTCAGAAATGTGGAAAATGGTCCGTTTTCAAATGTTTTATTTTTGAACTTCAGTTCACATTTGTAGGTGGATCATCAGTGTTAGAGCTAAAATTAGCATGTTTAAAGTGATTTTCATGCTTCCAGGGGCCCAAAACACAAGATTTATGGAATGGTTAAAAGTGCATGAAAATGGCCAATTTACTCACTCTGAGTTCTCAAAAAGGGTTTCTTCACCCCGGGAAGTTAATTAAATACCATTTGGAGGCATTTAATGTTCGAGCAAAAACGGCTGATTTTCGACAAAAGAGATAACACCCCCACATTACGTCATGCTTCAGAAATGTGGAAAATGGTCCGTTTTCAAATGTTTTATTTTTGAACGTCAGTTCACATTTGTAGGTGGATCATCAGTGTTAGAGCTAAAATTAGCATGTTTAAAGTGATTTTCATGCTTCCAGGGGCCCAAAACACAAGATTTATGGAATGGTTAAAAGTGCATGAAAATGGCCAATTTACTCACTCTGAGTTCTCAAAAAGGGTTTCTTCACCCCGGGAAGTTAATTAAATACCATTTGGAGGCATTTAATGTTAGAGCAAAAACGGCTGATTTTCGACAAAAGAGATAACACCCCCCCATTACGTCATGCTTCAGAAATGTGGAAAATGGTCCGTTTTCAAATGTATTATTTTTGAACGTCAGTTCACATTTGTAGGTGGATCATCAGTGTTAGAGCTAAAATTAGCATGTTTAAAGTGATTTTCATGCTTCCAGGGGCTCGGGAAGTTAATTAAATACCATTTGGAGGCATTTAATGTTAGAGCAAAAACGGCTGATTTTCGACAAAAGAGATAACACCCCCCCATTACGTCATGCTTCAGAAATGTGGAAAATGGTCCGTTTTCAAATGTTTTATTTTTGAACGTCAGTTCACATTTGTAGGTGGATCATCAGTGTTAGAGCTAAAATTAGCATGTTTAAAGTGATTTTCATGCTTCCAGGGGCCCAAAACACAAGATTTATGGAATGGTTAAAAGTGCATGAAAATGGCCAATTTACTCACTCCGAGTTCTCAAAAAGGGTTTCTTCACCCCGGGAAGTTAATTAAATACCATTTGGAGGCATTTAATATTAGAGCAAAAACGGCTGATTTTCGACAAAAGAGATAACACCCCCCCATTACGTCATGCTTCAGAAATGTGGAAAATGGTCCGTTTTCAAATGTTTCATTTTTGAACGTCAGTTCACATTTGTAGGTGGATCATCAGTGTTAGAGCTAAAATTAGCATGTTTAAAGTGATTTTCATGCTTCCAGGGGCTCGGGAAGTTAATTAAATACCATTTGGAGGCATTTAATGTTCGAGCAAAAACGGCTGATTTTCGACAAAAGAGATAACACCCCCCCATTACGTCATGCTTCAGAAATGTGGAAAATGGTCCGTTTTCAAATGTTTTATTTTTGAACGTCAGTTCACATTTGTAGGTGGATCATCAGTGTTAGAGCTAAAATTAGCATGTTTAAAGTGATTTTCATGCTTCCAGGGGCCCAAAACACAAGATTTATGGAATGGTTAAAAGTGCATGAAAATGGCCAATTTACTCACTCTGAGTTCTCAAAAAGGGTTTCTTCACCCCGGGAAGTTAATTAAATACCATTTGGAGGCATTTAATGTTAGAGCAAAAACGGCTGATTTTCGACAAAAGAGATAACACCCCCCATTACGTCATGCTTCAGAAATGTGGAAAATGGTCCGTTTTCAAATGTTTTATTTTTGAACGTCAGTTCACATTTGTAGGTGGATCATCAGTGTTAGAGCTAAAATTAGCATGTTTAAAGTGATTTTCATGCTTCCAGGGGCTCGGGAAGTTAATTAAATACCATTTGGAGGCATTTAATGTTCGAGCAAAAACGGCTGATTTTCGACAAAAGAGATAACACCCCCCCATTACGTCATGCTTCAGAAATGTGGAAAATGGTCCGTTTTCAAATGTTTTATTTTTGAACGTCAGTTCACATTTGTAGGTGGATCATCAGTGTTAGAGCTAAAATTAGCATGTTTAAAGTGATTTTCATGCTTCCAGGGGCTCGGGAAGTTAATTAAATACCATTTGGAGGCCTTTAATGTTCGAGCAAAAACGGCTGATTTTCGACAAAAGAGATAACACCCCCCCATTACGTCATGCTTCAGAAATGTGGAAAATGGTCCGTTTTCAAATGTTTTATTTTTGAACGTCAGTTCACATTTGTAGGTGGATCATCAGTGTTAGAGCTAAAATTAGCATGTTTAAAGTGATTTTCATGCTTCCAGGGGCCCAAAACACAAGATTCATGGAATGGTTAAAAGTGCATGAAAATGGCCAATTTACTCACTCTGAGTTCTCAAAAAGGGTTTCTTCACCCCGGGAAGTTAATTAAATACCATTTGGAGGCATTTAATGTTCGAGCAAAAACGGCTGATTTTCGACAAAAGAGATAACACCCCCCCATTACGTCATGCTTCAGAAATGTGGAAAATGGTCCGTTTTCAAATGTTTTATTTTTGAACGTCAGTTCACATTTGTAGGTGGATCATCAGTGTTAGAGCTAAAATTAGCATGTTTAAAGTGATTTTCATGCTTCCAGGGGCCCAAAACACAAGATTTATGGAATGGTTAAAAGTGCATGAAAATGGCCAATTTACTCACTCTGAGTTCTCAAAAAGGGTTTCTTCACCCCAGGAAGTTAATTAAATACCATTTGGAGGCATTTAATGTTCGAGCAAAAACGGCTGATTTTCGACAAAAGAGATAACACCCCCCCATTACGTCATGCTTCAGAAATGTGGAAAATGGTCCATTTTCAAATGTTTTATTTTTGAACGTCAGTTCACATTTGTAGGTGGATCATCAGTGTTAGAGCTAAAATTAGCATGTTTAAAGTGATTTTCATGCTTCCAGGGGCTCAGGAAGTTAATTAAATACCATTTGGAGGCATTTAATGTTTGAGCAAAAACAGCTAATTTTCGACAAAAGAGATAACACCCCCCCATTACGTCATGCTTCAGAAATGTGGAAAATGGTCCGTTTTCAAATGTTTTATTTTTGAACGTCAGTTCACATTTGTAGGTGGATCATCAGTGTTAGAGCTAAAATTAGCATGTTTAAAGTGATTTTCATGCTTCCAGGGGCTCGGGAAGTTAATTAAATACCATTTGGAGGCATTTAATGTTCGAGCAAAAACGGCTGATTTTCGACAAAAGAGATAACACCCCCCATTACGTCATGCTTCAGAAATGTGGAAAATGGTCCGTTTTCAAATGTTTTATTTTTGAACGTCAGTTCACATTTGTAGGTGGATCATCAGTGTTAGAGCTAAAATTATCATGTTTAAAGTGATGTTCATGCTTCCAGGGGCTCGGGAAGTTAATTAAATACCATTTGGAGGCATTTAATGTTCGAGCAAAAACGGCTGATTTTCGACAAAAGAGATAACACCCCCCCATTACGTCATGCTTCAGAAATGTGGAAAATGGTCCGTTTTCAAATGTTTTATTTTTGAACTTCAGTTCACATTTGTAGGTGGATCATCAGTGTTAGAGCTAAAATTAGCATGTTTAAAGTGATTTTCATGCTTCCAGGGGCCCAAAACACAAGATTTACGGAATGGTTAAAAGTGCATGAAAATGGCCAATTTACTCACTCTGAGTTCTCAAAAAGGGTTTCTTCACCCCGGGAAGTTAATTAAATACCATTTGGAGGCATTTAATGTTCGAGCAAAAACGGCTGATTTTCGACAAAAGAGATAACACCCCCACATTACGTCATGCTTCAGAAATGTGGAAAATGGTCCGTTTTCAAATGTTTTATTTTTGAACGTCAGTTCACATTTGTAGGTGGATCATCAGTGTTAGAGCTAAAATTAGCATGTTTAAAGTGATTTTCATGCTTCCAGGGGCCCAAAACACAAGATTTATGGAATGGTTAAAAGTGCATGAAAATGGCCAATTTACTCACTCTGAGTTCTCAAAAAGGGTTTCTTCACCCCGGGAAGTTAATTAAATACCATTTGGAGGCATTTAATGTTAGAGCAAAAACGGCTGATTTTCGACAAAAGAGATAACACCCCCCCATTACGTCATGCTTCAGAAATGTGGAAAATGGTCCGTTTTCAAATGTATTATTTTTGAACGTCAGTTCACATTTGTAGGTGGATCATCAGTGTTAGAGCTAAAATTAGCATGTTTAAAGTGATTTTCATGCTTCCAGGGGCTCGGGAAGTTAATTAAATACCATTTGGAGGCATTTAATGTTAGAGCAAAAACGGCTGATTTTCGACAAAAGAGATAACACCCCCCCATTACGTCATGCTTCAGAAATGTGGAAAATGGTCCGTTTTCAAATGTTTTATTTTTGAACGTCAGTTCACATTTGTAGGTGGATCATCAGTGTTAGAGCTAAAATTAGCATGTTTAAAGTGATTTTCATGCTTCCAGGGGCCCAAAACACAAGATTTATGGAATGGTTAAAAGTGCATGAAAATGGCCAATTTACTCACTCTGAGTTCTCAAAAAGGGTTTCTTCACCCCGGGAAGTTAATTAAATACCATTTGGAGGCATTTAATATTAGAGCAAAAACGGCTGATTTTCGACAAAAGAGATAACACCCCCCCATTACGTCATGCTTCAGAAATGTGGAAAATGGTCCGTTTTCAAATGTTTCATTTTTGAACGTCAGTTCACATTTGTAGGTGGATCATCAGTGTTAGAGCTAAAATTAGCATGTTTAAAGTGATTTTCATGCTTCCAGGGGCTCGGGAAGTTAATTAAATACCATTTGGAGGCATTTAATGTTCGAGCAAAAACGGCTGATTTTCGACAAAAGAGATAACACCCCCCCATTACGTCATGCTTCAGAAATGTGGAAAATGGTCCGTTTTCAAATGTTTTATTTTTGAACGTCAGTTCACATTTGTAGGTGGATCATCAGTGTTAGAGCTAAAATTAGCATGTTTAAAGTGATTTTCATGCTTCCAGGGGCCCAAAACACAAGATTTATGGAATGGTTAAAAGTGCATGAAAATGGCCAATTTACTCACTCTGAGTTCTCAAAAAGGGTTTCTTCACCCCGGGAAGTTAATTAAATACCATTTGGAGGCATTTAATGTTAGAGCAAAAACGGCTGATTTTCGACAAAAGAGATAACACCCCCCATTACGTCATGCTTCAGAAATGTGGAAAATGGTCCGTTTTCAAATGTTTTATTTTTGAACGTCAGTTCACATTTGTAGGTGGATCATCAGTGTTAGAGCTAAAATTAGCATGTTTAAAGTGATTTTCATGCTTCCAGGGGCTCGGGAAGTTAATTAAATACCATTTGGAGGCATTTAATGTTCGAGCAAAAACGGCTGATTTTCGACAAAAGAGATAACACCCCCCCATTACGTCATGCTTCAGAAATGTGGAAAATGGTCCGTTTTCAAATGTTTTATTTTTGAACGTCAGTTCACATTTGTAGGTGGATCATCAGTGTTAGAGCTAAAATTAGCATGTTTAAAGTGATTTTCATGCTTCCAGGGGCTCGGGAAGTTAATTAAATACCATTTGGAGGCATTTAATGTTCGAGCAAAAACGGCTGATTTTCGACAAAAGAGATAACACCCCCCCATTACGTCATGCTTCAGAAATGTGGAAAATGGTCCGTTTTCAAATGTTTTATTTTTGAACGTCAGTTCACATTTGTAGGTGGATCATCAGTGTTAGAGCTAAAATTAGCATGTTTAAAGTGATTTTCATGCTTCCAGGGGCCCAAAACACAAGATTTATGGAATGGTTAAAAGTGCATGAAAATGGCCAATTTACTCACTCTGAGTTCTCAAAAAGGGTTTCTTCACCCCGGGAAGTTAATTAAATACCATTTGGAGGCATTTAATGTTCGAGCAAAAACGGCTGATTTTCGACAAAAGAGATAACACCCCCCCATTACGTCATGCTTCAGAAATGTGGAAAATGGTCCGTTTTCAAATGTTTTATTTTTGAACGTCAGTTCACATTTGTAGGTGGATCATCAGTGTTAGAGCTAAAATTAGCATGTTTAAAGTGATTTTCATGCTTCCAGGGGCCCAAAACACAAGATTTATGGAATGGTTAAAAGTGCATGAAAATGGCCAATTTACTCACTCTGAGTTCTCAAAAAGGGTTTCTTCACCCCGGGAAGTTAATTAAATACCATTTGGAGGCATTTAATGTTCGAGCAAAAACGGCTGATTTTCGACAAAAGAGATAACACCCCCCCATTACGTCATTCTTCAGAAATGTGGAAAATGGTCCGTTTTCAAATGTTTTATTTTTGAACGTCAGTTCACATTTGTAGGTGGATCATCAGTGTTAGAGCTAAAATTAGCATGTTTAAAGTGATTTTCATGCTTCCAGGGGCTCGGGAAGTTAATTAAATACCATTTGGAGGCATTTAATGTTCGAGCAAAAACGGCTGATTTTCGACAAAAGAGATAACACCCCCCCATTACGTCATGCTTCAGAAATGTGGAAAATGGTCCGTTTTCAAATGTTTTATTTTTGAACGTCAGTTCACATTTGTAGGTGGATCATCAGTGTTAGAGCTTAAATTAGCATGTTTAAAGTGATTTTCATGCTTCCAGGGGCTCGAGAAGTTAATTAAATACCATTTGGAGGCATTTAATGTTCGAGCAAAAACGGCTGATTTTCGACAAAAGAGATAACACCCCCCCATTACGTCATGCTTCAGAAATGTGGAAAATGGTCCGTTTTCAAATGTTTTATTTTTGAACGTCAGTTCACATTTGTAGGTGGATCATCAGTGTTAGAGCTAAAATTAGCATGTTTAAAGTGATTTTCATGCTTCCAGGGGCCCAAAACACAAGATTTATGGAATGGTTAAAAGTGCATGAAAATGGCCAATTTACTCACTCTGAGTTCTCAAAAAGGGTTTCTTCACCCCGGGAAGTTAATTAAATACCATTTGGAGGCATTTAATGTTCGAGCAAAAACGGCTGATTTTCGACAAAAGAGATAACACCCCCCCATTACGTCATGCTTCAGAAATGTGGAAAATGGTCCGTTTTCAAATGTTTTATTTTTGAACGTCAGTTCACATTTGTAGGTGGATCATCAGTGTTAGAGCTAAAATTAGCATGTTTAAAGTGATTTTCATGCTTCCAGGGGCTCGGGAAGTTAATTAAATACCATTTGGAGGCATTTAATGTTCGAGCAAAAACGGCTGATTTTCGACAAAAGAGATAACACCCCCCCATTACGTCATGCTTCAGAAATGTGGAAAATGGTTCGTTTTCAAATGTTTTATTTTTGAACGTCAGTTCACATTTGTAGGTGGATCATCAGTGTTAGAGCTAAAATTAGCATGTTTAAAGTGATTTTCATGCTTCCAGGGGCTCGGGAAGTTAATTAAATACCATTTGGAGGCATTTAATGTTCGAGCAAAAACGGCTGATTTTCGACAAAAGAGATAACACCCCCCATTACGTCATGCTTCAGAAATGTGGAAAATGGTCCGTTTTCAAATGTTTTATTTTTGAACGTCAGTTCACATTTGTAGGTGGATCATCAGTGTTAGAGCTAAAATTAGCATGTTTAAAGTGATTTTCATGCTTCCAGGGGCCCAAAATACAAGATTTATGGAATGGTTAAAAGTGCATGAAAATGGCCAATTTACTCACTCTGAGTTCTCAAAAAGGGTTTCTTCACCCCGGGAAGTTAATTAAATACCATTTGGAGGCATTTAATGTTCGAGCAAAAACGGCTGATTTTCGACAAAAGAGATAACACCCCCCCATTACGTCATGCTTCAGAAATGTGGAAAATGGTCCGTTTTCAAATGTTTTATTTTTGAACGTCAGTTCACATTTGTAGGTGGATCATCAGTGTTAGAGCTAAAATTAGCATGTTTAAAGTGATTTTCATGCTTCCAGGGGCCCAAAACACAAGATTTATGGAATGGTTAAAAGTGCATGAAAATGGC
The DNA here is from genome assembly GCF_964263255.1 of Lissotriton vulgaris. NCBI lineage: Eukaryota > Metazoa > Chordata > Amphibia > Caudata > Salamandridae > Lissotriton > Lissotriton vulgaris. Next base: position 6,196 of record NW_028242042.1, on the reverse strand, counting down.
CAATTTACTCACTCTGAGTTCTCAAAAAGGGTTTCTTCACCCCGGGAAGTTAATTAAATACCATTTGGAGGCATTTAATGTTAGAGCAAAAACGGCTGATTTTCGACAAAAGAGATAACACCCCCCCATTACGTCATGCTTCAGAAATGTGGAAAATGGTCCGTTTTCAAATGTTTTATTTTTGAACGTCAGTTCACATTTGTAGGTGGATCATCAGTGTTAGAGCTAAAATTAGCATGTTTAAAGTGATTTTCATGCTTTCAGGGGCCCAAAACACAAGATTTATGGAATGGTTAAAAGTGCATGAAAATGGCCAATTTACTCACTCTGAGTTCTCAAAAAGGGTTTCTTCACCCCGGGAAGTTAATTAAATACCATTTGGAGGCATTTAATGTTCGAGCAAAAACGGCTGATTTTCGACAAAAGAGATAACACCCCCCCATTACGTCATGCTTCAGAAATGTGGAAAATGGTCCGTTTTCAAATGTTTTAGTTTTTGAACGTCAGTTCACATTTGTAGGTGGATCATCAGTGTTAGAGCTAAAATTAGCATGTTTAAAGTGATTTTCATGCTTCCAGGGGCTCGGGAAGTGAAATAAATACCATTTGGAGGCATTTAATGTTCGAGCAAAAACGGCTGATTTTCGACAAAAGAGATAACACCCCCCCATTACGTCATGCTTCAGAAATGTGGAAAATGGTCCGTTTTCAAATGTTTTATTTTTGAACGTCAGTTCACATTTGTAGGTGGATCATCAGTGTTAGAGCTAAAATTAGCATGTTTAAAGTGATTTTCATGCTTCCAGGGGCTCGGGAAGTTAATTAAATACCATTTGGAGGCATTTAATGTTCGAGCAAAAACGGCTGATTTTCGACAAAAGAGATAACACCCCCCCATTACGTCATGCTTCAGAAATGTGGAAAATGGTCCGTTTTCAAATGTTTTATTTTTGAACGTCAGTTCACATTTGTAGGTGGATCATCAGTGTTAGAGCTAAAATTAGCATGTTTAAAGTGATTTTCATGCTTCCAGGGGCTCGGGAAGTGAAATAAATACCATTTGGAGGCATTTAATGTTCGAGCAAAAACGGCTGACTTTCGACAAAAGAGATAACACCCCCCCATTACGTCATGCTTCAGAAATGTGGAAAATGGTCCGTTTTCAAATGTTTTATTTTTGAACGTCAGTTCACATTTGTAGGTGTATCATCAGTGTTAGAGCTAAAATTAGCATGTTTAAAGTGATTTTCATGCTTCCAGGGGCCCAAAACACAAGATTTATGGAATGGTTAAAAGTGCATGAAAATGGCCAATTTACTCACTCTGAGTTCTCAAAAAGGGTTTCTTCACCCCGGGAAGTTAATTAAATACCATTTGGAGGCATTTAATGTTCGAGCAAAAACAGCTGATTTTCGACAAAAGAGATAACACCCCCCCATTACGTCATGCTTCAGAAATGTGGAAAATGGTCCGTTTTCAAATGTTTTATTTTTGAACGTCAGTTCACATTTGTAGGTGGATCATCAGTGTTAGAGCTAAAATTAGCATGTTTAAAGTGATTTTCATGCTTCCAGGGGCTCGGGAAGTTAATTAAATACCATTTGGAGGCATTTAATGTTCGAGCAAAAACGGCAGATTTTCGACAAAAGAGATAACACCCCCCCATTACGTCATGCTTCAGAAATGTGGAAAATGGTCCGTTTTCAAATGTTTTATTTTTGAACGTCAGTTCACATTTGTAGGTGGATCATCAGTGTTAGAGCTAAAATTAGCATGTTTAAAGTGATTTTCATGCTTCCAGGGGCCCAAAACACAAGATTTATGGAATGGTTAAAAGTGCATGAAAATGGCCAATTTACTCACTCTGAGTTCTCAAAAAGGGTTTCTTCACCCCGGGAAGTTAATTAAATACCATTTGGAGGCATTTAATGTTAGAGCAAAAACGGCTGATTTTCGACAAAAGAGATAACACCCCCCATTACGTCATGCTTCAGAAATTCGGAAAATGGTCCGTTTTCAAATGTTTTATTTTTGAACGTCACTTCACATTTGTAGGTGGATCATCAGTGTTAGAGCTAAAATTAGCATGTTTAAAGTGATTTTCATGCTTCCAGGGGCCCAAAACACAAGATTTATGGAATGGTTAAAAGTGCATGAAAATGGCCAATTTACTCACTCTGAGTTCTCAAAAAGGGTCACCCCGGGAAGTTAATTAAATACCATTTGGAGGCATTTAATGTTCGAGCAAAAACGGCTGATTTTCGACAAAAGAGATAACACCCCCCCATTACGTCATGCTTCAGAAATGTGGAAAATGGTCCGTTTTCAAATGTTTTATTTTTGAACGTCAGTTCACATTTGTAGGTGGATCATCAGTGTTAGAGCTAAAATTAGCATGTTTAAAGTGATTTTCATGCTTCCAGGGGCTCGGGAAGTTAATTAAATACCATTTGGAGGCATTTAATGTTCGAGCAAAAACGGCTGATTTTCGACAAAAGAGATAACACCCCCCCATTACGTCATGCTTCAGAAATGTGGAAAATGGTCCGTTTTCAAATGTTTTATTTTTGAACGTCAGTTCACATTTGTAGGTGGATCATCAGTGTTAGAGCTAAAATTAGCATGTTTAAAGTGATTTTCATGCTTCCAGGGGCTCGGGAAGTTAATTAAATACCATTTGGAGGCATTTAATGTTCGAGCAAAAACGGCTGATTTTCGACAAAAGAGATAACACCCCCCCATTACGTCATGCTTCAGAAATGTGGAAAATGGTCCGTTTTCAAATGTTTTATTTTTGAACGTCAGTTCACATTTGTAGGTGGATCATCAGTGTTAGAGCTAAAATTAGCATGTTTAAAGTGATTTTCATGCTTCCAGGGGCCCAAAACACAAGATTTATGGAATGGTTAAAAGTGCATGAAAATGGCCAATTTACTCACTCTGAGTTCTCAAAAAGGGTTTCTTCACCCCGGGAAGTTAATTAAATACCATTTGGAGGCATTTAATGTTCGAGCAAAAACGGCTGATTTTCGACAAAAGAGATAACACCCCCCATTACGTCATGCTTCAGAAATGTGGAAAATGGTCCGTTTTCAAATGTTTTATTTTTGAACGTCAGTTCACATTTGTAGGTGGATCATCAGTGTTAGAGCTAAAATTATCATGTTTAAAGTGATGTTCATGCTTCCAGGGGCTCGGGAAGTTAATTAAATACCATTTGGAGGCATTTAATGTTCGAGCAAAAACGGCTGATTTTCGACAAAAGAGATAACACCCCCCCATTACGTCATGCTTCAGAAATGTGGAAAATGGTCCGTTTTCAAATGTTTTATTTTTGAACTTCAGTTCACATTTGTAGGTGGATCATCAGTGTTAGAGCTAAAATTAGCATGTTTAAAGTGATTTTCATGCTTCCAGGGGCCCAAAACACAAGATTTATGGAATGGTTAAAAGTGCATGAAAATGGCCAATTTACTCACTCTGAGTTCTCAAAAAGGGTTTCTTCACCCCGGGAAGTTAATTAAATACCATTTGGAGGCATTTAATGTTCGAGCAAAAACGGCTGATTTTCGACAAAAGAGATAACACCCCCACATTACGTCATGCTTCAGAAATGTGGAAAATGGTCCGTTTTCAAATGTTTTATTTTTGAACGTCAGTTCACATTTGTAGGTGGATCATCAGTGTTAGAGCTAAAATTAGCATGTTTAAAGTGATTTTCATGCTTCCAGGGGCCCAAAACACAAGATTTATGGAATGGTTAAAAGTGCATGAAAATGGCCAATTTACTCACTCTGAGTTCTCAAAAAGGGTTTCTTCACCCCGGGAAGTTAATTAAATACCATTTGGAGGCATTTAATGTTAGAGCAAAAACGGCTGATTTTCGACAAAAGAGATAACACCCCCCCATTACGTCATGCTTCAGAAATGTGGAAAATGGTCCGTTTTCAAATGTATTATTTTTGAACGTCAGTTCACATTTGTAGGTGGATCATCAGTGTTAGAGCTAAAATTAGCATGTTTAAAGTGATTTTCATGCTTCCAGGGGCTCGGGAAGTTAATTAAATACCATTTGGAGGCATTTAATGTTAGAGCAAAAACGGCTGATTTTCGACAAAAGAGATAACACCCCCCCATTACGTCATGCTTCAGAAATGTGGAAAATGGTCCGTTTTCAAATGTTTTATTTTTGAACGTCAGTTCACATTTGTAGGTGGATCATCAGTGTTAGAGCTAAAATTAGCATGTTTAAAGTGATTTTCATGCTTCCAGGGGCCCAAAACACAAGATTTATGGAATGGTTAAAAGTGCATGAAAATGGCCAATTTACTCACTCTGAGTTCTCAAAAAGGGTTTCTTCACCCGGGAAGTTAATTAAATACCATTTGGAGGCATTTAATATTAGAGCAAAAACGGCTGATTTTCGACAAAAGAGATAACACCCCCCCATTACGTCATGCTTCAGAAATGTGGAAAATGGTCCGTTTTCAAATGTTTCATTTTTGAACGTCAGTTCACATTTGTAGGTGGATCATCAGTGTTAGAGCTAAAATTAGCATGTTTAAAGTGATTTTCATGCTTCCAGGGGCTCGGGAAGTTAATTAAATACCATTTGGAGGCATTTAATGTTCGAGCAAAAACGGCTGATTTTCGACAAAAGAGATAACACCCCCCCATTACGTCATGCTTCAGAAATGTGGAAAATGGTCCGTTTTCAAATGTTTTATTTTTGAACGTCAGTTCACATTTGTAGGTGGATCATCAGTGTTAGAGCTAAAATTAGCATGTTTAAAGTGATTTTCATGCTTCCAGGGGCCCAAAACACAAGATTTATGGAATGGTTAAAAGTGCATGAAAATGGCCAATTTACTCACTCTGAGTTCTCAAAAAGGGTTTCTTCACCCCGGGAAGTTAATTAAATACCATTTGGAGGCATTTAATGTTAGAGCAAAAACGGCTGATTTTCGACAAAAGAGATAACACCCCCCATTACGTCATGCTTCAGAAATGTGGAAAATGGTCCGTTTTCAAATGTTTTATTTTTGAACGTCAGTTCACATTTGTAGGTGGATCATCAGTGTTAGAGCTAAAATTAGCATGTTTAAAGTGATTTTCATGCTTCCAGGGGCTCGGGAAGTTAATTAAATACCATTTGGAGGCATTTAATGTTCGAGCAAAAACGGCTGATTTTCGACAAAAGAGATAACACCCCCCCATTACGTCATGCTTCAGAAATGTGGAAAATGGTCCGTTTTCAAATGTTTTATTTTTGAACGTCAGTTCACATTTGTAGGTGGATCATCAGTGTTAGAGCTAAAATTAGCATGTTTAAAGTGATTTTCATGCTTCCAGGGGCTCGGGAAGTGAAATAAATACCATTTGGAGGCATTTAATGTTCGAGCAAAAACGGCTGATTTTCGACAAAAGAGATAACACCCCCCCATTACGTCATGCTTCAGAAATGTGGAAAATGGTCCGTTTTCAAATGTTTTATTTTTGAACGTCAGTTCACATTTGTAGGTGGATCATCAGTGTTAGAGCTAAAATTAGCATGTTTAAAGTGATTTTCATGCTTCCAGGGGCCCAAAACACAAGATTTATGGAATGGTTAAAAGTGCATGAAAATGGCCAATTTACTCACTCTGAGTTCTCAAAAAGGGTTTTTTCACCCCGGGAAGTTAATTAAATACCATTTGGAGGCATTTAATGTTCGAGCAAAAACGGCTGATTTTCGACAAAAGAGATAACACCCCCCCATTACGTCATGCTTCAGAAATGTGGAAAATGGTCCGTTTTCAAATGTTTTATTTTTGAACGTCAGTTCACATTTGTAGGTGGATCATCAGTGTTAGAGCTAAAATTAGCATGTTTAAAGTGATTTTCATGCTTCCAGGGGCTCGGGAAGTTAATTAAATACCATTTGGAGGCCTTTAATGTTCGAGCAAAAACGGCTGATTTTCGACAAAAGAGATAACACCCCCCCATTACGTCATGCTTCAGAAATGTGGAAAATGGTCCGTTTTCAAATGTTTTATTTTTGAACGTCAGTTCACATTTGTAGGTGGATCATCAGTGTTAGAGCTAAAATTAGCATGTTTAAAGTGATTTTCATGCTTCCAGGGGCCCAAAACACAAGATTCATGGAATGGTTAAAAGTGCATGAAAATGGCCAATTTACTCACTCTGAGTTCTCAAA